>NC_141702.1:25444863-25966523 GCF_971803275.1 Cyanistes caeruleus | reverse complement strand
AAGCATTTCTGGTATTTGTTACTGCTTCTTCTGAGTCAGAAAAAAATAGCACAATTATTCTAAATTAATGTTTCTTTTTTTTTTTTTTTTTCCTTTTAAATATAAGAAGTGATTTGTATATGACTTTTTAAAGACTGCCTACATGGTTGGAATGACATTTTAGAAGGACATCTTCATTTCAGCTACCATCTTTGAAAAGCTACTAATTTGGAAAGATTATCACTTGATTAAACTATGCAAATAAATTTGTATTACTCAAATTTAACAAGTCTAGATTGTGTTGTGGTTAACTGATGAACTGACAGTTCCTCTGAATCAGTCCATTATCAATAAACTTGTAATTATGTGTACATGAAAGACAGTAAGGTTCTTCTGAAATCTTCCTGTGGGCTCACGTAGATTTGTTATTTTTCCAATTAAAGGAAAAGATTCTTTCTGAGATTTATTTCACCCAAAGTTATTACATTATTTTTATCTTCTGTTGTGTTTTACGTATTTGCTATTCAACCATGAACGGCCTACAAAACACAAAATAAAGAATGATTATTAAAAACTTTGCTTAAAAATCCACTTGCTTTATTACAAAAAAAACCCTTATCTAAATATCTGTCATCCAGCTAAGCTATGATCTGATGATTTACATCTAATTCATGCAGGAAAATGTCCAGCTTTATAAATATTTATATCAAAGTAATAATTGGAAGAAATGCAGTAGGTATATTTCATCTTCTTAATGGGAAAAGTTTCTCTTTTGTAATGGATCATAACATCTCAGTAGACAACAAAAGAGACACAGTGTCTTTCTTCAGAATCTATGAAACATAACTTCCTGTGCGTCTGTGTCATTTATCAAACTTCCAATTTTGCATATTTTAAAAAAATCTATGATTTTCAATATCTCTGAGTTAATATTGCAGAGATAGATGCTGTGTATCTACTGATGTCTTGATTGTAAATTATTCTAAATATCTAAGCAAAGGTAAATCAACTTAAGTCTTACAGGCACAGGCCACACAATCTGTTGCCAGCTACAATGAAGTATTTGGACATTGTCACTCTTCTAACAGTTAAAACTTTTCTTCTCATCTTCAGCAAAAATGGATGTATCATTAATATCTGTGAGTTACTATTGTCTATTTCCTAGGATAAAGCTATATTTTACTTTAAATGACTCATTTTTTGCGCTTATATTTAACCACATATTTATTAAGAGTGATCAGCTTAGCAAGCTCTTTCAGCTGTCGTGTCAAATTGAACAAGCCAGGGGTTTTTTGGTAATTTTTGTCCACTTGGATTTTATATTCCTATCACAATTCCAGTATCTTTCCATTTCTCATCTTAACTTTCCTAAACTATATAGAAAGAGTAAAGTTACAAGGTATCAGGATATCTGCTGAAACAGATTTAAGGTTTTTGTTTATTTGGTGTGCAGCCTCTTGATATTTAAAGAAATCAGATGATGAATGTAAAAGAATAGTGTTTCCATACACTTCTACACTGTTTTTCCATGTGTCGGACAATCGAATCTTCACCACATTTTATGGAATTGCTCCATAAATGTGTGGAGCAAAACTGATCCATAAAGCAATATTTAGTATACTCCATAAGAAAAAAAAAATATTTTCCTTGCTCAAGAAAAAGAAAAAAAAAATCTGAAAAGAAATTTATATATATATATTCTGAATATTTCACTACTGATGTAACATACAGTATTCTGAGGCATTGTTTTGCTTGGTATGTGAGTGGTTTAATGACACCTAAGTTATTCTGGTAGATGTTGGTTTAACCTTCTTTCAAAGATCTTGGATGAGCCCTTGCCAAAGCATCCTTGAGCATTCCCTTCTACCATTTTTACTCCTTCCTGCATTATAGAAAGTTTTTTTACCTGTTCTTGTGGTGGTCTATCCTTGCATAATAGTAAAATGCCTACCCGCTTGCTCACTGACTCAGCAGGAGGAAGGGAGAAAACTGGATGAGAAAGGTCATGGGTTGACTCAGTAAGACAGGGAAGTCACTTACCAGTTACTCCTGGGGGCAACACAGACTTGACTTCAGCAAAAGTAACTAATTGTATTGCCAGTTAAAATAGATTTAGGTAGTGAGAAAAAGAAATAAAAATAAAAATTACATATCTTTCTTCACTGTTTCCCAAGGCTCTATTTCAGTCCTTCATTTCAGACTCCTACACAAACTCCACGCTGTCGAGCAGCACAGGGGATGGGCATTATGGTCAGTACCTTATGGTTCCTCTCTTGCCACTTCCTCCTTCCACTATACCCCTGCTCAAATGTGGAATCTCCACAAGCCCCTTCAGAGATACCCACCTGCTCCAGTGAGTGCTTTTTCCCAGCCTGCAGGGGAATCTGTGCTCTGGGGATGGTGCCTAGAGCACCACTTTGCCTGAATTTGTTATTCCCCCACTTCTCAGTTGTTTTAATGTCTTATTTACCTTTCCCCAGGATGCCGGCACCCCATCTGTGCGCTCAGCCATGCCCCGTGGCAGCTGGAAGCAACCATGTCCTGCCCAGGTCTGGCCTCTCCTCACAGAGCCCCACTGCAGCCCAAATTCAGTTTCTTTTCTCAATTTGAAACTGAAAATTTTGTAATGAAAACTAAGTCCATTAGTTCTATTACTGTCCTCCACAAACAACACTAGGAAGTTACTCCCTCCCCCAGCCTTGTTTCCCAGGTCTTCACAATTCCCCTCCCTTTGTTTTTGTTAGAAATCATGTTTTATAAATCACAGTGCTCTCTAGATTCTTCAATTAAATTATGTTTTTCTCAAAGTGCAGCACACCATGGCCCACAAAAGGCCTAAAATGAGCAAGCCAACTTTTATGGACTACAGCAAAGGCATTTTTGAAAGCAAAATCACCACCTTTCTACTTACCTCCTGAATCCTTTTCTGGTAAAGCAAGAAATCAGCCTCAGTTTGGACTATGATACGCCTTCCAAAACTGCCCTGAAAAAAATTTTTTCCTCAGATTTTATCTGTGCAACTGATTATTCCTAAATAGTTAAGATGCTTGTCTGATTCTCATGCTGGAGTCTCCAAAAAGGGCAGAAAACATTGGAACTGACAGGTGTCTATACTCCCAGAACTTCAGAATTACCACCTGTCATGGGGTAGCTTTACCTTTAAGACAGCTTGGAGAGAGAAGAAGTTGAAGCTGCTAGTGGCTGATGAGAGTTTTTCCTCGTGACCAATTGTGCTATGAAACAATTCACTCCTGGTATTCATGGACAAGAAAAGTTGTCAGAAGACAAGGGCATATATAGAAGAAAATGAGTCAACCATTTAAGATAAGAATAAAATAAATACCTTCAATGTTTTTAATGGTATAATAGTGATAGAAAAACTAACAGCATGTTGAAAAAATTTGTCAGAAATGTGTATAACATTACCAAACTCAATAAAGAAATGTACTTGATTAAACCCACAGAGGAAAACATTGTGATATCTATCCTGTTAGCCACTGAAGACATGTCTTTTGTTGCCTAGACAGACTGTCACCATGTTCTCATCCATCTTAGTTATTCAAAGGATACAACAGAACTATTGATTTGTGTTCGTTCTTGTATTCCTGTGCATAATAATTGCTAAGGAAGGTAAAATTATTTATCAAGCAGCTGCAATGTATCTTACTGTGTCTGACATTCACCGTGCGTTTCAATAAGAAAATACCAAGTTATGTTATTCTGATTCCTTAATGTGATTATTCCATTTTGTATGCATTTGTGATTAGTGTTCAGAGTACCTCATTTGAAAGCAACATGCATAGTGAAACTTCAAATTACAGACTATTACATATGTCTTTCCTAATTTAGCTCAACTGATTAATTGAGATTTTTTACACTATAACTTAACTAATAAAACAATTTGTCGCTAAAGCATGGATCTAAGAAATTTGGAAAGCAAAGAAATCTGGCTGAATGTAAAACTATTTATTTTAACTTTGTAAATTAAAAAGTATCTTTTCGATAGTTAAGAAACTCTGTGTTGTTTTCTGTCGCAGCCAGTGCAAGTGCATTTTCAAACCAAAGTAAATGGACAATTAAAAAATTCTAATATTAAACAGTTCACCAAATGAGCCACTATTAAGTCTTCAAAATTCAGACTGAGCGATCTGGTATGTGTAGCAGGTACATATTTATGCAAATGAAAAGTGGAAATTCATGCAGATTAACAATATCCTTCCCTTCTTGTTATACAGCAAGGAACAGTCATGTTCTGGACAACTTTAGGAGCACTTTAATAATGGCACAGTGGTTTCAAAGACAGAGTCTATCTCATCCTCAAATAGGTAGAGAAAGCACCATACACAATGCTGAACACAACAAAAGCTCTTAAAGTTGCTCAATTTTAATTTCATTAACACTTGAAAATCGTAAATGTCCAGTGGTTTGCATTTGTATGAAGGGAATAAGAGATGATAGTTTAGGGTAAAGGAGATAAACAGACTGTGTAGCTACATCACTGCTAGTAAAGTGAAGCAGCCAAGGCCATTCTTTGGAGTAGAGGGCAGCTGGCTGGCGATCCCCACGTGCACTTGGACACTGACCCCATGCTAACTAGTAACAAGGATGGCCCCAATCCTGGCACCCCTGTCCTGCTGTGAGAGGCTGCTGCTCTGCCCCAAACCCTTCCCACAGTCTAACAGGATGAACAGGGTGCTGGTGAACTATAGATTTCCAAATGCAATGTTTAACTTTTCATAAAATAGTTATGATGCTAACAAGCTTTTTAAGCAGACAGAGGTGATATTCAGCATAGGTAAGCAGTGACTCAGGACATTTATGCTGATCAGTCTCTGCCAAGTCAAACAAATGAGAGTGTTTTCACTGCTTTTTCAGATCAATATGTATTTCATTTCTGGAAATTGCAGGCCTGCATCTCAGCAGTTATTGGCTAGGCATATGCAATACCAGAAAGGAAGACATAAGAATTTTCAAGAATAAATCCTACAGTGAATTGCTGCTTCTTCTGTAGCAGTGCTCTGGATCCCCAAGGGCACCACCAGCTCTGACCATCACGGACAGCAATCCTGCCCCCAGGACTCACCTCATCCTGCCCACACCAAAGGTCCCCACACCAGCCCCTTGGGTCCAGCAGCCCCTGCCCCAGTGATGCCACAGCAGGGCCACTTTCCAGTTCCCTACAGCCTGGCTCTGCCTGCTGGATCAAGCCCAGGCATGAGTCCTGCTGCTCCAGGCACACCCATGGCCCCATGTCCTGGCCTGTCCCTGTTATTTCCTATGTCTATCCCCACAGAGGCGCGTGGGGCTGGTGCTGCCCAGCTGCCCACAGCTGCTCTGCTTCTGGTTGGGGTGGTAAGAACGTTGTTTTGCTGCCTTGTCAACTCTCCATGGGGAGCCCTGACCATCACGGACAACACTCCTGCCCCCAGATCTCCCCTCATCTTGCCTACATCAAGGAATCTGCTGTGAGATATCCCCAGAGTCTTTTCTCCAAGCTAAATAGCCCTAGCTCTTTCAAACTCTCTTCATAGGCAAGGTGCTCCAACCCTGTGATCAACTTAGTGGCATTCTCCCGACTCAATCCAACAGGTTCACATCTGTCTTGTGCTCGGACCCCAGCACTGATGCAGCACTGCAAGTGAGGTCTCACCAGAGCAGAGTAAAGAAGCAGAATCCCCTCCCTCCCCTGATGGTCACACTTCTTGTGATGCAGTCCAGGACAGCTGGCTTTCCAGTCTGCAAGAGCCCATCACCAAATGATACTGAGCTTTTTTTCCACAAATACCGCCAAGTCCTTCTCGGCAGGGCTGCTCTTCTTCCAGCCTCTACTCATGCTTGGGATTGCCCTGAGCTGCCTACAGGACCAGAATTATGATCACACCACACAGCTTGTTGTTGTCAGCAGGATTGTTGAGGGTGAATATGTACATTGTATATATAATATACATTTGTGTATATGTACACACACACTGCATTTATGTGCACAGTAAATTGCACATCTCCTGCAGCACAATTCTTGACTTCTAATTCTGGTGGACTTTTAAAGAAAAAGATCTTTGTTAAACAAACATTAAGTGAAGACTAATAGGAATCCATTACACTCAATATAAGCCACAATTGTGCAAATAGGCATAGTATTGTGTTAGAACTTGTTCTTCAAGATGAGGTTATAATGAGATATTTCTAAAGATAAAAGTGTGTAACACATATTACAATAGAACATTCTGGTCTGTTTTCCCCAGCTTACTGTCCTCCAAGGTTTTCAGTATCCTCAGCTTGTATTGATCATTACAGCCAGTAAAAGTTGTGTTGGTTTACTGCTTTGTAAGGAGTTCTCAGATTATTTGGCTTTTAGATGAAAGTGTTCAAATTTTTTGGCTGAGGTTTTCATCAAAACAGTGACTCATCATAACAAAAAACCAAGAAGACAGAGGTTCATTTCTAAACTCATAGAGTCAATTATTGATGGGTAGCATGTTGCAGTACTATTTTCACACTTATCAATGAAAGTCAAGCCAAAACATATTTTTATAAATGTCTGTCAATATATAGCATTCAGACCTGTATGAGGCTTCTTTTATGCATACGTAAGTGCAGTTCTGCATGTCAAATATTTATAAATGTCAGCAAAGACATCTTTGCATGTGTTATCAGCAAAATCAAAACTATCTTTTGAAGTCCTCAAGTATGCTTTTTCTGGCATGCCACACATGATTTTTTTTGTGGTTTCCTATACTAAATATTAATAAAAATATTCACACTTATAGGGTGCAGTGCAGTTAGAGATTCTAACTCCAGAATCTAGTTAGAGATGGGTTTCTCTTCCTCAGGTACAGTTTTCAGTGGTTCAGCATCACCATATAGGCCTTTTGTATGATATCAGAAGTATTTCCAAGACATGATAATAAGTCTGAATGTTTAACGGTTAATAACCCTTATTTGTTGCTGTCTCAGTACACACATCTTTGAGACAAGAAACTAAAGTACTCCAACTACTTGGCATTCCAAAATCCACATTTGAAATTACGATGTGACAGAGCATGCACTGTCTTGACACTGAAGGGGATTTGGTCTTTTCATCCCAGTCTTCCCTGATGCTTAAAATGAGTTCAAGCTGCTTTCCCCTAGGGCAGTTTTAACATGATCATTTTTAGACACTCTGTTCTTCCTGTCACGCCCACAGCCTAGTAAGCCCTTTCATTCTAACAAAGCCCTGTGCATTCATTTGCATGCAGGAGAGTATTAAATTACTCTACAATTCAAATATTTCAGAACAGGAGATAAGAGACATAAGTCATATTAAATATAGAAGGCAATTTTAACACATATAGTATGTGTTTTCAGTACTCCTTTTGTTATTCTGATCAAAATGGGAAATTCCTTCTCTTTATTTATCTTCTAATTTAATCAATCATACCACATTTTTTCTATTTTTTTTTTTAATTTAAAAACTATATTTAAATCTATTTCTGAAGAAGTGGCTTTAATCAATCAGTACAGCTCAGCACAATACCATCTTCTCAATACAGCTTTAGTTCGACACTTTTTATAAGATATCAAGTTTGCCTATCAATTCTTATCAACTTGGTTGATCTGCTTGGGTTAGGAAGATTTGTATCTGTTGTTCTCTGTTTTTTTGCATGCATTACATGGATAAATAATATTACTTATAGACAAAAACCATAATGTTGATCCCAGCCCATTAAAAGCAGAATGAAATTTAGTAATTCATACTATTAACATAATTGGTGGATTCCCTGTAATTAGATATCCCAGATCAAAACCATCTGATTTTCTGAAATTCATGCTGTAGCCATCCTCAGTTATTGGACTCTGCAAAAGAAAAGGTGACTATACATATTAAATTTTTTCAGAATATCAGAATATCTCTTAAGTGTTTGAACCATTCTTCAAAACAGTCTATGAATACTGGTCCATAAAAACTGCTTGTTGTATGTTAGAAACTCTTTTGTGGAAAAGGGAATTATTGATATTTGCAGTAACCATTTTGTATTGTTTATTCTTATAAAAAAGAGGGGAGGTAAATAGTGGAAATAACTTGGATCTCTGTGATGAATCCATTCCAAAATAAAATCGGTGAAATCCTACAGTACCAATTCTACTAGCTTGTGCAGCTGCTCCATAGGTAGTCTTCAGTTTGCAAAAGGTCAACATGAAGTAGACCTCTGTATCTTGTAAAAATTAGGTGTGGGACAAGATAAAATTTAGAAATTGTTTCATGTCACAATATATTTGGCACAACTGTAATAAATGTAAACTGTTTGAATATTTGTAAGCTCACATATGTTGATCTCAATGGGACTGTATCAATTGCAGTAAAGTAGAGGCCACTGTCCATTCCTCACTGAGGCAAATGTTTCATTTCCTGCCAAACCTGCTACTGCTAATCACTTTCCTGTGTTTGCCCTTACTGTAGCTACCTCAATGAAACAGTATACAGAAAATTAATGATTCTACCAAAAAAAAATATTTTACAATCTTTTTAATTAATAAATGGCTTTATTCAATCTCATCAGCCCATGCTAATACAGATAAGAACTAGTAAACATGACAGATTTTGTCTTGTGCAACTGTACTACGGCCTCTCTCTTTCATATGAAACATCAGCTCAGATTTGACACTTGCCACTGACCTTGATCACTGTGACTGAAGACATAGGATTTGTTCTGCTAACAAGTAGTGGGGAAAGATTGGCCTTTGATATGTCAGCTACTAGAAAATGGTTTTGGAAAAGAAAGGATCTCTTTTGTAAATCATGGCACCAACAGATACTGTATTTTCTTTGAAAAACAATGCAAAATCGTAAGAACAATTTCAATCTCATGTTTGGAAAATTGAATGGAATATAAAATGCTTTATGAAATGCCATGAAAGATCCATATCCATTCATGTCAGTTGTCCAATAGAGTGAGCTGTAATGCTTACCTGTCTATTACATTTTTTTCTCTAAGTCTGCCTCATGTCCCTGCTAATCTTCAGGACTGAAGAGCCTTCAAGCAGGACATTCCAGATATTCCCCCCAAGATCTCTGTAACCACCCATGTCTCTTTATCTGATCACCACCTGTCCTGGTTGCAGAGAGGGGGCAGAGCTTAGTGTGTTTTGGCATGGCCAGGTTGCTATTCTATAGCACTGGCATCATTCCTGGGGTTGTGGTTTCAGGGGGAAGGAAAAGGAATGTAGCCCCAGAAGGGCAGCATTTTGTCTCTGTCTCTCCATTGGGGAGGTTATGGGGATCAGCCTTGTGGACCACAACATCCCTGCCAGACGTGGCTTGGAGATGTGGTTCTGACAAAGTGGCAAACCTGGCTCCAAGAAAAGCTGCTGAGAAGTGGTGCTGCTGTGGGAAGCAGCTGCAGAGAACAGAGCAGTGGAGGCAAACCTGAGCCCAGCCAAGCCTGACCTGAGCAGAAAGGAGATGAGCAGAGATGGGTGGAGTAGGGTAGAGCTGTCTGGAGTGGTGGTGCAGCATGGAATTGAACCAGTGGTGTGTAGGGGTCAGGAAAAAAGGTGTAGTGAAGTGCAGATGATCTGTCTTTCTGGGGATTTGTCCATCATTGCTTTTCATTGTCTTGGGCTCAGGGACAGGATGCGAGGAACGCCTGCAACCTTGTCTTTGTCTGGGGAAACTGGTGGAGAACATGTGGAACCATGTGGGAAAGGCTGCCATCTTGTCTTTGGCCCAAGGCCATGTTGAACTAAGCTGAGGTGGTAAACACCTTATCTTGTGTGTGTAAAGCACCTTCTCTTTTTTATATACTTTGCTATCAATACTGATGCTGCTACTGTGTATTTCTTATTCAATTGCTGTTTGCTTTCAGTAAACTGTTAACTCATATTCCCTGCCTTTGTCCCTCTCTTGCTGGAAGGGGTGTGGAGAAAGGGAGTGACTTATTTGGAGTTTAATTTCTAAATGGGATTAAACCACCACACTATCTTTGCCCTGGAAAGCAAAGGGTTGAGGTTACACCCCTAGTACTTTTTAGTGCAGTGGATGTAATTGTGGCTGCAGGAGGAGCAGGATTCAATGCTTAGATTGTCTGTGGCTTTGGTGTGTTGCCAGTCAAAAAGCAATAATGGATGCCCCAACAGGAAAACAGCAATTCTCCATAGTTTATTGCCTAGTCAAATCTGAAGAAAATTTCCTGGCATCAACCATTGGTGTTTTCCTGGCACCAGAATTTTTTCCCTGTCAGACTTTCTACAAATAATGTAGATAAACGAGCTACCCCCCATAAAGGGTCCAATAATATTTCATAATGGAAAGTGTTTCTAAGCTATCCAAAATAGGAGATCACTATGCATATGCTAAAAAGAAATCTAAGTATCCATTCTGTAATACAAGGCTGTCTTGAAACTGGAAGACTAAGCAATTTAAATGTCTTTCTAGTCCCTTTATGATAGCAAGATTTTGTGATATTATATATGCAAGGTGTCATAAAATCACATGTAAGAGCAATAAGAAATCTTTCTGTTATTTCTCAAAACATTTGAAAATAAATTACTTTAAATATGCACTAACATTTTATAAATAAGTTTTGGGTGTATTATCTACTATGTCTACTAGATTTTTAAAATGGTTATATATGTTTTGTTTTATCATTTATTTTAGCTGTTAGAAGTCCACAGCCTGGACCTAGCTGCAAATGGTACATGCTACCTGTAAATTTTGATAATATCCAGACAAGACAAAAGTTTCAGATCCTAAATCCCCCAGTTAATAAAGAGGCTTGGCACAGAACTGTTATAAATTTGTATTGTGATATCGCAGATGAATATTATATATTAAATACTTTTTAGCTATGTATGTACTTTTTTTTCTTGCTAACAAGTCTTAAGTTTAAAAGAATTTCCTAGGTACAAGGCAAGGAAACCCCAGAGGGCAAGGACACTGGGGCCCAAGCTGTTATCAGGAGAACAATAGAGCCCAAATTGTTATCAGTGGAAGATAGGAAGACCAGCTGCCCTCAGGGGAAGGATGAGGGGCCTGGACTGTTATCAGCAAGTGACCATGTGCAAAAGAAAGGAAACCAAACTCCAAAATAATGCTCATCAGCAAGAATAATGATGACCAGCAAAAATAAATGCTGACCAGCAGAAAATAAAAATTGTACAAAAGCATGATCTAAGAAGGTGGAACCAGGGAGGGGATGCTTCGAGTATGCATTAAACCTTCACAGCAGGGGGGGATAAAAGGAGTGTTCCTTAAATACCAGGTGTATCCTTGCAACCCACCAGGGCACCCGGCTGTTTTAACCCTTTGCTTTATTTATTTTGTCTCCTAATTGTCTTTTGTTTATATTAAATTCTTTTTATAATTTATTAAGTGAATCTCGTTTTTAAGAGAACCACCAATCAGGAGTCTGACCATACATTTTCTTCTGCACATAGATTGTTCAGACTGGAAAAACTGAGCACTTGGTATCCCAGAAACAAAAGCTGTTGTTGAAAACTAAGGATCCCCAAAAAAGAAGAGATACAGGAAAAAAAAAAGAAAGTGAGGAAGTGCAAGCAGCAGCCCAACACAAAGTGGCAAAAGTTTCTGCCTAACCATCCCAGACCAGCAATGATCTGCTGGACACCCAGTGAGCAAAGCAAATTAATGAGTAGATGCTTGAGATAGCCAAGTAAGGTAAAAGCTCTAAACTCTTGTTTAGTCTACTTGTGCAACATTGTTCTTAAGGATTAGTCCAGACTTAGAATATAACTTTAGAACAATATTATGAAAGGCCAGGAAACAGAAAGAAAACTTAATATTTTTTTAAGTGCCTACTTTTAAAATAAAAGGCTTTATATGGGCTTTGAGATCACTGAAGCACACTATTTTGCTTGGCAAACAAAAAAAGAGGTGTAAAAGACTTAAAGGGGATATAGGATCAATATCATGAAATGTCTTAAGTGGTCTCTCAAACTCTAAAGGAATAGCAAAAGAGAATGATAAAAGAGCTGTGAATTTTAAGAATAGGAACATGGAATAATCCTCCCTAAGCTACTAGATCTACTAGCATTCAAGTTTTTTAGTTTCTTAGATGGAACAATCTGTTTTTGAGATTTGTAGAGGAAGGTGCTCAAAGTTTCCAGGTTAAGATATATTAAGGACAGATAAGTTTCTAAAATGCCTTTAAGTTGATTCACCAATGGTCAACCTCAGTTCTTTCTAAAGTTACCTGATTTGTAGCTTACAGTAGCCTGAAAAGTTCTTCCTGTGAATTTGAATAGAGATGGTCTGACACAATTTTACTGAGGTTAGATAGGGAGGCTGGAATCCATCTTGTTTATGGTATTATATGAAATTTGTTGCCTAAACCTGTTACAATAAACTGAAGCTCACTTTGCAGTCAATGCAGATAAATAGATAAATGAGATGAAGCTTCTTCTAGAGGTGCTTAACTCTCCTCTAAGGAACGTAGCATTTAATAGCTTTAAATCAGGTTGCTGGCTTTATATATATATATTTATATATAAAAATATATAAATATATATATTTATATATATTATAAAGAGATATAGTTTAAGTCTAAAGGAATATAAGAGTGTTAAAACACAGTCTACTTTTACAAAAGCTATTTTCTATTTTATATCATTTGTATTTTGACAGCAAAGTCTTTAGGTCTCATCAGTATATTTAGATTTTTTTTGTGCAATCCATGAGTAAGGACTTCATTAGTGGAGCTGAATAATCTGAGGATTGGAAAGCTAAACATTAACATCTGTAATGGTTACAGGTTTAAAGGCTGTACTTCAAATCTTGCCCCCTTCTGAGGTGCATTTATAGGCCTGAAGTAAACAAAAGTACTAATTTCACAGATATTTTCCTGGTGCTTGGCACCTGAAATTGATCACCAAGGTCAAACCTTTTAAAAAGACAATTAGAAGACATGATAGTGATACCCCTTTTTCAGTAATTGAGTGGCTAACACACTAAACCAGTCCATCTTTATTTGAAGAACATACATCTTGACCTTGCATAGTCATTGGTCTTTATAAACTCTTTGTTAAGCTTTGTTAAAAATTCCTGAAGAATCCAGTATCATCATTATTTCCTGGGCCAAAGAAAAAAGTAGTAGGCTCTACTCTGGCATTTTAGGGCATTCACTTGAAAGAAACCTGGGTTTTAATCCTTCCTTCAATGGAAGTCTCTGTATCAGAGGTTAAGCATTTGCTCCTGTGAGAGGTGGAAGTGCATTGTCTTCTCTAGAAAGTGCCCAAATCATGATGCCCTAATCATGAGGCTACAAGTTACATGCCTGGTCTTCTGTCTGGTAGATACGTAACAGCTTCAAAAAGTGAAACAGATTGAGCAGAAGGGGAAAGGAAACCTTATTGTAGGAGACAATGAAGAGAGCACAATAATAAGAGTTCACAAGTCTGGACTAGTGTTTGGTTGACTTCCCTAAAAATCAGTAAATACACAGAAAAGGTGGTGGACCCTATAATGCACACCAGAGAGGCTACGTAGCCGTAACTGCTGCCACCACCACACACATTCAGTGGAAAAGGAATGCTTTTCAAGGAAAAGGTTTTTCAAGGCTTTAGAGTCTTCCCTGTGGCATGTGAACAAGTTGCTGAAGACTGTAAGGAGACAAAGAATAGGACACAGCCTTGTCAATGTCTCACTCAGTCCACGTGGGTGCCATTCTGAGCTGTTCTATCCTTCACATATTGCAGAGCAAGCCTGCAAACATCCTGACCAGGTCCTGCCCCCATGCAACAATGGAACTGTGCAGTTCCAGACACTTTCCTGAAATTGTGGCAGTATCAAAAGATGCTGGAAAGCCAATGGATTGCTTTCTGAAACTGTCTTGAACTGACTGCTAATTAGTGTTTTGTCTGATAGCCCTTTCATAGCTGGATGCAGCTGGATGGAAGTAAACCACAAAGGGAGCACATTTTTATTTATCATTAATTTTAACTTAGTTTTGTATAGACTTATGAGACCCTGCAGTAATCTTCTTAATTTGTCACACATTGTAAATTCATTTAGAAAGTTTATTCATTCCAGGAGTCTTTTTTTGTTACTTCTTACAAGTCTAACCAAATTAATACATTTTATAATGGATTGGATCATGTGATAATGCTCAAATTAATCTGGTGAGCTTCTACTTAATTATAATATTCGATATCACTAAAGTTTTTTATTAAATTTTCCAATGCCCTGAGGGCATTTTCCATGTGGAAGAAAGGTAGGGCTCTGGGATAACTCGTCTAGATCCTCAAAATCAGGCCAGCCCTCCTGTCACACTTACATGAAAAAATAATTACTTCAGTCTACAAAATAATCATAAATACAAACTTCTCTCACTCTTGCTTTAATAATTGCATCTGTATTAGATCAAAATCAAGGTATTCACCTACTGAATGCTAGCTTCTAGGCCAGGGACACCAAGGTGTATCAGTCAGATGGAAATGCAGATATGAAACACCCTAAAAGTTTTAAACCCCATAAAACTCTATTTTAGGTATGACTATCGGTTGTTTTAAAGAGTCATCCTCTTTAGCCAGCAGTAAGGTTACCTCTTTTGTGAGACAGGCACTGCATTCTTTACTTCTCTCCTTGTCCTCACAGGCTTAAAGTTTATTTTGTTCTTAACAGATGTTTGAGATGTCTTTATCAGCAATTTAAAGAATCACTGTTTTGGCAATATCCCTTGCAGTTTAGCTACTGTCTTGATTTTGAGTTCAGGTGCTTAAAAATGTCTCACTACCTAAAGATTAAATTAAACATTAAGTTTGTCTCTTTAATCATGTTTTGGTGAGTGAAGTATTGCTGCCTCCTAGGCTTTCATTCAGCTCCACCAACATAATATTCTTCAGAAAAAGCTTGCTTTTGCTTTGACAAGGATCTTAGGACATGTTAATGCTGGCTCTCTGACAGGAGCTAACAAAAAGACTTCCGAGTGAAGCAGTTCCAGTCCGCAGGGTAGACTCCTATCATCTTGAATGTGTGATCAACCGTGACTCCAGAATTTCAATGAGGAAATAGACTGTCACAGAGCTGTGCAAGGGGCTAACCCCGGCCATGGGAGTTGAAATCTTCAGTTCAAAGGACCCGTACTTGTGCAGAAATGAGTCATTCTTCTCCACTGAACTGCAGCATTGCCCGTACCGTCAGCTGTCAGTAGCTGTGGTGGCAGATTTGCAATGCAGCTCTAATGTTTTCTACAAAGATGCTCACATCAGGAGTATTCTTGGAACTGCTCTGTTCACTTTCAGAAATTGGGGGCTCTGAAATCATGCTGAGGTCACATATGATAGCTCATATGTGCTTAGTTTCTCTGTCTTGAATAGAAGAATGTCTGCCAAGTATTAGGGATAGCTCTCACTGCTACCAAAAGCATGGCAGATGGAAAGGTCTTACAGAACTATTTGAATACAAATGCAGTAAATAGCATATGAATAATTTTGGCCTGCAGCACCCAGTGGAAGAATAAAGAAAAATAAATTCAGAAGGACAGACCCAGGACAGTCATTGCTGGGCTTCAAAGCCACTGTCAGTGATGGCTGTAAGGAACACAAGGGACCCTGTACATGCTTATGTCTTGGTAACATATACACTGTTCCCAGGAGACCCATGGACTAAAATTAAGGTAACAGAACCCAAGGCAGAGCTTAACCGGGAAAGCAATACACTTTTGTTTTTTTGGTTTTTTTTTTTTAAAGAGACCAGACCTGAGAGCCTGTGGAATACCTGTGAATAAATGACTGCTTTAGTTTCTGAGGAGAGTAATTTCATAGCCATTTTCATAGAAAAGACCACTCGTCTTTTCCCATTTTTGGCATCTTTTTACCTACAAACCCATGTTTATCTGTTTTGACTCATAAGGTACCAGATGATTCCTTTTTACTTTTTAATTAGACTGTTTCTATCTGATGCTGCAATAAATTATTTTGGCATAAATACAGTTATTGAATTCCTTTGTAGTTGCGCATTGACTTCACATACTAATTCACTAAACTAATAGTAACTGAGAAAGTAAAAAGAATAACATAGACTAGCTGCTTCTTAAATTTAAACAATTTCTTCTTAAGCATAAAGCAAAGCATAGAATATAAGGAAAAACTGTCAAGCAGTCAAAGGAGAGCCACAAAACCAAGAAGATATCTATTGTTTTCTGGGCCATTACTTATTTTCCCCTTTCCCAATATGTATACAGAAATTTCAAGTAAAGTCTATTTTCTACTCCTCCCACCCTGCAATTATTTATTACTTCTATCAAAGATGAATTTCTGTTCCCTGAGCAACCTTTAGCAGGTAAAAGCACACAGTAGAACACTGGTACTGGTGAAGAATTCCTATGGAGCCACACTGATCAACTCACAGAGTTCCGGCTTTCCTCCTCTCAGCCCAGTCTGAAGCTCTCTTCCTTCATTTTTATAAAAGCTTTTTAAAAACAAACCTGATAACAGCACATATCAAATATACCATCTACCAAGTTACTGATGTAAAAAAAACAACTTTTCCCACCATCAAGTGATCAAACAGAATTCCTGCAAATACTGAAAAGATCCCATAGGAGTGCTGAAAAATTGCAAAGAATTTTGGTGAATAGACAAAGCGAGTTTTGGGTAATTGATAGTTCCAACTGCTACTAATCCTTACCCTTTGTGTCAAACCAGAAAAAATTTCTTGTGAAAGGTCAGAAGGCAACCAGATAAAATCAATTCAAAGAAGCAGGGAACCCAATGAGGTTAAGAGGATTTCAATAAAATCCACTATTTCCAAGTGAGAAATTTCTTCTAAGGTGCCTAAGAAAGTTAACAACAATTTGATGATTGCAACACAGTCTCTTGGGTAGGAGGAAGTGGTGTTTCTTTTTAGTCATGCTCTTTCTTAATAAGCATAATTTGAGGGAAAATCCCGAACATGTAAACAACTGGAAATTTCTTCCTTAAGTAATTAAAAACTGATTTATAAAATTATAATGTAGCTTCTAATCAGAACATAGCCTACAGTCCTAAATAAGAAATGCAGATAACTTTTCCTGTTTCTGTCAAAAGGATTTCATCTCTGTCTAATCAGATGTAGCCATTAGATCCATATGTCCAAAGCCCTGCACCTTGGGAGAATGAAAGGTGAGTCGATGCAGAAATTCTATAGCTGGTATCGGCTCTTTCTTGAAGTTGCCTACTTCCAGCCCTTAAACCAGAACAATCTCTCTGCTTAAACCAGGAAATTTGTAAACCAGAAACAAGGGCAGCTGGCAAAATGTACAGATTTTTTATCCAATGTCCTATTTTATGTGAATATGTGCAGTTTTTCTGCCAAATAAGGGGTTGCTTTCAGCCATCAGAAACAAAGTTTTTTATGGTAACATATCCAAACCTATGTTCAGCAGAAACACATAACTCAGGACAGAAGAATATGAATTGATTATTTTTCCATCCAGTACTTTAGTGACTTGAGAAAACCATATTATCAGCTAAGAGGGAGATTGAGTTCTCTGCATCTTACAGAGAAAAACTGACTAGCATGGTAAGACACCTGCTCTCTCTTGAAGAGAAAGAGCCAGTACATTATTTAGCACAGCTTTAAGCTTATTCTTATGTACCTACCTAAGTTCTTTGTTTGTTAAGAAATTTCATTTTGTCCCTTCCTTACACCTGTTTTCCAGTATTTTTCCTGCATTTAAATGTAGAAATTCCTGTATATGTTAGAAAAAGGTATAAGCAGAAATGAGCTTAAAAGAAGATGTAAAGTTATTTTTTTTGCCATATATTTTTTTGCCACATATTTTTTTGCCATTATGCATTTAACATTCAGCAGGCTCTCTCAGCCACATACATGATTCTTATAGGTTTACCAGGATATAAATTAATACAAGAGGATAAAAAAGCAATTTGGTTAGCAGAAGACAGGCAGTAGTGTAGACACTAAATACAAGAAATCCAGTTATTTAACTTAATTTAATTTGTATTTATATAAAAAAGAAAAAAAAAATGAACAAGAAAAGTGGGACATTTTAACTCTGGAAAGAGTCAGAAGACTCTTGACTTTAGCTGAATGCCACCTGCCCACCAAAGCCACTCTATCACTCATCTCCTCAGCTGAACAGGGGAGAGAAAATATAACAAAAATTCATAAGCTGGGATAATGGCAGGGAGAGGTCACTCACCATTTATGTCACAGCAAAACCAGAGCTGTTTATGGAAATTCGTTAAATTTATTACCAACTGAAAACAGAACAGGATAATTGAGAAGTAAAGCAAATCTTAAAAATACCTTTCCCTGTCCTTTCCCTCCCTCCTGGGCTTCATTCTTCATTCTCTATTTCATGCCCTTGGGCAGTGCAGGGAGACAGGGAATGGGAGATTATGGTTAGTTCATCACATTGTTCCTGCCACTACTTCCTTCTTAGGGAGAGGAGTTCTTCCCCTGCTCCATTGTGGCGTGCTTCCCATGGGAGACAGTCCTCCACATGAGGACATGAGTCCTTTCTGTGAGCCACACTTCATCACAAACTGCTCCCCTCTGGGTCCCCATGAAGTCACAAGTCCTGCCAGCAAACCTGCTCCAGTGCAGGCTCCTCACTCCATGGGGCCACAACTCCCACCAGGACCCTGTTCCAGAGTGGGCTTTCCACAAGGTCTTCTTTCAGGCACTCACCCGCTCCAGCAGGAGTTCCTCCATGGACTGTGGGTGGTTCTCCATGGGCTGCAGGGGCACAGCTGCCTCACCATGGGCTGTACCAGGGGCTGCAGGGGAATCTCAGCACCTGGAGCACCTCCTGGCCCTCCTTCTGCACTGACCTTGGTGCCTGCAGAGCTGTTCCTCTCACATCCTCTCATTCCACTCTTCCCTGGCCACAATTAGATCTGCACAAATAATGTGGGATTTTCCCCTTTCTTAGGACATATAGTTTTGCACAATTCATTTAAAAAAAATATTTTTAAAAAATCTCCTCAAATTCATCAGGCTATGTATTTAAAAAATAAAAAAAAATATTGTAATTATATTTGAGGAACTCTCAGGTAGCTGACTCTTATGTAGTTTGGGAAGTAATATTGTGTGAAGTTCCTCACAAGTTTTTATTTTAAGAGCTTCTGATTTCCCATCTGTGTATGGTGCACTAAATTTACATAAATGCATAGTAATTATTATTATTTGTTTTTTTGGTAAATCTGTAAGTTTGACTTGTCCTTGAGATTTCAAGGTTTAAAATAATAGAACAAAATCCTATAAAATGAAGATCAGAAGGCTATATTGTTGTCCAGTCATGAAATAAAATTAGTATGAGACTGACTGAACTGGGACAGTGCTTAAACATAGGTAACCGTGGTAATCTATCCTTAAATTTCATCTGCTCTGAAAGAAATTATATAATCATGGAGTTAGATCCTAGAGCTTTGGAATGACTTATTTGGCAAATTAAATAATTGCAAGATGAGACTGAACTTAATACTCTATTTAGGAAAAGAATGAATCATCATCCATTTGCTCCATGGGTGAACTGAGCTTTGCAATAGTTGAGATTAATACAGCCCAGCTCCTAAAATAAAGCAAATCCATTTGCTCTGGCACAAACGGCAAATGAACTCCATCACTGTGAGTAGATTTGACAATATTTGCTGGGTTTCTAACATTTTCACTCTTATTACTTTAATTACTCTTATTGGAGCTGGTCAGGCACTGGAAACACTTTTTTCCCCCACAAACTTATTAAGTGTCTGCTTTTTAAATTTCCTATCTTTTGATATTCCTTACCTTCTGCATTTTTTATCCACATCTCTAAAAGACCTTTGAGGAGTATAATGAAATTCTGTCAAATTCTCCAAAAAATAAACAGCTTGGAAAAGTTAAATGCCTTTTCTAACATTAAGAAGCAAGGAGAAAGGGTAAGTTTTGAAACTCTTCATGATCTGAAAGTTTTACAATTTGGGTTCATATTGGTTTTTCTAAATCTTACAGATGTGAATGCTCATTGTGGACTATGGATATTTTAGGAGTCAAAACACTCTTATCTAAATGAAAAAGCTGTTAATTTGAAAGCCTTTTCATGGAGAGCTTTGAGAAAAAATGACTAAAAAAGCTGTTACTGTTCTTTATTCTTGTGAACTCGAAATCTGTCTCCTACTATGAATTAAAATATTACATTCAGATATGCTCAGTTTTGATCAAAATAAATTGTGAAATAATTTAAAACATTGTGCCATGATTTACAGCTAATAAAATTCTAGTGTGGTTTTCAAATTATTTTTTGTCTTATAACCATCTTTTTATCTTTCAGTGATTTTTCAAGAAAATATTTGTGCTATTATCCAGTGAGCCTGAAACATATGTGAAGTAATGATTCTATGACTTCTTTAAAAACAGACAAATCTTTATGAGTGGGATGAATATTACTTCATCTACTGAACTAGACTACACATCGTTGAAAGAAATTATTTTTCATATTTTTTTTTGTTTTGTTTTGATCCACATTGGTGAAAACACCTGCATTTAATCCTAAATTAGATACACAGGGGCTTCTTAAGGTTTCTGCTGAAATGTTCTGCCTAAAAGAGTTTTGTACAAAGAAAGTGCAGATATTTAGATTCTTTTAATATTCCAAAGTTTCTCTCTTCAAAGGTCCTGGAGGGTAATAATTTCTAATACTATATTTAGCATGTAGCATTTTTCTTAAACTGTAAGGTTGCTAGTATTATACAATTCAAATGTGTTTTTAATATACAGTTATATAACTTGATGTTTAAAAGTATATGAGATGATAAAGATGCTGTATGGAGTCACACCATTCCCCATTTCACATTTCACTTTGAATTAAATTGCCATAATGCCTGACTGAGGTTTGGAGAGTTAGTTGAGCTCTTTTTGACCTTTTAATATGCTCAAGTACCTTGAAACTTGTTCAGTGGAGAATTCTCTTCTTTGTTCAGTTTGTTGATGCTTTGGATGTTGTCTAGTTTTATATATTACATTTTAAGATTGCCAGAGAAATACCATCTGTGAGTGATTAGTCTGGAATTTTCCATTTATACTTCTACATTTCTGATGAGTATGTTGGAACAGGCTAAATTCTCTGGAGATATACATTGTACATGTATACATAGACTTAAATGAAATCATTTGCTGAATTGGCCTTATTTCAGGTTCTGCAAAATTGCAACAGACCAATGGATTAATAACACATAATTTTTATCTCATTGTCTGGATTTGAGCTTTGTGTACCTGATCAATTAAAAAATTGAGATCAGAGAGTTATCTCCATTGTATCCTTCTTAAGGAAGAAAAGTTAACTATGTTCAACTGCTAATTAATCAATTACAGATAAATAGTCTCTGAACAGAACTTAAACCAAAACTAGATAAAAAGCTATGAATGCATTGAAAAAACATCCCAACAAACTCCACAAAAATCCCACCAACCCCAAAATCAACCAACCAACCAACCAACCAACCAAAGAAACCTAACCAATTCCCCAAAACAAAGAAAATAAATTCACAGAAAAGCAGAACTATATGTATTATCAGCTTTCTTGTATCCATACGTACAAGCTTCCCTTTCTTTGCTTTTTAATTCTCATGAAAGTTTACTTGCTAAATTAAATGGTAAAAGTAACTTGTTATATTTAATATACTTTCTTATTTGTCATATAATCTTATTTCTACATTACATCCTTTGCATCCTCTAAACAATTTTATTCTCATTTGGATATAGTATTTTTTTTGTGCATCTGTACATTTACTTACAACTTAGATAAACTATATGTATGCATCTCTCATCTTTTTTTTTCTCTCAAATAAATTCTGTCATTTTATTTTGAGCATGTTCTCTCTTTCTGCCTCTATATGCCTGAAGTAGAATACATTTTGTCATGCAAATCACGTGTACTCTTTGGAAGACTTATTTTTCTGTTCTTTCATCTGTTATATAATGAGAAACTCCTCAGGACTCTATTGTCATACACTACTGAAATCTGTTTGAATTCATTTGTATTAATGTTGTTATGTACAAGATAGATGCTTACGTTTAATCTAGTTACTGACTTTATATCCAGTGGAGAGAAATCAAATTTTCCATAGGATGACTCATCTCAACCAAAGCTAGGTACTTGCAGGTCAGATGAATAAACAGCTGCAAGAACATGCTTCAACCTCCTGACTGTAAAGGCTGTCTGTGGTGACTGGACTAGACTCCATGTGTGGTTTTTACATGCTTAAAGCTCCGTGAGACTACCAACTCCTCTAATTTGCTGTGCTGAATAATTGGCCCATAACTATGAACTGAAGGATTAGCTCAAAGAAGAGTCCTAGGAGTCTGGAAACTGTAGTTCTATTATTCTAAACCACATATCACCTTCTTTTTACCACAGTTTGTCCATTAGTTCTTCTTCTTCTTCTTCTTGTCATCCTTCAAGGGAGAAATCTTTATTAAAGGCAGACGTGCATACTGGAAACGGACACTGGAAACAATAAGCAGAAAGGGAAAAAGTTAAAGAAAGGTACAAAAGGAATTCTTTTGTATCAGGTGAAAAGGAAATCAGGAACCCATGTAAACAGAGGTTTTATATAAAAAGGAACAGTTCTAAATCTTGGCGATGATGTTGAAAAATAAATTCAGGTTTATTGATTGCAGTAAGGTTAAAGAGAGCAGATGAATGGAGACTGTGCCATGATCACAGAGAAGATTTTTGTGGAAGTGTTTGACCTACCATCAATGGATAACATAAAGGTCAGAATGAACAGCAGAGGTAGAAATTCAAACACACGCAAGCAAAAAATATAATGTCTGGTGTTTACCTCCATGTGGAGAGGAGAAAATTATAGTCATGTTATAGAGTCAATTTCTCTGTCAGTTTTGTTAGCACCACAAGGAAGAAAGAAGACAATAGACATTCTAGACTGTATTTTATTCTTTGCTATTTGTTTCAATTTAAGCATTTTTTTTTTCTGTGTTCATCTGCTATTTTATACTTTATTATATTGCTTAAAATTATCCCAAATTAATGATAGAGACCTTTCAGTGAAGTTATGCTAGCTTCCATGGCATTTACCCTGAGTTATATTTTCTGTTATTTCTTCTTTACAGCATCACCAAGAAGGCTAATATGAACTAGAGTTGTAACATACATAATTTAACTTGATGTGTTTTGATGAACTAAGAACTTGCAATGTGGGTGTCATAAACCCGGTTATAGCATAAGGCAGAATTTGTTTTACACTTGGAACTCACACTGAACTCTCCTAGGTCATAGGCTCACTGAGTTTACAAAACTAATATCTTGAAAAAAAAAATAAGTAAGAACTGATGTATTTTTTTTAACTGAAGCTGATTCATTTGATTTATATAGACTAATAACTAATCTGCAAGAATTGTCTCAATTTAAGAAAATCAGTGCTTATTCAGTTGTATGAGTGGAGAGACAAAAATCCTGTTGAAATCAGGAACTTACCACAAAGATCAACCATTTGTGTGTTGGACAGCTGAGTCTTTTGCTGTGTGTAGGGTAGTCTGAAGGTGATCTACAGTGACTTGTGCACTTGCTGATGCACAATTCCTTTCTGGATTATATGGCAAGTTGTTGACAGTGAGGGAGTCTTCAGGGCTGGCCTGTACAAGGGGAGGGTGTAGCCACTTTCACCTGGACGCAGCACTGGTCAAAGCCCAGTACATCATGTGAGTGTTGTTACATGGAAACGAGCTTTGAGCATGTTCAGTTACCCCATAATCAAACCATGAACCACAAGGTGCAAGAACTGATATCCACAGGACAGCTTGCAGAGATCAGATGGAGCCTGGGTACAGACTGTATTCAAAGAAAGAATTAAGTAAACTACAGTAAAGGAGGTGGGGCCATTCTCTCTTTTTTGCACATGTACTGCTGCTTCTTTATTACTTATATTGTCAATTATAATTCTACTTTCAGAGAAAGAGATGAACTAATCTAATACTTAGATTATAGAAGAAAGTCCCTATTTTTTTACTTTTTTTTAATGCTCATCAGCAGTTCAGGAACCCTTACCCATATGTAAAGCAAATGAACCAGTAAAGAAATTTGAAAGCAAATTGAATTTCTGAAATAGAAAACTCTTGACTATTCCAATTTTTTGACGTATGAGGTCCTATGTATACTCACACATACATAGTTAATATTAACTTAAATTATTGTATCTACTTTATTGTGAGGTAATTCAGAAGAGTAATTCATTGTAATTGTGCTCACACTGACTATTCATTCTACTGCATATTCTTAAAAGATTTAATAATTTTTGAATAAGCATGTGCAAAGTTTGGAGTTTTTCCTTCAATTGTTTGCATCGGCTGCCTTTTGACTTCATTTCCACATGATAATACGATGAATTTGGATGACACTGGCAAAAATACATAATGATTGTTACCTGTTCTGTCTTTGAATAAACTGCAATCTGGTGTGCTGTGATCCACTTCATTATCAGACCTAGCAATAAAATATAGTTCAGATAAACTTCAGTTTGGCTTGTCACTTCAAACTAAAGAGTTGTAAAATGTGTCTTTGGTTTTTAGTAGCTGTGAAAAAAATTGATCTCCAGCTAGCAATTTGATGTCCTTAGAGGTCTATATTTCCTGTCTGACAGATTTTAGTGCCTTTTTTTAATTAATGAGGTATAAGGTAAAAATTCAGAAAGGTATCTCAATGGCTTTCCAACCTAAGTATCACTGAAAGTCAATTTAACTTCATAAGTTTTCAAAAACGAACTTATGGGGAGCTTGTTTCTGTCTAGTTTGCTGTAAAAAGATATGTAGTGAAACCTGCCGTCTACTCCTTTGACCAGAAAAAAACCCATTTTACTGAATTTAGAACTTTCAACTGTTTAATAAACTTCAAATAAAAACTTCCTGTTATCTAAGTAGGTTAAGTACAATTAAACAGACTAAAGTAACATTATTCTTATAACACCCCAGTTGGGAAACCCCCAAAATTCACTTTCCATATAGATGACCACATGGTATGTTTTGAAAGCTCCCAGACCAGGATTACTTTCTGACGGGATGGCTTACATTCATCTTAAAGTTGCTTTAAGAGAACACACCTATCATTGTTCTTCTCTCTTTGTGAACTGAGGAGCACCAGCCTGAATTACTTTGAAAAACAGAGGTGCAGAAATACAATCTGATGACACAGGTGATCTCTTGA
This sequence comes from Cyanistes caeruleus, assembly GCF_971803275.1. NCBI lineage: Eukaryota > Metazoa > Chordata > Aves > Passeriformes > Paridae > Cyanistes > Cyanistes caeruleus. Next base: position 25,941,411 of record NC_141702.1, on the reverse strand, counting down.
GCAAGACAGACCTGAGCTGTGTTGCAAACACCGCCAGTTCTTCCTACGCTGTTAAATGGGAAAGGAGAACTATTCATGCGGTAAATTGAATCAGGGTAAATTATTAATAAACTATCTTAGTTCTGTGCTTTTCTTTGTTTTATTTGTTTGTTTTTTTTGAGAAGAACTTATGTCTTCCCTTTATCCCCACACACAATTTGTAGAAAAAAAGCTGATTGACTATTAAACCTTTCAATTCTGCTATCAGTCTTCTCCGCTTCTTCAGCGTTTTGTAAGTTTGTTAGAATCAACTATTTTCCTGCTCCTATTCTTTCTCAGCAGGGAGATTGGTTCTTGGGTATTTCATCCCTCACTCCTGGAAATACTACAGCATAAGGCATCAGTCATTGACATTCTCTATATATTTTTGTAAACACATACATTTCCTTGATTATCTGCATGCTGAGTGGAAATTGCATAAATGTTGCCTGTATGTATCTTAGGACTTTGAAAACAACATAGACCAAATTTTTATCCAATGTCTGTACAGCACATTCAAAATCTTGTGGATACCATTATAAAGATTTTGCTTTGATTTCTATGTTTCTTCATTCTTTCTTCCTCTGCCGATTCCCCCCAACCAAAACAAAACCACAAACAAAATCTAAACCACAAACAAAAAACCCCTTGAAATTAGCAGTACTAGGCCATTCACAAATGTATTATTGCAACAACTATTTCATTAGAATAAATAACTAAGTTAGTAGTATTAGTGGTACCTACTAAGAAGGAATGTGACGTAGGGGTTGAGCACAAAATGCTGTATGGTGCCACAGACTGCTTGTTCTTGAGATCCCACAAAGGGACTTTTAATGAGTTGAGTTAGGCATCTTTTGTTTACTTTCAAAATCAAAACACATTACTGTATGGCCAGTTGGGGGAAAATCCTGAATAAATATAACCAGAAGTAAATGTATACTTAACGCTAAACTCTAATTAGAATCAATTTTATTTACCCCAGCTGTAGACACTTTAATTGCATAATAGTTCTAGTTGTGTCAGGCGGGGCCTGGGAGCTGCAACACGGCATTCCTGGACAGAGATCGCCCTTTTCCCTCAGGACCTCCAGGCCCGTGCTGCGCCCTCTCCAGCTGGGCGCAGCAGGCGCGGGCAGACACCTTCGGCGGGGTCTGTGAGCAGCGGTGCCCGGGCGCTGATGCTCTGATCATATCCTCACGGGAGAAGCTGTCTGGCAGCTCCAGCACGGCCACGCCGCCGATGCAGCACCGCTTTGGCGAGGCGTGTTCCCGGACCCCGGGGGGCCGAGGAGCCCGCGGAGGCACGGCGGGCTGCGCAGGGAGCCGGGGCGGCGAGGAAGGGAGCAGCGCCCCGAGAGCCGGGCAGTGCCGGCGAGCGCTTCAGCACCGCGGGCAGCGCCCGGCGAGCGCGGCGGGGCGGGCCGGGGCACCCCCGGGGCGGAACAGAGCCGCGGGCAGGGACTCGGCTGCACGGGCAGCCCGGAGACAAGCGGCGTGCCACACCGGCGGCACAGGCGCGCTGAGACACGCGTGGGCAAACGGGGACAGGGGCACAGACACAACCCCCAGACTCACAGAAAACACCGCAGCACAGCCTCTCCCGCGCAGCCCGCTCTCTCTCTCATACACACACAGTTCCACGCACACTCGGACGCGCGCCCGCGCTCCCACACAGACAGCCGCCCACGGGCACGCGCACGCGCGCAGGCAGCACACGCGCAGGCAGCACACGCGCAGGCAGCACACGTGCTCGCACTCCCGCGGACACACAGACACTGGCACACACAGCTGCACACCGACAGACACACGGACACTGGCACACACAGCTGCACACCGACAGACACACGGACACACACACAGCTGCACACGGACAGACACACGGACACACACACAGCTGTACACGGACACACACACGGACACACACACAGCTGCACACGGACAGACACACGGACACACACTCGCACAGTGACAGACACACAGACTGTCCTGGTTCCTGCCTAGACAGAGTTAATTTTTGCCGTAGCCAGGAGAGGGCTTGGCCAGGACCCAGAGGTTGTTCTGCTATCACCCCAGGCCATTGCCGGCGCTGGGGTTATGGGAGGAGGGAGTCTCTAAGGGAGAGCAGTGTGGTAACCCCGATCATGAACATTTTGCATAAGAATCACTTGTCTCTCTCGAACACTTTTGTTACCAATATCGTTGCTGGTACCGTTCATTTTCTTATCTCATTGCTGTTTCCAGTAAATTGTTCTTATCTCAACCCGTGATCTTTACCTTCGATTCCTCCAATTCTCCTCTCTAGCCTGCCACGGCGAAGGGGAAAAAGGGTGGGGGGAGCGAGTGGCAGCGTGGTTTTAGTGGGGGCAGTAAATTAGGGAATACCAGCCCTAAAGCCCGACACAGACTACACAGAGACAGACAGACAGACAGAGAGAAACAGGCACGCAGAGAGACAGACAGACACACAGAGACAGGCGCGCGCACACACCTTCACGCACGCCCCTCGCTCCGGCCCCGCCGCCCGCGGGCCCCACCTGGCGACAGCCAATGGCGCGGCGAGTCTCCCCCGGCGGGGCGTAGCCGCCAATGGGAGAGGCGGGGGCGGGGCCCGGCTGGCTCCGCCTCCCTACTTAAGGCCGCGGGTGGCGGAGGGTCGCTCAGTGGCGGGAGGAGGAGGCGCGGGGGCGAAGGCGCGCGAGCAGCGGCGCGCGGCGACCCGCGCACGTGCCCGCCCCCGCGCGGCGCGAGGGGAAGGCGGGGCCGGGGCAGCGCCCGCCGCGGGAGGGGCGGCGGCACCTGGGGGGCGGCCCCGGCGCGGCCAGCGGCGAGCGGGCGGCTGAGGGCGGCGAGCCCGACATCCCGCGCAGCCCGCGCGGCGTGCCCGCGGCGATGGAGCAGGACAAGTACCTGCCCGAGCTGATGGCCGAGAAGGATAGCCTGGATCCCTGCTTTGTTCACGCGATGCGCCTCCTGGAAGACGGTGAGGCTCCGCTCCGCGCTCCCCCGGCCGGGGCGCGCTCCTCGCGGTCGGCGCTCGGCGGCCCCGGCCGGTTGACACGGAGCGAAATCGGGTCTCCGGGCGGGCGGGCGGCGGAGCGGCCCGCGGCGGGAGCCGGCCGCGCGTGGGCTCGGGGCGGCGGCGGTTCGGGGGCTCGGGCGCCCGGAGCCGCCCCGGAGCCGCGCCGAGGGAGCCGTCCGACAGCAGCCCCCGGCGGCCAGTGCCCCGCTCCCCGCCGGCCGCGCTCCTCGCCGTGCGCCGGCTCTGCCGCGGCTGGCTCGCCTCTGCGGGAAGCGCTCCCCTGGTTCCCGGGCTCACTTACACAAAGACAGATCCTGGTGTCTCGTTACACTCATTATAGCCTGTTTTCCACGCCGAAGGAATAAGGTTTATATGGTAATACTATTACGCCGTTCATGCGGCGCTGTTTTAGTTGACTTCGCGATATCAGACATTGGTTGGATGTAGCTTATCAGTTTCATGACAGTTTCATCCAGGACATGATGATTTCCTCTTGGTTTTGTGCGGGGATCAGAATACACTGGTTATAACATTTTGTTACTCAGTGTAATTTTCCCTGCTTTTCTTGCTTTAGTTGGACGAGAGGTTTAGTAGGACGTCACCTCGAGATTCTTTAGAAAGTTTATCATTTAGTGTCTTTGGATAACTGCTCAATATAGTGGTTGAGTGCAGACCTCGTGGTACGGAGCTTCAACTTTTGCCGAAGTGTAATCTATTAAGTTCCTATTGTACATGTTTTTTTTCTTAGATTTTTAATAGTATTTTTAAAAAAAATTCTGTTAAACTTGGAACTTAATGTTGAAAAGAAGTAATTAAGAATGATGCATAAATCAAGATAACCTATCAAGCTCTTAAAAGAGACTAAAGCAAAGAAATGTATATGGTCAGGCCCTTGAGAGTCACGCATTCAAATAAACTCATATTTAGAGCTGGCAAATAATTTCCCAAGTTCTGTTTATGACTTAAAGAAAATAATAACTAATTCAGATTTACCATGCTAAGCAGTAAGTGTTTTTCCTCTGCCAGCAGTTATTATATTGTCTTTCCTTAATGTATGTTCTATTGATTATGAATGAAGGTACCGAGTCCAGGTTTTGTTGGAGCTGTTTGATAGCTTTGAAATTCATAGTGAATTTCAGAATGAATATAGGCTCGTCTAGTACTCTTTTGTCACAGCTGCCTTGCTGGTAGAGAGGCAGCCATGCTGCTTTTTACATTTGTTTTTCTCATAATCATACCATAAACAAAGTCCTTATTTCTTAGAGGAATATATTTTTTGAAACTTGCAGTTCGATCTTTTCCCAGAGGGGGGAAGTATCCACTGAGAGTGTGTGTGGGGGGGGAAAGGAGGAAAATGCAGAAAGGACAAAACTGAAAGTAGGCAAAGAAAGGTAAAAAAAAGAGGAAAATAAAATTGTTTTTTCTAGGCATCAATTTCCTGCATAAGTTGCATTTTGAGCAACTGTGAGATTGAATAAATGAATGGTTTTCTCATTCTTTCTTAGCATAAATAGGACTGTGCATTATTTCACTGGATTTTTTAAAAGATGAAGGTGAGTTGTCTGAGAGAATGCTATTGTCAGATTCACACCAGGTACCTGGCATTATCTTTCAAAACACCATCTGTCAAGCTTTCTAGAGATTTGTTTTAGAGTCTAACATATGATGACTGTTAAAACACTTAACCAAGGTAACAGTGTAGTAGCATTCTAAATATACTTACATATTTTTAAGAAAATTAAAATTAATGGCTTCTGTTTGGTATAAATAGAAAGAAAATTTATAGAATGGGCAGAACTTTTTGTTTTTGGGTGCCAGAAGAAAATGGGATCCTGGTGGAAGGATCTCTGTGGTAGTGAATGATTTCCATGTTATATCCATGATGAAACACTGTTTCTAGACTCTGGGTTTCTGTCCTTTAAAATGTGATATGCAGTCAGCTACCTCCATAACGATGCCAGCCAGGTGTTCTTTATGTGTTGTCCTAAGCATTTTTGATTGCCAGTACATTTTGTATAAAACACGTAAGTGTGGATTTGCTTTGGAGCTCAGAGCCTCAAGCATTCACTCTTACTTGAAAGTGCTGTGTTGTTTCATGTTGGCTGCTAAACCTGAGGTTGAGAACAGTTGTGTTGCTGTGAGAAACCACAGAAAGGCACACAAGCGATAAGTATTCCAGAAAAATGCTTCTGATTTGCGACAGTGGATTTACTTGTAAAGATAAGACTACCCATTTTACCCCAGAAATTTTTGTTTGTTTGTTTGATTCTGTTGTGTGTGTGTTTTTTTTTGTTTGTATGTTTTGGTGTACTTAACCAACATCAAAACCAACATATTATTTATGTTTTCAACATGTAGGTCTGTGTCCTTCACATTGACCTGTGTCAGATGCATACTTGAATCAGTAGCTATTTAACCCTCACCATTAAGAGACGACTAGAAATCACTTACTTTAGTCCTTACCTGGGTCTGGTGAAATCCCCAGAAAAGGGACATTTCCTTTGGCAGAGTATTTGCATCCTTACCGAACAGCATAAAGAAAGGTGAGGAAAAAGGTACCAGTGCTATTTAAATACAAGGTGTGGAGAAAAAAACCAATTTCTTTAAAAATCAGTGAGGGAATCTCATGTGGATTCTGACAAAAAACCTTGTTTCTAAATGGCTAATTGAGTGCCTTAATCAGAAGCTACTTGATTTCCCCATGGGTCATAACCTGTTTCATGTAGAAGTAGATCCTGCATGACTGTTGCACTATTAGAAATGGAAAAGTAATTGGTAAGTCATCTACTAGAAGAACTTGTGAGTGGCTGGTGATATTTGCCTCAGCCTGAGTTTTTTCAAACTTTTGAAAAATGCATTGAACATACTTATTTTGAGAATATAATCCATTCAGTAATGAAAAATAAGTACCTTTTAATTGTAACGGGCAGTTGAACTCTAAAGAGTAGGCTAATCTCCATCTATTGGAAAGGCCAAAAGTGAACCATTTTGTGTACTAGGCTGTTATAAGAGTTGGAAGAGTGTCCCTGTTTCATGTATAGTTTTAAACTGTTTTATTGTATACTGGTTACCAGTAGTTATTTTCTCAGGTAAGATTGTTCTGCTTTTAGTTAGGAGATGTCCTGATAAAATATATGGGGTCAGGTAATGATTGGCTGGATAAAAAATGTGAGAAGTGAAGAGCATATTCTTGAGCAGTACCTTTTGTACCCAGCTTGTGCTTATATTGCAGTATACTCTAGAGCTCCAGGGAGAGCTGAGAGCCTCTCTTTTCTAGTGCTGCTCCCTACCATGGAAGCTACCAGCTCCTTATATGTGTTATTTTTGCATGTTTGTAAATATTTATTGCAAGATGTCTGTGATTATGAATATGAAAATAAGTGTGTCACTTTGGCTGTGAAGGTGTGGATGACATAGAAAAATACAACCAGCTGGAACTGCTTGATAGTTCAAAACTGGTTTTATATTAGCATTCCATTTAATAGGCTAAAGTGTCAGCTAATTGTCTATGTACTTTTTGGGGTCAAGCAAATTATTTATGTGTGTGTGTGTGTTAATTTATATGTGTGCGGCTTTGGAATATCTTGCGTAGTATGTTCTTCAAGCCAGCTCTGTGTTTTGTAATATAAACATAAAGGAAAAAGACCTATTGGAAAGAGCTGGCCAAAATGAGAGCATCTCTCCCCATGGAAATATCAGTATTACTAGGGTAATGAGGTAGCTAATTTCTCTCTCTATAATGACAGTGCAATTGACCTCAGAATTTCAGCTGGCATTCTGAAGGCAATGAGAATCAGGCCTTTAACTTTAATCTTGAGTTAAGTCCCTAGATCATTCCATGTGGCATAGCAGAGTTCGTTAAATCTCCAAGTTGTGTAAATTAGATTCATATAGCTCAGCTATCATCCCTATACAGGCTTCTTGTAGGATGGGACATGATTATTCAAAAGATTAGCCTTTGCACTCAGTGAGCATTAGTAGGGTCTTTCATACAAGCCTACAGTAGTAGTTCTATCTAGTAGAAAACTGTTGACATAATGCAAGTTTATTCTGTCTTATATTCAGGATTTCAGCTAATACACTGTCATATGTGGGGTTGGGTTTTCTTTGGACTATTGGAAATTGATTTTCTTTCCATAGAGGAAAGCAACTTCAGTTCATGAGTCTGTGTTTCTGTTAAAAACCTGGGATAATAATAAGATTGTTACATGAAAATTATTTGTCTTGGAAGTATAGAATATGACAATCATATCCTTAGCCCTAGATGTGAAAGGCTGTTGATCAAGCCTATGACCCGCTAAAACCACGCCTCTGATACTTTTTAATTTTTCTAAATTTTTTCATTGAAAACTACTTGTGAAAATATGCTTGCAAATTTATGAGTTCACTTTGGGCTAAAATAAGATTAGTGTAAAACATTATCATAAATTCATACATTAATATTAATCGGTGAGCAGTCACTATCCTGCTGCTTGTTTCTTTTATTCCCGATGTTTACATCAGGTGAGAAGAAATCTGTATTCACAAGATAGTTGGTATTAATCATTATTTGTTTTGCTGTCTCAAGAAATGCACTGTAAATTCCCAGTAGATTGACTCAGGAAACATGCTAATATTCAGAGCTTGTATTTTAGGTACCTTGGTTTCATTAGAAACTAGATTTGTATTGATCATTTGGAGCCTTTTCAATAAAAAGTGCAAACTCCAGATGATACAAGATACTTAGGATTTCCATGAAGTAGTGATGTGCTAGGCATTACGGACTTGGTTCAAAGCTGACTAAAGTTAGTAGGAATTTTTCTGTTGCCATTAGTGGGCTATCAGGCAGTCCTTGTAGTACAAGTATGATCTATTGACTGGTATGGCCAATAGGACATGCTTTTGCCTTGCAGGATGTAATGCACATGAATCCCAAGTGATAATCAGATTTATGGAAAACAAGATATTATAAAATGTTAGAATGAATATAACAAAGCAAATGTTATGTTTATATTGACCCCAGCTTTTTAGTCATAAAAGGCAGGCTTGCTTCAGGGGAGAGAAAAAAGAAATTATAGATGTGATTTAAAAAAATAAAACCAATAAAATTCTTTGAGACATCTGAAGCAGCTTAGGACCATTTGATCTGTTATCTTAGAGAACATGTACTTTGAAACACAGTAAATTGTTTTATGAAGAGGCAACAATATGAGTGCAGTAATTGAAGGTTAGATTCTGATACCCTGGTTTGAAATAAAAGGTGCTTTGCTCTTTAAATAGTGCTGTTTGAATCGGTGAAGCTGCTAAAGGTGCAGTTCAGTGCAAATAGCAGAATTTAGCACCATCTGTTTAAGCGAAGGTGAAAGGCATTTGCTGAGGTTTATCTGGATGCCCGGACCCTCATCAACAAAGTGGTGGTTTTTTGGCGACATGAATGTTTTCCTTGAGGGAGAAGAATATTTTTTACTTGTCCTGGGTATTCTTTCAGTAAATTTATGTCAAATTTAGTCTCCTTGGTGTATACATTCAAGGTGCAACTACTGTAACTGTCCATCTCCCCCTATACCTCTAAGTAAGCATTTTAAAATTCAAGAATTTGGAAAACTGTTAATATTTGTAATTAGTACCAAGAGAAGGCAGGATACCTGGACAACTGAGTAGAAAATTCCAGTCAACTGTTAATTTCCTAAGCCCTGAACACCTGTGTAATGTGTAGAATTGAGTGGCCATTCCTAACCAGGAGGTGGCATGGTTGGGCTCCACATGCCAAAGCAGAGCTTCATATCCTGGCACCTTGTGGGAAAGGGCTAGTCGGGTCCAACAGATACATCAAGTTCTTCTTCATGGGATGTACACTTTTCTCAGTCAGGCAATATGCAGACAATATATACTGACAACAAGATTTGCTGGAGCATGCTGGGCTATTTAGTAGTCTATAAAATCTGATATGATCAGCAGTGACCTGTACGTGACTCTCCAATAAAGGCTAAACATCTGCCTAACCCACCAAAGCAGTGCTGTGAGAGCGAAACAGCTCCACCAGGACACAAGGACACAGGTTTCAAGCTCCGAGTGTGAGATGTCTTGGGCCTCACTTCAGAAGGCATAAATGTAGCTGCTGTTTGGTAGTTCCTCTCCAAGGTTTATTAAAATGGAAATATGTTACACCTTTCTGTGCCTTGTAGCTGTACTGTAGGCTACAAATGCTGCTTATATGAAGTAGTTGTTTTCTGGTTCACCGGGGTCATCTGGTGCCTCAGGGTTAGGGTATCTTTTCAAAAATAAGCTGTTTTTAACTGCCTTAACTAAATCTCTTGTCTCCGACAAACTGCTGAATGTAGAGGAAAATACCATGTTGTCACAGCTGATCTTAGACTATACAATTTTCTTTAAAATATTTTGAAAATAGATAATAGGAAGAGTGTTTTCATCAGGGATTTGGGGTGTTAAGAGTGCATACACAATAGGAAAAAAATCTGTTTTGCAGGTGGATCCTGCTAAGCATTGTGAAGGTGTGCATTCATCTTGTCTTCAGCTTGCATTTTTCACTCCTTGGATGGGTATCAGTGCACTATATCACAATAAGCAAGGAAGCAGACAGTTTTTTAAAATTAAGTGTGAAGTATAGAACATTACTGATGCTGCAGTTTAATCTTTGGCTGTATAAACAAATAAGATTGTGCAGTCTGACCAGAAAAATGGAAAACCTTAATACTCCTGTAAAGATCTGACATGCATAGTACTTGGAGTATTTGGTTTGTACTACATACCTTCAATGAATATGCTTTAAAACTCCCATCTGGAAGATGTAGACTGATGCTGAATTTCATTCTAATCTTTGAGATCTTGACGTAAGAAGAGCTTCATAAGAAATGTCAAGTATTCTTATTACTTTTAATACAAAATTATTCTTTTAAAAATTTGCAGGCAAAAATAATCCTGGTTATTACAGTCCTCTGTAAATCCTGTCACATTTTAATTAGAATCCTGCTGGAAATGAGTACAGCTATTTCCTTATCCTAAAAAGGGCTGAAACTAATAAAACCTAGAAGAATTACTAAAGACTTTCAGAAGATTAAAAACCTCCAACTCGCCCACCCCCCTAAAAAAACCTTTCCTCGAATAATATCAGCCTATTCCTGATTTCAAAACCTTTGCTGTTGAAAGGGAATTTTTTTAGTTTGAATACTGAAAAAATTACCAAGTGAAACTTCTAATAATGCTAATATGCCAATATTGAAGATCATCTACACTTAATTATGATAGTACAAAGTTTTGATGGTCATACACAGTTACATATAAGATAACCAAAGACATCTTAAAGACGTCATATGCTCTGCTTGCATTGGGCATTCCTGTTTATTGTTCCTTGGTTAGCATGATACAAAGGCTGAAAGATACAGGGCAGGTCACTGCTGTTTTAGAATTTCTCTGCACCTGCTGAATTGCTCATCAGATATTCTAGCATCTATCCCTCGTTGTAAGGGTTACACTGACAGATGTAAAAAAAAAATGTTAAAAGCTTTTGATTCATAAAATAATTTGAATTCTGGCAATCAGTGAAACTATTAGAAAAAATAATACTGTGTGCTAGTCTGTAAAAGATTTATCAAAACCCGCATTCCTCCTTTTTTCTCTGCTTTGGATCTGGGAAAAAAGGTCTGTTTGTTTTATAGTAGAAGCATTTTAGCTTTGCTAACTGGTAAAGATAGGTGTGTCTTCAGCAAAAGCAAAAGTAGGGATCAAAGCCCCTGGCTCATAATCAGTCAACTTCCAAAGAGCAGTGTTGCAAATCAAGGAAAAACAGTTTTCCTAAGAGGTTTGAGCACTGGAGAAAGAAAACAAATCCCCTAGTTTAATGTTCCCTGGGATTTAAGTATATGTTTCAAAGCTCTCTTTCAAATGCTTGAAGTTGGAGAACTTGCCATGAAATCAGGGACTGTGTATGTTTTAAAATGGCTTTTTGGTATTGAAAAATTGAGTTAACTTACCTCTCACAGTGTAAATTTTTGTCTTTGTATTTCTGCTAATGTATGCTTATATTGCTGATTTCTCTAATTATTTCTAAGCAAACTTGTTGCATTTTGTCTTGTTTGAGATTGTGGAAAGAACATTTTGATGTTGTCAAGGGTTGCTCTGAGGTCAGAGTGTGAGCTCTAGCTGGGGAAAGAGTGAGACATTGTTCTTCCTAAATATTTTTATTTATTATATTATATTCCTAAATTATATTCCTAGTATAGGATTACGCTGATTTGCTGCAGCTGTGGAGCTGGTTCCCTGACTTTCCCTTTTTAACTTAAACTGATTTTTCTCCAGTTCTCCTGAAAGGAGCAACACGAAATTTAAGTGACTTACTGTCTCTTATTTTGTTGTTTGAAAGGCAGATTAAGGACTGATGAAATAAATTCCAGGATACCTTTCTCCTTCCTGTCTTCAGACAGCTGTTCAACAAGAAAATGGAGAATTAGTTTTGGTAAATGATGCTTATTATCCTGGTGTCTCCATAGGGCTGTGGAGCTATAACTTTTGAACAGGTACAGATTTTCAATTATTTCACTAATACTTGTATGTAAAGTAGTAGGATTTAGCCCATTGTAAAATTTGAAATAACATCCTCCTCATACTTTTAGATTGAGGTAAATAAATTAATTACATCAATTTATTACTATCTCAAAAGCCATTGGTGGGTAATCTGCCACACCCAGTTCTTACACTGCATGGACTCTTTTTCCTGATCCTACCCTCCTATTTAAAAATATCATTCTGTCTTTGTAAATACCATATTGCAGCATGCCCTAATTCTATTTGATTTGTTAGGGGTTGTCAGATGCTGTGGCTGCTGTTACAGGAGTGGTTGGTTTGTTCTTTTCTTGCTGCAAATGGTTTAGTGTAAACACCAACAGACCAGGTTGTGCATAGGTCTGGAAAGAGGGGCTTTTACCAGTATCAAAGGGATCTGAGGTCAGCAGTGAATGTGGGAAAACAGGTGTTCATGTTACCTATTTTGTTACTCTTCTTTTTCTGAAGACTAAACTGTGAGGTAACCTGGATATACAGTAGTTTATGTTGAGTTGTGCATGACAAAAAGATGTTCATGCAGTACCAGCTTGTTAGAACACACAAACCATCTGTTCGGCAAGAAAAGTCTCTTGCTGCTCTAAAGTGTATGAATAATCTGAAAAGATACGTCAGATGCAAGGGGGAAGAGAGGACTAAGTTTTTGCTAGAAATATTTTGATATAATGCTTTTTATAATGAATGTTTGTACTGTAAGCTATCCAAGTGCTACTTGTGGTGGAAGTGGGAGATGTTTTCAGCATGAAGTGGAAATGGAGCAGCTTGGTTTTGACACAAAGCAGGAACTCGATGTGAATTCTGCATCTATTAAAGCACTTAAGATGTCCTGATTTGGAGACAGATAGAAAATAATTAGAAGCTTCTATGAACTTTTGCCTGCAACTTTCTTGTTCTTGGCATTTCGATGTCGTCCCTTCTCATACCCTTTATTTAAAGGTAGGGTTTTTTTTTAATGGTGAAAAAAGAGTTAGAGAGAAGGAAGAATGGAGAAAAGGGAAGAGAAAATGGAGGAAAGGTATAAAAAGGAGAACAAAATAATGGGAAGATTGTAGGGGAACTGGGAAAAGGAGTAGCAACAGAGACATATATATATATAGAGAAGAAAATGAGATAAGTGAAGAAAATACAAATTTAACAGATGAAAAATACTCAGTTACTTTAGTTCTAAGCAACTTGTGAAAGCACAAAATACTGAACATTAAGTGAGGACTTCTGGAGGCTTTTATTTTATTCTGGAAATAAAATAAAAATGGATAGATAAAAGTCATATAATAAGCATCTGAAAATGCTGTTGGTCTATTTAAGAAAAATAAAATGAAATTCCACTCTTTTTGCAAAGCTTCTGTTAAGAATGACACAGTTTTGATACTGCTGTAATTAATGTGTTCAGAAGGGCTCTGTAGGTGTCTGCTATCCATATATATGTGTTAAATTATCCAGTAAATAAACCAAACAATCTATGTTACAGTGATTCTCCCAGTTTTATACTAAACAGGAACTGAGATCTTCTGTATCAATAGTATTTACAATCCTATGGAACACTGGTTAGCCAGTTCATAGTTCACTTATACTTTTTATTTTAAAAGGTAGGATTGTAAGATTGAACAGATTGTAATTTTAAATATGGAGTTCCCTTGTTTCTTCTCATAACAGTCTTCAAACTTTGGAATGGAGTGTGTACTAGTGTTAGGAGCTTTAAACTTGGACTTTTATTTATATCAGCTACAACTCACTAAGTTCTCAGGCCAAAGATGAGATGATTATGGTGGACATTTTATTCAGCCTTACAGAATTGCACAGAAGATAGTTCAGATGTGCCAAGATTATATTGTGAAACTGTTCGGTTGTGGAGTCTGCAGGAGATTAAAGAGCAGCAGCCCTTACAGTGATGCGAGCACCAGTTTGCAGCCAACTGTCCTGTGTTTTTTAAACTCACTGCTGTGATACCCATAAACTGAAACAAAATGTTTGGAGATGATAAAAACAACTTCAAAGAAAAAATTGTAAAAAGATTGTATGAAGTAGTGGATTTTAAAAGTAGTCTTGACTAACAATTCTGAGGTAAAATTGTTTTGCTGTAATGTTGGATTTTGTGTCTTGGTGGCTTTCATGGTAAAAGACAACAATTGGAATGTGTCAAATTGGGTCATTTAAGTTGCATTAAGTTTCCCATCCTAATAAATATGTGATTTAAATATATATACAGATTCTGTAAGACACTGGAAGGCTATGTTAGAATTTATTGGAAGGCTTTTCTGGGCAGCTTTAGCACTTGTGGTATTACTCAGTAAAGGATAATTCAGGTCCATACACTGGTTTAAAATGAAAAAGTGAAGTGAAAATTAGGAAAAGATACAATGATATGCTGAGGTTATTACCTCTGCAGGTGTTTTATAGCTGTCAAAGGCACAAAACTGTGACCTAACTGAAATTCTAGGTGAAATGTTTGTCTTCCAGTTATTTGAGTTATCATGTAGATGTGTTCTTGCATCTTGCTTGTGAGGCAGGTGTAGTCCAGGGTGAGCAACACAGACTGATTTCCCCTGCTTGTACAGGGCAGCCCACTCCTTGGAGTATAGTGCTACTCTCTTTCTTGTCCTGTGCTTCAGTTTCTGAAGAAAACCAGGGTTCTTGGAGACAAGTGTTGCTGTGTTGCAGGCTTGACCCAGCACACAGCTGGATGAAGAAAAGAGCTTGGGCTCAAGGATGGACTTTACGAGTTTGACTTAAATGAAATACTGAGTACATCTGGCATTTCCAGACAGGTTCTGGTGTTTGATCACTTTCTTCTAAATAAATTTGGTCACTTTCCTTATATAAATTAATATCCTGAGGGATAGTTTCCTGCATTAGTTTCTGGCAGTGTGAATTTCCGTTGACATTTTGTTCATAATTTGTACTATTCTCTAACAGTTGATTAGAATCAAACTCCAGAACAATTTCAAGGCATACTTTTTTTTAGCATTATTTTTTTCACATTTTTAAGTTAGGAATACTGACTATTTGACTATCTGAAATCCTTCTTAAGCTATACTTCCATGATTATCAAAAATCCACTGAACTATGAACTACTACAGAACATCTTACATACAGCAGATTAATAAAATAATAAAGCTGATATGAAAGGTTGTATTATACATAGCATCTTCTCATTAGGTTATTTTAGGAAAGGGAGAGAAAATTCATCTAGGAAAAAAATAACCACAAAGTCTTACAGCTTTATGATTTGATTTCTCTTGCCCTTTTCCCATCTTCCCAACCAATATAATAAAAATTTCGCCCAAAGCATTCTAGAGACATGATTTTTCTTATCACAATGATGAGTGTTTTCCTTCTGTTTGATTTTATTTTTGACATGGGCTACAAGCCTTAGCAGTTTCCTCAATACAAATATTAGTTTGATAAATTGTAATGGATGTTTCATAATCTGCAGTCATGGTCATGCCTTTTAGCATAATTTTTTTAGAAATTTCAATCTTGGGAACTGGGACAAAAATTTTAATTTCTACCAAGGGTTTTGTCCAGAGTCCATGAAGTGCCTGGCCTTCATGCTTTACCTTAGCAGGTGAAAGTTTATTCTTCCAGCTATCTTTAGATAATTGTTCTTCTCCTTGGCAACACTGGCAATAGGAGTTCCTGTTTTACAGGAGCCACATTTTTTATGGATTTTGCTCAACTTTGTTTTTCCTCAAATTCTATGGATCTTTCTATACTGATTTCTGGTCATTTGTACCTTAGATGAGAACACCTACTTAGATATTTTTGTCTCTCTTATTGAATCATATTAATGTATGGTGGCACTTTTTTTTTCATTTCACTCAAAATACAGAAGCTGTTGGTTTTTAAACTGCTGCAGGTGGGCAGTTTCAGTACTCTCCAAGATGCCATGTGGCCATTTTTGTCATGTTTATTCCAGAATGCTTAGAAAATGGAGATTGTTTTACTAAATAATTTGTTTTCTTTATACTTTGTATTTTGAGTTGCTTATTGTGTAGTTTAGACAGGAGGAGTCACCACTGGTGTCTTTTGACGCCTGGTGGAATGGGGTGGGATTTTGTGACATTGTTCACTATCCCAAGGCACTTTGGTATCCGTTTGTCTTATGGGACACACAACTTAGTTGTTATCTTTTTCTTGCAGTGCTCTCTGCTCAATTTAATGTTTTAATCTTTCTCCTGCATTTGAACATCCTGCATTTGTTTCTTGAGTCTTAACTCAGCTCTCAGACTCTTTTGAGGAATGTTCCAGATCACTGGGGCTTTGTGTAGTTTATCTAAATGTTACTGTCTTCAGCCCTATAAAAGTGGATCTTCCCGGAATATACTAATGAGTGTGTTGTGGATGTTTGTTGTTGGATTTTGGTTTACTGCAGCCTTTGAGTTCCATGATCTTTTTATTTAACTTCCAAACTCCTCCAATGTGAGGTTTGGCTTCTTTATAGAGCACCTTCTTCTAGCTACAGTCCCAAGTGGATGGATATATTAATGTGTCAAATTCAGGCAGTTCCATTGAAACCTAATACTGAATTTTCAAACAGGTTTGGTGTTTTTTATCCTGAGCATTTTCCCCTAGATTTGAATTCCATTTTCTCTCTTCATCCTTAGATAGTGTTCATATTCCTCTACACTGTCAATGTTCATTTAAACAGGGTAGAAAAGTGTAACTGAAATTTAGCTTTAGTAGCTTCATGTTTTCTTTCCTTTGCTTGGGTTAAATAAAAACTATTTTAAGTGTCAGAAGCTTCTGGAGATGGGTTGTGGGGGCTGTTACCTCACTGATATTTTATGGCAAGGAACCACCTTCAAAATTGTTTGATATTCTTCTTGCACCATAGAAAGAGCTTAGTTCTATTAGAGTCTAGTAGTGGTGGAATTAAGTATGGCAGTGTTTAAGAAGATAATAAATGTCAGTTAAAAATAATGAGTTCAGATGTTGCTTAGCTCAGAACAGAAGGCACAGATAAGAAAATCTGAAGCTTTCTGGTAAAACTAATAAAAAAAAATGAACCTTTTCTAAAACATGCCACTAAAATTCCTAAGGAAGAAAATCAGTGAAAACCTCATCATTAAGTGTGTGTTAAGTCAGACTTGTTAGGTGTCTCTTCAGTGAAGTAAGGAAAAAGGTTTTGATTAGACATTTTGGCCGCATATGTGGTGTTTGTGCATGAAGGAAGACTGTAGCAAAAGTTCTAAATGCCGAAGCTAAATGTCTGATGCATGCTTCACTGCTGTTCCAATGATCTCTTTTCATGACCAGCAGGTTTGTGAGAGGATTCTGTTCAGGCTGAACATATTCTAGTAATAGAATTATACAGTACTGTATTTTTACAGGAAAAGGGCAATGCAGAGAAAAATGCTTAATTTCAGTCACACCATTAAGAGTGATTTCCTGCTATGCTAAAGCTAATTTTCTGTTTGAATTTGAATGCTTGAACCGTTTTTCATATTTGACATTGCAATATTTAATAGAAGTGTTTGTTTTTTTTAAAATAAGAATAGCAACAGGTAGATTTAATCTGTACTTTTTAAGTGGCATAAGATACTTTGCTAGTCCACTATACAATTTACAGGGAAAACAAATTGTGGGGTTTTGCTTTGAGAGTATTATGTTGCTTTCCTGAGCTCAAACATAAATGTTTCATGGACATGTGAATGAGAGGAATTAAATTAGGGATTTGGGGCAAGTTTTTTCTTTTTGCTACTTGATTAAAAATGACACATTTTTTTCAGTGAAATCCAAAAATCCATTCTTGACTCCTAATTCTATTGCACGGGTGGCTTCTGGGATTTATGCCAACAGGTAGAGATGGGGGACAACATCAAAACCTTTCCCAGAGCTTAACAAAAATAGTATTAATAGCCTTATCCTAGCCATATGTTGGAAAATTCTTCTATTATGGTTTATGACTTAAAAAGTTTTGCTAAGTAACACAATACTGGTTAGTAAAAGCAAGTTCTCTCAGCTCTGAATCTGCTGAGAGTATCTGCATTGCATTGCTTCTGCCCTCAGCTTCATTTTGTGCATGATGCTGTTGTCAAAATAAAAGTGATTTTAGATTTTGAAAGGCTAAAGTGTTTTTGAGCTGATCACTTTCCAAGACATGAATTTTCAGATACTTTTTTTAACACAATCTCTGTTCATTAATTCAATATAAGGGCTTAATTTCAATCATTACAAATTTCAGTGTGGCCCTGTGTTTGTCCTAGGAGCTTTCAGTCCAGACAGCAACTCACTATCCATTTCTTTCCACTGGATAAGTGAGTGAATTAAGGTAAAACTGTCTCATAACCTGCGAGACATCTTTATTGGCTGTAGTAGTCTATAGGGTGTTTTTTCATCTGGCTGACAAAAGGCCCTCAGGAATTTAGTCCCTCATTTGAATGCTGAGTAGTATAAAGGCCATAAGCTTGTGACCTCTGAATTCTATAACTTCCCCATCTTTCATGATTTAAATGCTTATGGCCTGAGGTACATGAACTGGGAAGGCATGTTTGGTCCAGAGGCAAGTCTCATTACTGCTGAGATAATGATCTTACTGTAAGAGTTGTTCTGAAAGAAAAATAGTACCATTTTACAGTAACAATTTATTGGAGACCTTTAAAAAAGACTTTTCAGGTGCCGGCTAATCTCAGCTATCATAACATTATTGCTATCACTTTAAGAAAAGTACCTGACAACTGCAGGTGAAAAGAGTCAAGAGTGTAATGTCCATTTGTTTTCATTCTTAAAGGGATATCTTTCAACTGTTTACTACAATTTTGCAAGCAATCAGTCATTAGAAAACATGAGTATTGATTTTTAAAGTTAAATTTTGAGATTGTTCTCATGTGCTTGGATTGAGGTATAACTCATGTTGAAGTCTGTTATTTCTGTGTGGAACTTCAGAAGTAACCCTATGGTGTTAGTAAATTGCATGAACATCAGACTGAGGGATGATGCTGCACATGCCTTTTTGAGAAGATCTGGGAAGACATGTTTGAGGAATAATTACTGCTAGTAAAGAGAAGAAATTTTCTTTGGAGGCTGAAATACATAATTTCTTTGGTTATTGATGTTGCTTCATTTGAAGTGGCTGAATATCCTGTACCCACTGACCATCTTTTCTGGGTGCCGTCTATTCCCTGGTTCATCACTCAAGGGTTCTGTTGGGTACAAAAGCCCTCTAGTGCTTTCTTCCCAGGAACTGAACGTATGGAAGCCTGTTGCTTAAGCTACATAGGGGACAGAAAAGGTGGGGAAAAAGTAATAGTATCTACTACTTACTTTATATGTACATGTGCATAATAAGTCACTCAGTCTTTTGCACCCTCTAGTGAGGATCTTGTACCTGGAAATTCTTAATTAGTATTTACTTTCTTTTTATTGTTCTTCTTCATAATTCTTTTGCTTTCCCTTTCATGAATTGCCCTGTGTCATGTCATGCCATTGTCTCACTTAGATTACAAGCTGTAGGAGGTAGGTGTGAGGTGTTGTGTCAGTATACGGTGGTAGTACATGTTAATGTTTTTACCATTTGTTGTTTGTCAGGAAACTGATCACTGCAAAACATGGTTGCCCCTAAATGCCATCATTGAGCCTTGGATTCTGTCCTGGAGATGTCTCCTACCCAAGTGTCACCCAAGTGTTCCTATTATCTGCTCATTGCAAGTTTCAGTTTAGTTGATCTCTTCCCTGTGGCGATATCCATGAGTGTGCTTTCCAGTGCCATCTCTAATATGTTTGTTTACTTTGGTAACCTTTGGTCTTTTCCAGTTAAGTATTGAACCTATGATTTCTCCATCCTTTCTCTCAGTTAATGTATTTAGAAGTTCTTGATTTTTCTCTGCAAGTGTACCAAACAATAACCTGTGCATCCTGGATAGGAAGGCCTTCCTGCCCTCACAGTAGGGTCTAGACTGCACTGTTCTTTGTTTTGCACAATAATCCAGTTTTCTTAATGTACCTCTTACAGCAACACTGTCATCTTCTAGGCATTTCTTTGTTTCTTAAATACCAAGATGCTTCCGCTGCCTTCTGATTTTATTCTGTCTTTTGTGTACCCACACATGCTATTCTGATTTCAACAGATGTCAAACATATTAAGTTGTAAAACATGTATCTTATTCATTCTTTTCATCATTCATCTTGCTTATATTTCCAGATGTGAGGTAATGGTAACCACCTGCATGTTTATCAAATGCACTTTTTAAAACCAGCATGCTGTGTTTTTTTCAGGTTAAACAGACACTGATATATTCAAGTTATTAATTTACACAGTTGAAGCAAAGAAAACTGATAATGGATTGGAAGAACAGTAGGAAAAGAAGGGTGAATGCTGGGCTGGATATTATTAGTTTGCTTTTTAGGAAACAAAAATTTTTGAGCAGAGGAAACCAGCATATGTCTAAGGCACCAGAGCTTAGTTAAATGAATTCCCTGAAGAGCAAGTAAGTCCATGTGAATTGAATTGCGTGAATGAGCACTATTTAAAGAAAAAATCTACAAAACCTCAAACCTCTTGATTGGTCATTGCCTGAGTTATCATTAAACAGCTACTAGAGGTTGGGATACTAGAGGAGACAATGTGAGAGAGATGGGAGACAAGCTAGAGAATTAAGCTTGAAGTAACTGGAAAGGAAGCTAGTGTAAGAGTACTAGTACTAGTATGAAGTAAAAACAATACAGCATGTAGCTGGAATAAATTAAAAGAGAAAAAGGGAGAGCAAGTGAGAAAGTTGAGGAACAGGGAAGGAGGGATCCTCATATGTTTACAATCATAAAAGGCTACATAAGATTTTGCAGCAGCAAAGACTAAGGACAAAAGCAGGGTTTCAGTAAGGTCACAGAAGCAAGAGAATGGTTACACATGTGTTGTAGCGTAATGTGTTGGAAACTACAAGAAGGAAGGGACCCATGCTGGAGCACTTTATGAGAACTGGAGCCTGTGGGAAAAACCCACTTTAGGAAAAGTTCATGGAGGACTGTCTCTCATGGGAGGGACCCCATGCTGGAGCGGGGGAAATGTGTGAGGAGTTCTTCCCCTGAAGAGGAGAGAAAGTGGCAGAGTCAATGTGTGATGAGCTAATCAATGCCTGGCTCCTCCAATGGGACAACAAGGGAGAGAATCAGGAATAAAGTTTTAAAAAAATGTCCCTGCCCATCCCTGCAGGAGCCACTCTGCCAGTCACACTGGCACACCTGAGCTGGGACCGAGGCTCCTTCACAGCTGCACCCCCACATCACACAGTCACACCAGGCACTGAGCTGGCTCAAACACAGGTTTCCCACAGCAGAGTCTCAGATGAACCAGTCCTTAAGATAACTTAATCTTGGTCCAGTAACAAAATAAAAAACCAATGCAGCTCAAGGTGGTGCCCCTGAGGAGGAACCCTGACCAGAGGAACCCCTGTGTTTTTATCCCCACCCAGTCTAAGCAGGGGAAAGTCTGGAGCCCTGGGCTCCTGCTGTCCTGGAGTGTCCGGTGCCCTGGCTGGGCCACAGGTCCCCAGGCCCTTTGTTGTGCAGAGGGTCAGCGATTCCCGGCCTCTTGCTTTGGGCTCCCAGAGCTCAACCTGCGGCTGCCACCACAGCTGCTCACGAGGTAACGGCACAGAATAGATCCCTCAACAAAAATTAAGACTGGGAGGGGTAGGAGTGGGAAGATGGTTTTAAGGTTTGGTTTTATTTCTAATTAACTTTCTCTGATTTAATTGGTAATAAATTCAGTTAATTTCCCCAAGTCAAGACTCTTTTGCTGGTGTCAATAAATAGTGAGTGCATCCCTCCCTTCCCTTATCTCAACCTAGGAGCTGTTCATTGCTTTTTCTCTCCCCTGTCCAACTGAGGAGGGCAGTAATAGAGCAGCGTTGGTGGTCAACCCAACAGAGCTGATCCATGTCAGTCCAGTAGTCTGGATTCAGAAAGCAACCTCCTTTGAAATGTATTATTTGATAGCACTTGATTTCCTGCATTGTAATTTCTTCTGATCTTCAGTATCTTTGTTAGTTGTGTTACCGTATTTTTTGTAGTTCTCTTTCTTTGGTTCTCTGGTCTTACCTTGAAATGGAACCTGGGAGTGATTTGCTTTTTTGCTTAAATAGAACAAAGTTTTCATCTGTGTATTTATATCAGCTAAAGGCTGTCTCCTTACCATGTTTGGTGTAGGATGGTATATAGTGCTTTCTCCTACCTTGGGAGCAAGGCTACATACAACGTTACATTGATTCACTGTTGTTTTGGAACCAAGAATGAGCAGTAAGCAAAACACAAGCAGAACATTAACTTTTTGGAATAATAAGGGAGTATGGAAGATTTACAGACAACGTCCTTCCTCAAAGAATAAGCAGATAAAATGGGATACCTACTGGTAAAAATTTGGTATTGCACTACTGTAAAGTTGTTTCTTTTTAACAAGAGTGTGCAGAAGTGTTGGGCAGCTGAGTTTGGGACATTGTAAGCATCAGAAAAGCAAAGCAAGTGAAATGAGATGACAGAAATTTTTATTCTGTTCTGGACAGAATCTTGGGGATTAAATTCCAAGAGACTTGTGCATCACTGTGTGTTCTCTAAAGAGGGTGTTCCTTACTGGTGGACTACTTGTCTCATTTTTGATGCATTGTTCTAAGCTCAATTTTTTTAAAATGCTCCTTGGGTTTTACCTATTGAAGAAATAATCTGCATTTTTAGTAGGAGAAATGTATTTTGCTAATATCTTCCCAGACATCCCATTGAAAGCATGACATACCATAACCCCTCTAGAGTACTGGTGCAAGAAGTATTTTTATGTTCAGTAGAAATTAGCACTGTTCATCTAGACGATATTTGGTTTAAAAAGCTGAAGTATTTTCAGTGGGCTTAGAAATTTGTTACAAAAGCAGGTATTCCATGATTTGTAGTAAGTCTGAGTTAGCAGTTATTCGGTAGAATTTTAATGCTTAGAAATACTTTATTAATTTCTACTAGTAATTTATAATTTTGTTTTAATTGGTTATTTCCTGTTCTTCTGTTTAATCTTGGTAGTATTTTAGCTTTTCCAGTCTTCTGAAATTTTCAAAAATTTTGATATTTCAAGTATACTTACTAGCAGTCTTAGCATTATCTCAGCCAGTTTTCCAAGTCACTTACAGTGATGTTTTCTCATTCTTTTTCTTTCTCAAAAACTTCTGCCACTGTCTCTCTGCCTTCCTCTTCTCGTCTTTCCTCTTGCTGAGGTAACATCATTCATATATTTTGAAACACCAAATTCCACTATAAAGGAAAAGAAAAACTATAGTATTGGTCTAACACAGATGCAGTATTAATTTTTAATTATTTTTTTATCCAAATACAACTACTGTATTCTACAAACACATTTGTTTTAAAATTTTGAGAGTAGTGATGACTCATCAAAAATAGTGTTATGAAACAAATAGATAAAATAGATAATACTGCTATCTTTTCTAGCTGCTTTTCAGTGCTAGAGAAGGTTTCCCTTCTTATTCCTAACTCTGTTGTCAGAACTTTAGCAGCTCACTCAGACATTCAGTTCTATGCTGCTTGAACATACTTGGTGTCTGTCTGTGCCTGTTCTCCACATGGTCAGCTATTGCTGTTTCTTAAGCTAGCCAATTATTTTATTTTTCATTTTCCCCCAGTTTGTTTTTTTTTTTTCCTGGAGATAGTGTGAGGATACAAAGAAAAAATGGAGAAATAATAGTTAGCCATAACAGCTCCCAAACACCCCACAGCAAATTAGTACTGTATATAGGTAGCACAGCAAATGGTATAAACTGGACTAGTGTAGTTCAGCGATCAGTCACCAGCAAAAAATGTAGAGTCTGCTTCCAGAGAGCAATAGCATCTTGGCATAACTCTGCAGATATTGTAGCTCTTTGCTCCTAAATAGTTCCTCCCCAGGAGTCACACATATATTACTTTGCTTGGAGGTAAAACTGCTGGCTCGTTTCTCTTCTGTGCTGCTTCAGCTCATTTTCCCCCAGCTAGCATTTCCACGAATGACTGCCAGAGAAGGCCACTATTTCCTAATCTGCCAGGACCTGCAGAGGCATTTTGCCCCTGCTCCAAGGCACTTTCTTTTATGTCAATAGGCCAGAGAGATGCCAGTGAGGCAAAAAAGCAACCAACCAACCAAAAAAATGCTGGAGTGCTACCTCTAACTACAGCATGTCCCTTAGCTCATCAAGCTCTTGTGAAAATAAGGTCTGAGCATGAGCTTCATGTTTTCTAAGAAGGAATCAATCCTAGTTTTAAGCCTGATATTTAAATTGCATGTGTAAAAAGTACCATGATATTGTACTGAACAAACAGCTTTGAGAGTGTATTTTGATGTGGATGATCTCATTTGAACACTCTAATTCAAGATTGGCTATTAGTATATGTGCTTTCCTTTTAGTTTTAATTAATTCCCTAATCTTCCAGAAAGTAATTCTCACTCTTTCATTTTATGGAAGCTTGTACTGATGGTATAACTATATATGTGTGTGTGTATATATATGTGCAGCCACTCTATCTAGTTATACACATATGCATTCATGTATAATACAGCTTTCTAGTTGTATATTATTTGTTTTACTTTCACTTTGTGTTTCTCTCAACTAAGAATCAAAATTATTATTTCATAAAACATCTGACTGAATTAAATTTTTTTTTCTCACTGTAGAAATACCCATATGAAATAAAGTAAAAATGAATTAGATCTGATTAGATTAGATAATGTTTCTCTAAATAGCCTTGTTTAGTAGGTTATAAATTTCACAGGACAGATTTGACCTGTCATTATGTTTCTATGAAGTGGCAGATATATTTAAAGCATAATGCATGTATTAAATACTCTGAATCAAACCACTTATGAAAATGGAAAACTGGTAGAGCACGCTGTATTTCCAACCAGTTATTGTTAAAGAAGATTGTAGTGTTAGTACTGTGATACTGTCCTTATGGGAGAAAGCAGGAGATAGTGAGTTACAGTCTAGGAGTTTCCTTGAGAATTTTGGGTGAGGTGAAGATTATAATTAAAGACTGAATTGCATGTTTGTGTAGTGTGATGGGAGAAAAGTATCAGAATTTCTCTACAGAACAGTGTTCTTTTACAGTCTGTTGGAGTTCTTTGAAAAAAAAAAGTATGTAAAAGTACATAAAGGTTACCTGTCAGACATAATATTCTAGGATTTTCACAAAGCCTTTGTTAAGATTCTTCTTAGTAGGCTGCAAAAAAAATTAATAGTGGCTGAGGAAGTAGAATTATAACTTAGATACAGCTTAAAAACTGATTATGCTGAAAACATCTGGAGAAGTAGTTTGCTTCTGAAACAGCAGTATGACCAGAGTTAACACTGTTGATGGTGATGAAAAGGAAGCTGCACAAGGGCAGAATTTCCTTGTGTGTGTAATTTCTGATTAGATACAGCTGTCCAAATCTGTATGAAGCCCCAGATTATAAATGGGATGAAGTAAGATGCACGTAGATTTGGGTAACTAGCTTAATGGATAAGGCTTTTTGGATGGGGGGCTATCTTTAGTGTGGTACTTAAGGCAGGATGAAGTGAAGTGCTACAGGACCAACTGTGTTTATGTAGCTAACTGCTAACAGAAAATAATTATAATGTTATCAGAATATTTTACTTGGCAAGGATGAGAAATGAAGATATATTAATTTTATGGGAAGCAATTGGTGTGTTTAGTCCTTTTACTGTAAAGAACCAGGAAAGGACAAAATACAGTTAACTGCATCATGACTGACTTGAAATGATTTATGAAAAAACAACTTTAATTTATTTTAAAAGGAGATTAGAGAGTCATAGAACAGCCCAAGTTGGAAGACACCTTGAAAGATTATCTGGTTTAACTTTTTGTGGGAAAGGGAACCTGTATGAGATTATTTAGCACTGCAACCAATCATGTAATGAAAACATCCAGTGATGGGGATTTACCGTGTCCCTGGGAGGTTATTCCAGTGGTTGAAGACAGGCTTTACTGAGGTATTCTGGAAAATCAATTGGTTGTATCTTTTCACCCTTTCCAAAAAATAGTAAAACAAACAGCCAGTTGTAAAATTAAGAAGTGCATTAAAAACCCATAAAATGAAATAATTATGTATTATAGTCACACTGTGGAAGTAATTAACTCTACAGGGCATTTAATAAAAAAAACAAGGTTTGACTTTAACATTCGGTAAGTAATGCATACCTAGCAACAAATCAAGCAGACTCTCTCCATTGCAGAGTGCTTTATATGTTTTTATATAAGATTATAAGATCAGTAGAAAAAATGTTTTCAGATTGGAAAAATGATACTGTTCCTTCTCTCAGCCTGAAATGACTATGATAAATAGTCATGATAATATGATAAATAGAAGTTCGGACTGTACCTGTTTAGAAGGTTGAGTAGCATCTTCCAAACTGAACTTCTTTCAGTGTATCATAATTTCTGAGAAGCATGGGGTTCAGTTGGTCGTTTCACTGGGAGCAGATGCTGGAACAGACTTGGAAGCTTACTCTGTATATCCAGATTTGCACTGTCATTGTGGATTGTGAAATGATCTTCATAATTTTGTAATTCAGAAGGTTCACATTGATACTGCAGAGGAACATACAGATGGGGTTATTTCCCTATACTTGTCCATAAATATTAACACCAAATCTAATGCCTGACTGAATTCCCATAGTTTGAGTGTACTTTTTCAATTTTGTGGAACAGACTGAAGATATAACACTTAATGGCCACCCTTGTGCACTGGATCAGGTTTGCCTGTTGTAGTGGCAGAGGCATGAAGCTTGGATGGAAGGATCTGAAACCTCATCACTTGAAAGAGAAGTGGAATGGCCCTCTGCTAGGGATCCCATGTAAGATTTGGAAAAGTGGTAAGGGAATCAAAGAGTGTATGTTCTGTAATCCTCTTCCCTTTCTTCCTTTAATACACAAAAGCCGTATCATAGCATTTAATGAAATGGGATAGTACTGAAACACAAGGACTGGCACTTTTGTTCACATTGTTAAATTTGTGGGATATTTTCTGATATGATTTTGGGGCAGTCCAACTGGAATTCTCCCAGAGAGAGCCTGGGCATGACTGAGAGTTGAGAAAAAACTTGACATTTGCCAGTTGGTTTAGGCAAACAGATGTGAGCTGTATGTGACAGCTGGTCTTGAGGCCAGAGGAAGTTTGTTGACCCTAATATATTTAGTTAGTTGGTGTATATCAAGATGTTGATAATGTCCAATCTTTTTTCATTTGTTTCCTTCAGCTGTCAGGTTTCCACAGCTCCACATCATGATGCTGTGTTCCTCATACTCATCACACAGTTTCCCTCTCCATTCCCAGCAAAACAACTTTCACACTACAGTCATGACATTTTTCTGCTTTGCTCTGAAGTGCATTTCAGGTGGTTCTTTCCACCCTGTTTCCCTAGGCTGTCATGTTTGCTGCTCCCCCCTTAAAACCTGTGTTATTCTGTGTTATTTAATAAATTATTCAGAACTTCTGCAATTCAAAAGAGTGGTTTAAAAAAGCAAAGAGTAGACAATCTCTCTCCTAGTTTCCTAGTTTTCTCCCTTCTTCCTTCACATGCACATGCTCAAATGTGGCTTTACTTTTGCAATATTTTAGGTTTTAATTTCCTTTGGCAGGATGAATCTGTGCCTTGTTCTGAATGTTCTTAATGAGTAATAGGTAATGGTGATAGGAAAGCCTTGCTTTCCAGAAACTTCTGCTAACCTTTCTAAAACATCATGCTGCTGATGGCCACAGAGTTGTCCATACATATTATTTATGACTGCAGTGAGCTAAGATCACTTAAGTGTCAAAAGTAAGTTACTGTTCAGTTCTGAGCATACCTTCTATCCATTTTTGGTTTGATCAGGTGATTTATAAGGAGCCAAATGGAATGCAATGTTTGGTATCATGTAGTACTTAAAGTGACAGTTAAAAGTCATCCCAAAAACACAGATTTCTGAGAAAAGGTATCCACTTTAGTTTACATGATAAAGTTTGTTATACATGGTTTTAAAATAGGTTTAAACAACAAAAACTGAGAAATACACCCTTTCTGTGACAGTATTTCTTCAGATGTAATTGTATAATGCTGTATACTGTCTTTAGCTAGGTAATATTATTTATGTCTAGATTTGTATAGCATCTGGAAGACTAAACATGGCATGGGTACTTAATTTATATCTGTCTGAACTGACTAGAATACAGGCAACTGTATCCAAACCAGTCCCAGGATGTTTAGTGGGAGGTATGTACTTCTCAGAAAACTGTGCTGTATGTCAGGAAAAATCCAGAGAAGTGCTGTGAGAGCTCAGCAGCTGCTCCGGCTTTGTCCTGGCTACAGATAGATGTGGTGTCCATACATCCTTTTTTCTGTGGTTATCAATTGCTGTAGTCACTTTGGACACAAATTCATACTCCCAAGGAGATTTTCTGATTTGAAGTGAATTGCTGGTGTACTCTGAGTAGACTGAGAACTGAAGTTTTGAATAAAATCTTCTTTATGCCAGTACCTGAAACATAGAACACAAAGTCTTAGAAACAGTCAAATAATTTGAACAGGCTGCTGTAAAAGCTCTGGCCAGTCTCTTTTTCTCTGAGAAGATGAAAGTTAAATTGAAATAAATTTTACCATTTAATTAACAAGTAACTTTTTATTATGATGAGGAAAGAGATTTTTAAAAAGTTTAATTTTGAACTATAAATATATTTGGCTTTCTTTCCCACAGCCATCATGAACTTGCCAGTTTCTGTGGAAAGGGGTGGGGAGAAAATTATATTTCACTTGCAGCGTGTTGCTAAAATTAGGTATTGCTTAAAATTAAGGGCAAACATATTTTATGTGTCTTAAATAGATTGGCCGATCTATCTTTGACTATATTAAAACAGACCTGTGATAATAAATTTTAAGTCAAGGTAATGAACTAGAAAAAAAATACAGTACATTGCATCATGATTGATGATTGAAAAATGCATGAAGAGGTATTTCCCACCTGTCTAAATGTTCTGTGTGACAGTTGGCTGGCTGGGATATTTCCCAATCTGCTTCAAGTCTGACTGTCCCCTGTATCTGATGCTTGTGTCTGGAGTGGTTGGCTTCTCTCTTTCTAGAACAATAAAAGTGGTGCAGGACGATAACTCAAGTTCAGTGCTACCACAATCCTATTAAAATTTCATGAATTTTGAGTAGCTAGGAGACCAAGGAATAGTAATGCAGCTATTCTGAGGCGTTAAGTTGGCCTGGAGGACACTGCTGCTGGAGGAATGTTTTTTTGTTAGACAAAAATGGTGTGGTGTTTCTTTGTAGTGCAAAGGTATAGCAAGGTTCTTTTCTCAGTAAGCTGAATAGGGAAACATATGTTTTTGCCTTTTCTATTACAGAGACTGTGAAGACTTTATTAAAACTGCTTTCTCTTGGCATATGAAACATAATTCAGAGCACTGGAAAGAAATAGACTTAACAGGGAAGAGTTCATCTTAATGCTGAATATAGCTAGAGTTTCTAGTCCCACAAGGAGATAAGGAATTTCTGAATTTAATGGTTCCCATCTAAAGACTGGAGCTGAGGTGCCATCCAGAGTTATATACAAAAAAAGATGTTGTTCTCTAATGTTTTTTGAGAATGAAAAATGAACTGAAATCATTTCAGGGATCCACTGCTGCTTTACAGAAGAGTGCTTAGAAGAGCTGCCCTGGAATATATTTGAAGATTAATTGAAATGTTAGGAAACTGAGTGGGAATTTGTCTATGGATATTAATATCCTGAAGTAAATGTTACTAATCAAAAACTTCAGCTTGATTATGAGTACTTTCTAGATGAGATAATTTTGAAACTTGAGTAGAAATCAGAATTAAATAGTAATGCCACAAAGACATCTTCCTTTTCAAATAGATATATACCACCAAAAAAGTTATATTTTATGAATCAGCAAATGATTAAAACAAATTGGGAAGAAACTCTAATTGTTAAAATGTTTTTTGTAACTGACAACTCAGAGGTAATTACAGATCAGTGTTTTCATAAAACAGTGAACTGTGCCCCTAGACACAAAGGCTGTAAGCTCCTCCATTATTGTACATTTAAAATGGCCATTTCCTGCTGAATTAGTTGCCAGGCAGTGTCCACCTACAGAATATGGGCTGTCCAGGCTCTGCTGTAGCTGGGGTAGCTGTACTCCTTTATCACTGTTCCCTCAGATATCAACTGGCAAACCATTGAATTTTTTATGTCACAAGGCATGTTTATACCTTCCCGATATAACACTTTCAGGTGCTGGGACAACCTGCAAAATTAGGATGACACACAGAAAACATTCACATTCTGCTTTGCACAGTGACTTGTTTGGGAAGACATTCTTCTTGCTCTGTGTAGGGCCTTTAGTTCTTTACTAAGGAACTTATGTTTACATGCAAAATGTATGCTTTCATTACCGTTGATGGAGGTGTAGTTAATGTCATCTGTGGAATGGGGAGAAATTCAGCTGAATGTCCACTTCAATGGACTATTTTCATGGCTTCATTATCTCTGTTGGTAAGATATCTAAGGTGGGATTGGTTCAATTATCTGAATATGAGCCAGTGCTATTTTTGATGTCCCATGGTATCAGAGACATCATCAAAATCAGGTACAGGTATGACACAGGGCCTGTGGGAGACTGGTCCCCTTCCAGGGTGGTAGCTGGAGACTAGGTGGGCTGTCCAGCATCTTGGGTAGTAGTAAATCACTGTATTTTGATAACTGAATAAAATCCTTTCATTAGACATCGAAATTTAACTATCTTAATCTGAAGCTGAATTTCACTCAGGTGTAAGACATCTATGAAAGGACTGCAAGTAAGACATGGAAATCTGTAGATTTGTATGATGCTGCACTGGCAGCTTCAGGACAGATGAGATGTCCTTTCGTATTTCATATTGTGCCTAGAGGCTTAAGATTGAAGCAGTTGAAGGAAGGGCAGAGTGTGGGTACTGTAGTGTAATTTTCTCAGAGTTATAATAAAAATAAAAAAAATAGGAATATAAAGAGGATCAGTGGAATCAGTCAAATATCTTGTGGGTATTACAGTCCAGTGAAGACTTTAAAACCAAACTGTATGAACTCTGAGCAAGAGTGGAATGTTGATGTTTTTTTATTCCAGAATTGTGTCAGTCTGCCCTTAAATAAAATATTTATATACTACAATTTACTTTTAAATTTTATCTTACAGCTGAGACTCCTAATTGGAGTTACCAAGATTTTTAGGCTTTATTTCATGTAAAATATGCTTAAAAACCTGTATGGTGTAAGATGTATTAAAATAGTTGAGAATAACGTTAAATTTGAATAATGAATAACATGCAAAGCTTTGTTTCAGAAATGATCCTGCTAATACTGTATGTGAATGTATGAGAGTACGGATTGCTCTTTCATAACAAGTAGCAGATGTGGCTTGAGTTCCTGTTTGATACTGACATGCCTGACAACCAGTAAGTATTAAGGGAAGAACTATAAGGAAGGAAAACAGTGGAAAAGATAAAATTCCCAGGATAAACAGCTTCAAATGAATTAAGATAGCCATGTCTGCAGTCCCTTTAAGAAATACTCATTTGGCTTTATCCAGGCTAGCATGTCTTACGATTCCCAGGGCTGGGAGCTAAGGGGATCCTAAAAGTTAAAGTGATACCTTAGGTATACAGAAGAGTTGTTGTTTTTTAAACAGCCAAAGTAACAGGCTGGTATAAACATAGTGATTCAGCAGGGCAGAGTGGCCATCCCTACAGCAATGATCAGCTGCCTTACAGCGCGTGTGGGCAGTTTAAGTGAGGCTGTCAGGGCCATGGGTGGGATAAACCCACCTGGAGCTCATGTGGTGCTCTGGTCCTGAGGAACCCAGGGCCTGCCAGGCGCTGTGTCCTCGTTGGGATGTTAATATCATGGGTGCCCACCTCTGTTTGGAAGGTCCACTGTTACGGGCTGCTTTTCCCTGGTAACTGGCTTGTAGTTTTAACAGTGTGATATTTAAATGAGATTGTTCCCCATGTCCACTGTTGTTACGTTTCTCCAGTGATGGGTCAGGCCTAAGGCATTTGTCTGACATGAGACCTGATGTAGCTCCTGGGTCAAGCAGGAGAGGAGGGCTCTATCTTTGGGGCCTTAGAGGTAAGCAGATAACGTGGCTGTTTTTCCTCTGTGCTGAGTTCTGTTCTGTTTGTAACTTACATCACATGGGGAACCTGTTCCAGTCACTGTCTTGGGCTTTTTACCTTTGACAGTTCCTTTGCCGTGGTGAATGATGACCCTGAGGGTTGGCCAGTTGCTCCCCAGGTGGGGCCTTTTGTGCTGAATCTACCAGGCACCACAAGTTCTTACTTGTCTTGGATTAAATCTCAGGAATATCTAGAGCTCATCATTCTCTCCACAAATTATTTTGTTCTTCTTTGAACACAGGTGTTCTAGTAGGTGGCCTGGATCCAGCTGGGGAAAGGGCTGGTGTTGCCCCAGTCTTAATGGCCTAAACAGCTTTAGTGTTTTGAGATTAAAACCCCTGCTTTCCCCCTTCCGTAACCTGTGTGCCCTGATTCTCCCCAGGTGACAGCTAGAGGCATCCTGAACAAGATTATAAGCAAGAATTTGCTCTGTTTGCTCATCCTTTATTTGAAGACAGATGGGATTCCCTTGTTAATGGCTTGAAGTATCCCAGCTTTCCCATCAGGGCTGTGGAAAGTTCTCTGGGACGTGTTGGTCCATTAGTTGCAGGAAAGTTGCTTTAGTAACAGTTTCTGTAATTTCAATTGGGCCTTCTGCCACTAAAATATTAGGCTGCCCTCAATCTCATGGGTCTGTTCCTCCTTCCTGGTATGCAGCTCTAAATTTATTACTGTTTTTTTACCCTCTAGTCTAGTTAGAAATACTCTTGGACCAGAGTAGTCCTCTGGGGACAGTAGCATTCTATCTCTCTCTCTCTCAGGCTTACTCAGCAGATGTATTCTGTCTCAGTGTACCCTTGATTTCTGCTCTGTTTTTTTTGTAGTTTTGCAAGCTTCCCAGGTGTATATGAGATGGATTTCCAATGTGTTTGATTTACTCCATTACGCATAATTTTGATGGTCTTTGTTTTGCTTGTAGGTCTGACTAGTTTCTGTTCCTCCTGTTATGATTCTTTCCATGTCCTCAGGGTCATTCCAAATGCCTCTGTACCAACCTTCAGATGAGACTGTGAATTTTAAAGGTTCTGATTGTGCTGTTGTAACTTCTGTTTTTTCTTCTAACTTCCTTATTCTGTCCTTGAATTGACTGTTTCAGTCATGTTTTGCTTGATTTCTATCTTGGCCTTTTTCTTTGTGAAGTCCCTGTCACTTACTTTGGGCACTTACTTTCTGGCAGTCAGACATGCTGCAAGCACTTTACACATGCCATCCTTTCCTTTTCCCTCTTTTACTGATTCCTTGCATTCCCCAGCAGTGCTATTTTACCTTTCCAATATCATCTTGTTGGGCTCAATCCCTCCCCTTTTGTCTGGGTTTGCAATTTTTGGTTTGTAAAACTTCTCTGAGAGCTCCATTTCTAGTTAGTTTGAATACATCTATTTCCTTCCAAAGGGAATGGCCAAATTGCTGTACTTGATAAGCCTGAAGGGATTATCCTGCTCTCTGTACCAGTTTTAATGTGGCAGAATAGTTGAGAGAAGGTGCTCAGCAATGTATGAGAAGTGGGACACAGTGATCGTGTGGATGATTGTGTTTAGATTTATTGCTAATACAATATCTAAACATTGTCAATGCAGTGTCTAAATAAGAACTCTATGATCTTTTACAATGGTTTGTATAATCAGGTCATGGTCCCTCCTGTTGAGTCATAAAGATTCAGTGATACAATTATATTTTCTGAATTCCTCTGGGAAGTCTAGGTGCATCTGGGTCCTCTTAGTCTCAGAACTGGCCAAAATATTTGTCTAAAGCAAGTTCCTCTAGTAAAGTATAGGTTTACAATCTTTGACCTTGTAGAATTCAAAGTTACAAGGAAACTTTGTAGCTTCTTTAGGATTTCATCTCCTCATTTGAATAGACCCTAGTGGTTTTTACTCAGCTTTCCAAAAATGAGTGTTCCATGTCTTTGGGTTGGATGTACCCTGCAGACATCCCTGCAGGGGTAGGATGCCCCCTCCCCAGGAGCTGCCTGCAGCCTCAGGAGACCTGATTGCCCAGTTGGCCCAATCTCCAGCAGCATTTCAACACCAGGAAATGTTAGGGCAGGATTTTATCTCAATATACTTCTCAATCCATAACCATTCATTGTTGCTTATTTTGGTAAAATTAGTAACGTTGCACAGGCTTTACAGAAGTTTATGTCACTATAAAATTTTTTAGCATGAAAGATAATACAAATGGCATACATTCCAGTACATAAAAATGAAGTTTACTTGTAAAAGATAAAGTGGTCATGATAGAAGTGAAAATTACTTTATAATTTGATTAATAAGTTTATTCAAATATAATCCATTAAGAAAAGCATCCATGAGTTTCTCTAAAATAGCAAGCCAGTCACTGACTCTTCAGGTTAAAGTATTCTTGGTGTCTGCTTCTGTTAACTCAGGTTGTCTAAAGGTAGATTGTACATGCTGCTGGGACCTGTTTCTTGTTGATACATTCAACAAGTGTATGAATATATGTAATTCAGTCTCTCCAATTAACTCTAAATATATCATGTTTTTTCTTTAGACTTCTTAATATCAGTGATACACTGAGACAATGCTCAGATTTATCTTCAATATGTTGCACAAGACTACTTTATATTACTTAAATCTCATAAACCCTACTAGTGCCAAGAAGAAATGCCTCAGAGCCAATCTGATTTTTAAAGCAAAATGCAGACATCCTGTTTGCAGCAAACGTCCCTGTGAATATTTATCATTGCAAAGATCAATTAAAAGAAAGATGTCATTTTTCAGTTTTATGGAATAGAATGGGAAGAACCTGAGCTTGTCACAAGATTAGAGAAATTACACATCTGTCTTCTACGTCATAAGCATTACAGCTTTGCGAGAAATACTGGTAGCTTGTTGATGAACCATTAAGAATTAATAGTTGAATTAAAGAAATTATAGTTAGTGTAGATTTTTTTCTAGGGGAAAAAAGATTGCTTCCTGAGTATTCCAACTGGAATCATCTTAATATTACCCACATTGCTGCTTCTTGTACTGAAAGAAACAGTACTGGTATTTCCAACATACTTATCATTATAACAAGAATATTTGGCCTCAAATCAATTACTGAAGCTAGAAGTAGTATAACATGAATGGCACCATGTAAATACACAAATGCTGAGTCTGTCCCTCTGAGACATCATCATCCCAATTCACCTGAACTTACACGTTGAAATCAGCTTCATTCTCAGGCCAGTAGTACTATTAAACTGTTGTGAGATTTACTTACTTTCCAAAATCTTAACAGGCATTTCTTCTTTAGGGAATGCATTTTGGAAAAATTACATTAATTTACCTAAATATTCTATACTTAAATATTTCTACTGGTCCGATTGGTTGAATAGTTTGATACACAGGCCTTAGTCTGCTGGGGCTTTGTATGTGCTTAAATTAATGAATTTGAGTAGTTGCAGTCATAAAAAAGAACCTAAAAGGTGTTATTTGTCCCTAAGTTGTTACAGCTCAGTTGTGAAACTTAGTCTGGTAAGATAAGGTGCTTGAAAGGCTGAAGTGACTGGGGATCACAGGGAATCTTGGGCAATTATTCATTCCTGTGGTGAAAGGATAACAAATGTTCATTTCAGATTAGACAGTCCATTCATTTATTACTCAATGTAGAAACTAGTTGTCCTGGTTAATCAGTATGAAGGGATGAGCTCTCCATTTTCTTTTTCACAGAGATATAATATTTTTATTAACAAAAACCAGATTTTTTTTGATGTAGTAATCTTGTTTCTTTCAGTCAACCTGTTGTTCAGCCAGTTGCAGTTTCAGGTAATTACTTAGTGCCAAAAAGAGCTGTAACTACTTGCTTTCCTTCTGACTAAGAGGATATGAATCCCTCAGGGATGACATTAATCTGTAACCCAGGCAAAACAATCTGGTTTAACATATTTTAGGTAATTAGCAGAGATATCAATTAGTGATAAGTGTTGTAGTCTTTTGACAATCATTTAAAATTGGGAATTGAAAAATCAACCTGTGTTAGAACTGCAGCTTTTTTTTTAATTTTTTTTATTTGTGACTGCTTTATATTTTCTGTCTTGGTGTCAATGCATAGTGTTTTAAATTAACACATTGCAAAAAGACAAAAAGTATTCCATGATTAGCTTTCTCGTGGGTGAGGGTACTGTTTATCCGGGCTTCAGTTACAGCCGTGGAATCCGTCATTAAATCCTGATGTTCCCATGTGGAGGGAGCAGTGATGTGTTGGCACAGCACTTTGTTCATGCATATGTTGGTCAAGTTGTTTGGTCTCTGCTGCTTTATTTACTTCAGGTAACACTGACTAATTGTGCTGAGTGCTTTTTGTGTAAACAGAATCACAAGGAAGTCTATTCTGAATGAGACAGCAGAATGTTTATGTATCAGCTAAGCATGGATAGTATATGATAGACCAATCATTTAACATTCCTTGAACACTTAATGTAAAATAAACATACAGGAAACTAAGAGTAGATTTGAAAGTTATTTGTGTGGAGTATTTTTTTGTGGTCAAGTGTGAGTCAGAACAATATCTAAAGAAATCCTTTATCACTTACTTGAATATTCTGCAGTTTTAATAGAAATTTCTTTGTGGCTCTGGCTGACTTGCACAATCTCAGATGTTTAAAGGAAGTGCTTACAAGGTCTGTTTTGTTTTGGGGATTTATTTCAGATTTACTATTGCCAGAGGACATGTTTAAGTTAGAGCTACCATTAATAAAACTTCAAAATTACCAATGTATAGTCTATAGTTCCAGTAGTGCAATAGTTCTAGTAGAAGTATAGTTCTAGTAATACAATAGTGCCCCGTGTTAGAACAAGAGATAGATGGTTATTTTTTATTATTCTGACATTCTCTGGTATGAGTTTGAAGTACCTGGATGTCTAATATATGGGATATCTAGCTTAATAATTTTGAATATAGCTCTGTAGGATGGCATGATTTCAAGGTTCTACCCAAGAAAATTCTCTAATCTTTTTCTTTCTTTACTGATCTCTTTGTTTTTCTTTATACATTCATCACATTGTTGCATTTTTTTAGTAAAAAGGCTTTTGAAGAAGAAAAAATACCAGTTTTCAGGATTTTTGGAAAGGATTCAGCATCTTGGCTCATCCCCAAAATGCATTTCATACCATATTCTTTGTGTAGTCTTCTTTCATTTAGAGGGAAATTGTATAATACCATGCAGTGACTTCTCTAGAAGACACTAAGAACCACCATTTGCTCTTCTAAAGTAGCCTCTACTCAGAATTTTTAGATGTCTATGTGTGTATCCCTTCAGCTTGAAGAGGGAGCTGCTCAATGAATGAGGCAGTCTGCCTAAAAGCCTTCTAAGTCCCAAATGGCAACCAGGTTTACCTTCTCCCTAGCACTGCCTGACTCCAGCCTGGGGCCCTTCCCTCCTAAGTCTGAAAGCTTTCTGTCAATGTTAATGCACTCATCCATAAATGCTCGGAAAAATTACATTGAAGATACTTACCTCTGCTGTCATGTCCTGAAATTCTATTCTGTGGTATATTTAGCATTAGTTTCCTGGGTGCTCATCTGGGAGGAGTGGGCATGGAAATTCAGTTGATTAAATTCTGCCTTGTTCTATGCAGCAAGAGTAGAATGAATAGAAGGAGAGGGTTGTCTCACTTGCGTGGACTGCCCATCTTTGCGCACACTCCACTGCACGTGCTGCTTCTTCCAACAGCTAGAGAGGAGACATAAGGTACCTATTCTAGGACAGGCACTTGCAGACCTACTTAACCAAACCTCAGACAAAATAAGGCAGCCTGTATTTTAGGAAGTGAACCCTTTTTAATAATTTCTGTATCTCATGCTGTAATTGTGATTATTAAATATAAGAACAGCAATTGCTTTTACTGCATACACTGACTTTTGCTTCTCTAGACTTTAGCAACAATGAAGAGTTAATCCACACATATTTCAGTCTTAGCTTTGAAATGTATGGACCTTTGACCATGACTGAAAAACAAATAAGTGAAAGCTATAATATCTTCAGAGGATAAAGACTGCTAGGGTGGATATCATAACCTGTGTAGACTCCTGGGCATTGCTTCGTGATAGTTTTGCATTCATAGTGGTGGAGTAATTAGTAAAGCTGCTAATTCCTGCAGTGCCAACAGCAGGACCCTGTTCTAGGTTTTGCAACAGAATTATTGGCGCCTGAAACACTTAAACAGGCTACCTCACAATTTTATCTAATACAGCCAAGGAGTGCTGAATTGTTCTTACTACACTTCTTCACTGATTTAAGTGCAGAATAACAATAGCCTCAGATAATGCATGAAAAAGAAATACTGCTTTCAGATTTTTGTGAGAAAAAACTGACTTCTAAATCTTTCATAACTGTATTGCTGTTAGTTGTTCATACACAAATCCATTTCCTTGTATTAAGTTTATGTGAACACTTTAAGTTGCATTTATTATTCTGCACAGTGAGAAATACTTTTGGTTCTTGATTGCTTTTTTTCACCCGCGCTACATACTCTGACATTCAGGGAGGAATGGTCCTCATTTCACTAGAATTTAATAATTTTTCCTGGGAAAGTGTTTTTGCATTTTGCAAATACGCATTTGTGATTTTTATGGAATTGCTAATTGGCTTCCAGAATACTTACAGCATTACAAGGTAAGCACTGGAGGCAGTTCAGCAGAGGACTGCCTGTGAGCGCATTCCTGGAGGAGAACCTGTGGGGTGGCTCAGGAGCTGGGGATGTGAGAGGGTCAGTTCCCTCAGGCAATGTGTTGCTTCAAAAAGTTTGGATGCCACTGTTACTTTAGCCTATTAAGCTGTTAAAAGGTACTTTGCCCCTCTGAATGGGTGCCCAGAGATACTGTTCTACTGGTCAGGTTTTTACTGACTTGTTAGATGTCCCTTAGATTGCAAATTTCTACCAAGTTCTGCATTTTTTCTCTGTGGAACAACTAGCTGACTTCTGTCTTTATGTACATTAATGTTTCAGGTTGATATTCCTCAAGTCCATATTTTATGAATGTGTTGATTTGTCAAAGATGTGTAAAACCACATTAATTTATTTCCAGTCTAGTGAAGGTGCATGCAATGTATTATATTAAAGCAAACCCAGTGCAAACTTTGGCTAAATAAAAATGTCTCAGCAGCATAAAATATTAATAATATGTTGAATTACAGAAAAATAAGGCTCTTAGAAAAGTCACATGCTCTATATTGCCATGCCTTTAACTGAATCAGGTATATTGTTGTAAGATTTCTCTGTCCAGATGATGTTGAAAATACCAGCTGATGGAAACTGCACAGTGTGTTCCCCTGCTTGCTCTGTGCCACTGCTGTTTTGGGGAAATACTTATTCTCCAGTGGTACCATTTTTGCAAGTACCTTCCTGTAGTTTAAGCTTCTGTCATTTCATTCAGTTATTCCTTCTTACCTCTGCACATTTGATTCCTTGCATTCAGCCCCCATATGGCAGCTTGAAGAGCATTTCAGTAAATGAGTTCTGCAAAACTTGTGTGTGTACTGGTCAGCTTAGTGGTTGTTTTTTCCAGCTTTATATGGATTAATGTGTATTAGC
The DNA here is from genome assembly GCF_971803275.1 of Cyanistes caeruleus. Lineage (NCBI taxonomy): Eukaryota > Metazoa > Chordata > Aves > Passeriformes > Paridae > Cyanistes > Cyanistes caeruleus. Next base: position 25,902,128 of record NC_141702.1, on the reverse strand, counting down.
ACTCTGTATCATACTCTATGACTGTGAACACATTAAAAAGATGCTTGGGCATCTGTATTTTCATTTGACTGTCTGTTGATGAAAATGTTCTATTGCAAAGATCAGTCAAAAATTACATGTATTGGGGCAGTCTTGGGAGATGTCCATGAAAGAAATTGATGCTTTGTGGTATATATGATGTTTCTTCTGTTAGTTTTAAGTAATTTTAAATGGATTCCAAATTAATTGCAGCATGACAAAATTCTATTGTGGTGTATACAAAAATGAACTTGACAGCATCCTAGAAAATTTAGTGCAAGACTGTTCCTGGCCAGTGATAGTTCAGATGCTTTTTAGCTGCTGAGAATCTCAAGAGGAGCTGGTTCACCAGAGATGTGGTTGTGTGGATCTGTGTGAGTGTTAACGCAGCAGGAAGAGGGAAGAATATACAGAATAAGAACAGCACGGGCTTTTCATTCTCCAGGTGATCAAAACAAAATGAGACTATTTAGTGTTATAAATTGAAGGTCAAAAAATATCTGCTGCCTTGCAAATGACTTCATGCCTGTCTCCCATCAGTCTCCTGGTTACCTTAATAGTGCTATTTCAGAGGTACTTTACTCTTTTTAAGTAGTGAAAATTAATAGAGCAGTTGTTAAATTAGGTACTTATTTTCTAGATATATAAATCTACAAATTATGTATTAGAATGTATTTTAATAATTAAACACACACTCTTTCATAAGTTGTTAGCAGCTATCATACAGTATTTCATACCATTGCTATAATTGCACTGAGAGTGAATGAGCTTGGGAAATGACAGTAACTCCTTCATTGCAACCACTAAAACATCGCTTCAAAATCTTCCATCATATCCGTGCGTGCTTGCAACTTTTTCACGTGCTGCCACTCCTTTTTACTCCTTGCCAGTCTTTTTAGTGTCAAACAAGTTGGAAGGGTGGAACACTAGTGGGGAGCTTGCATAAGTCAGAATAGAGTGGAACAACTTGAGTAGGATCTCTTCAGGTATCCAGTGATAGAACTTGTGGGGATGGTTCAAAGCTGTGGCAGGGAGGCTCAGACCAGACATTTGGAAGCGTTTCTTCACCCAGAAGGGTGACCAGACTCTGGAACAGGCTCCCTAGAGTGGGGGTAGGTGCCTCTAGCCTTTCAGTGAGAGGCATTAGGAAATTGTCCTTAATAATATGTCTTAGCTTCTGCTCAGACCTCAAGTGGTCAGACTTGGATGAGGTGAGCATTGCAAGTCCCTTCCAGCTGGAACAGTCTGTTGTGTTCTACACTCAGTTCTATAGGAACGGGAAAGGAGCCGAAAGCTCCAATAGGTTAGCTGTATTCCCTTTCCAGGGCTTTCTCTTCCCCATCTGTGCTGTACTCACTCCATTGCTGTCCTCCCTCACATGCCTTTCTGCTGCCTTGTCTGCCTCCTGGTTTTTGCAGCAAGTTGACTTGCAGCTGTGCCCTGAAAAGCACATAATGAGTAATGTGAGAACATATGTCTTCAAAAATGGCTTCCATTTGAGGTGGTAGATGCTTTTTTCATTAATTGTGTCAGTTTTTCATGTTGTTGTTAAAGATGGAGAACATCAATAGTAAATTTCTGTAATTTGGGTTGAAGGGATTACATCTAAGACTGGCTTTAACATTTTTTCTCTGAGCATGTTTGAGTGCTGGTGTTTGTTAATAAATGACCATATGGCTGTCACCTCCATTGTCTCTAATTCACTGAAAAGTCCTAGGATTTTCCTATCTCCTGTCACTGTGTTTTGATGACTTTTTTCTTTGATATGGCATGTGCCTGCATTTAATTCTTCCAATGTATTTTCTCCTTGTTAGCAAACGACCCACCACTTACTCTGCTCATTTTACTTTGACATTTATGTTAAGGTCCTGTGTTTTTTGGTTTTTTTTGTGTGTTTCTTCAGAACACCTGCTACCAATGAAAAATATACTCAAACAAATGAAGGCCATTTTGATTGTATACTTCAGCAGTAGGTATAAAGATTTAGATATAAAACCTGAGGAACTGATTTAAAATCAGTGAGATAATGTATTTCTGTGACTTCCATGATGTTATATACACCTGGGATGCTCAGATTCACAATTTTTCCAAGGACAATAAACGTGTTGAAGTTTTAGTAATCTAACACACATGAGCATTTGCATTGGACAAGGAAGAGATGTGAAAATACATTCATGTATTTAACAATGCCTGTATTCATTATTAAAAATGCCATATTGATGTTTATAAGAAGTATTTCTAAAATTACAGTATAAAGATTTCATCATTAGTTAATCAAGACAGATTAGTTGTTGAGTACATAAAAATAGCAGTGAAATTTATTTTAACCGTATCACAATAAACATAAGTAAATGCTTTTTCAGTGAAGTGTAGACCTACTGTCATTGGGAAAGAGAAAACATACAGTAGTTATATCTCTTTGTGTGATCATGAGAATTGGAAAATGATTATGACCAGAGCTGCAGATTTCCCAGACTGATAGTTTATTTATGTCTGTTATTATTATGCTTATGATGCCATGAGATGCTTGTCAGATTGGTGTACCTAGGTGTAGTGGGCTTTAACCTGCTTACTCATCACTTTGTGCTGGTACTTTGATAGTGCTTGGTGCTGGTGTTATAATTGTTCTGGGTTTTTTTTGGTTTTGTTTTTTTTTTGGTTTTTTGGGTTTTTTTTTTGGTTTTTTTTTTTTTTTTTTTGTTTGGAGAATAATGTTGTTGTATGAAATATTGATTACATACATACCCCTTTCAAAATAAATTTAATTACCCTAACGTATCTGCTAAGATCCTAGACCCTCTGTGAAACTGTCTTCTAAGCACAGTCTGTGCCTAAAACTGCTGCTAAAATTCACTCTTTCAGCTTAGCCTCATATTGGTACACAAAGGCTGGTGCAATCCGTGGTAGTGGGGCTCTTCTTTGAGGATTGGACTGTTCATAGATTTATTTATAGCTGTGTTGTGATATGATGTCGATTGTTGTAGTCTAGTAAAAGCATGATAATAATACTGCCTGAAATTGCAGTTTTTAGAATCTGTCCAATACTGGAGATGAAATGGTATATTAAAATCTAGCTCTTTTAATCAAAATATCTCTAGATCAGGTTTTCCATGAAGCCAAGTTATAGGAAACGTGGACAGTGGATATCTCACTTGACAAATACTTCTCTGAATACTGTGAAGATTTTCTGAAGTAGAAGTATATATTAAAGGAGGGTATTATATAACAGAAGGTTATAATAGACAACAGATCTATTAGTAGGAGCATTCTATTAAGTAATGTATCTTGCCATTCTTCACTTCTGTGCCATATCTTAACATTTTTTATTGGCATTCCAGCTGGCTTGGCTATTTCAGTGACACTGGTGTTAAGATAGATTGGTCTATCTGTCTATATCAATATAATTTCAGACTGTATAGAAAACACATAGTGGAATATTTAGAATTATTTAGATTCTACTTAAGAACTTCTGAAAGTATATAATATAATGTACAAGTGGCTGCCAAATATCAGCCTTCAGTGGGGTTATCATGTTGTTTTGCTGAAAATAAGGTAGAGCTGAGCATGCAAATACTTCTTACCTTTTTTTAGGGCGTCTGGTATTCAGTAGAGTAGAAAATCAGGCATCATGATCCTTAGCAGGATTTAAGTGATGTATGTGTAGCCAGTTAGGTGAAGTGGACATGTTTTGAGGGTAGTAACAGAGTAATCAGAATCTAATGTGTGTAGAGACTCATGGTGAAACTTGGGATCCACAGAGAGCAAGCAGAAAGCTTTGCAGAGTGAGAATCCAGTGCACTGCTCAGCAGTGCTGCTTTTATGGTAGGAATAACAGGACTAAAATAAGAGTATAATCATCTCCATAAGAATTGTGCTGATCTTTTGAAGATTCAGAAAAAGTACTTCTTTCAAGAGCATTCTTAAGGCAGCCCCAGATCTTTGAATTTTTGTGTCATTTATTCATTCAATACCATTGCATAAAATGAAAAAAAAACCCAAAAAACAACAACCCAGCATATTTGAGTTAAATGGAAAAATAACCAAAATACAAAAGATATTTCTGTGTAGGTTGACACAGCCAGTTTTTGGCCATGATTGTTTTGGCCTCTCTTGAGAAGTAGCTGCTATAATGCCTGGTTTATTTTATGCCTCCTACCACTGCAGACTCTTCCTCTGATTAAGGGACTAACATCATGTGAGGTCCTTCTCTTTCTTCTGCATTACCCATGAATTAATCAAGTTCGGGCTATGCTGAACAAAACACAGTGCAGAACAATGCATAACATTTACTATATTTGACAGCTATAAGGTTTATATTACTGGTTTTAGAATTTATTTACACATCTTACCTAGCTAATAACAGGAGTGGATTATTAAGATGTTTACCAATGCTTCCTTCAGCATGTTTTTTTTGCAATTACAATTCTAACACAATTACTACAAATAAATATGTCTCTAAACAAAAAGAAAAAAAAATCATTACCCTATTAGTTTATTTTCCAGCTGAATCTTGAATTCAAAATTAATTTAGCTGGAACAGATAGTACTCATATATCCTTCTTTAGTTCAGTATGAAGTACTCATATATCCTTCTTTAGTTCAGTATGAATTCATGCAAAATGAGCAACTGAGTTTACTTATATTGCTCAACAATCCTTATACAAAATTACTGGCATTATTTAAGGCCACCCCAGGTCAAAGATTTGATTGCCTAGTAGAAGTACATCAGAAGATTGGATGCTTTGTTAAAGAATACTTCTGTTTATGAAATAAAAATTTCATTGTGCTTGACAACCTTTTGCATACAGAAAAATCCTGGACATACAGTAGAAAGTGTCCCACTAGCATAAGGAATGCTGTGATGCAATTCAGAATTTCATTGGTACTGTTTCCACAATACTTTATGTTCAATAAAATAGTTTTAGAGCTAATTCATCATTAAGATTGTAGAGTTGTACCTACACTATTAGCTTTACACACAGAACAATGGTGCTCTGGAGAAAAAAAGAAAAAGGATGATTTTATCATTATGTCTGTTTGCCTTAGGTGTATTGAAGATACATATCTGCTAGCAGGTAAAGGAGTAAAGCATTCCAAAATGATCTTGAACTATAAATAAAAACAGTGACTTCATTGTTAGAACATATTTATTAACATTATGCTATGAAAAAAAGTAATTTTTAGCCATCTGGATTTATGTCAATTAAATTTATGTCAATTATTAATATATGAGAAACTTTCTAAAATTATGAACAGCACTTACTTGTAGTGCAAAAGGCAGTCCAAGATGAATATTTAAGGGTGAGTTTGATCTCAGGTTCTCTCTAGAGAATCTCACATTGCCTGCAGTGCCAAATACTTGCAAGACAATTCTGGGTGATACCCACACCCAGGGGTATCAGGTTCTCTTCCCTTTTGCTTGCAACAATCATACAAGTGAGCAGGAAAAGATCAGACTATCTATTTATCAAGTATATGTCTAGCCAGCTAATTTTTCATGTTTGCCTCTCTTGTTGCTTCTAGAACCTCCTCTCAGGATGTCAGCTTAAATCTGCCAGATTTGTATCCCTTCAAAACACTTCTGATTGCCCTTTCTTAGAGTTTGAGCTGTGATTTTTATCTTTTCTTCCTACAACAAGCAGGTTATGTTTCTTTCTTCAGATCTCTTCATAGTATTTTCTCCGTTCTGCCACCGACCCAGTCATTCATCATTTGTTACTGAGATGTCATCTCCCAGTGAAGATCTGCCTGCTGAGCCAACCCTCATCACGTTTCTTGCAGATCCTCAAGGAGAAATATCTTTTCTCATGTGGTTGTCCTCCATGATAGCACCTGTAAACTGCATTGGTGTGTCAGTGTCATATTAGAAAACAACTCTTACAAATAAAAGTGTTTCTTTAAAATTTCTCACTTTCCTGATGCTTAATATTGAAGGTTTAATCGGAAAAACGATGTATAAGCTGGCATTGAATGAAAGCTGATAATGTTTGCTAGAGCCAGCTGGGATTGGCTCTGCTGGATATGGAGGAAGCTTCTGGCAGCTTCTCTCAGAAGCCACTGCTGCAGCCGCCCTGCTACCCAAACGTGGCCATGCAAACCCAAAAAATACTGTAGTAAATATATGAACATAATAAGATTGGGCCTCTCTTTTCCTTAAACTGTAGTATTGAATAGTGTAGTAGGTGTATGTTCATTGCTCAAATACCATTTTTTTTTGTTGGGATTTTGTATAATAAGAAAAACAGGCAACAAAAACCATTGGATGGATTAGTTCATGTTCACTAAAATGTCATGCATTTTTCTTGTCTTATTCCCACTGATTTCCTAATTGTGTATTTCTAGATCTAAGCCTATTTTGTGGAATCTAAATCTCAGAAGAGCCTTTTCATCCATGAGAATGTGTTGGCACAATGCTGTGATTCATGGGCAGGTTTCATAGTGTTAGATCTAGTGCTGTACTTGGCTGTAGAGAACTTCATGATCCAGTCTGGCCTTACTTGGAAGCATTAAGGATGTGGTTTCAAAAGGTACCTGCTAATCTGAATCCTTAATTTCAGGATAAATTAAGAATTTAAACATCTTTAAAATCCAGGGCTGAGTTAATTTTTCCTTAAACATGTCAGTTTTAGAGAAAATCTCTATTGTTTTTATATTTCTCTTTAATTTGGGGATTTCACAGCTCTTTTTGTGCTGATCCTATGGCACACAATTGTTATAGCTGCTGACACATAAGTAAAAAATTATTCTCCAGTTTCATGATGCCTTTTGTTTAACCAATTCTGCACTGCTGCTGATTTGTGTTAGCTAAACATTTCTATGGACTTCTTACACAAAGCTTTCTCAGATGCTTCTCCTTTAATGAAAACATCATAATTTCTCCTGAGACATATATTTTCAAATTCATAGGATTTGTCTCTATGAAATTACTTTCATATGGCATGAGAGAGAGATGTTTAATACAGGACAACAACCAATAGCCAAAATATAGTATAGATCACAATGGTAAATCTGCATATTTTCCATTTTCTTTTGGTAAATGGCCAGACACCCTCTTTTGAGAAGTTACACTTTTCTGAGAATTTCAGTTAACTACATGAATGATTGCTCCATTTTCTGCTTGCAGATATTGGAATCTATCTTCATATCATAATGATAACCTAGCCTTTAATTTGTGTGCAGGAGTTTTAATTGGTAGAGATGTTTTCTATAACTGCATGTATCTTCTGAAGTAGAGCAGTGCACATCTTTTGATCAATGGAGGCTGTCACTGGAGTGTTCATGGTGGTAGCATCAATTTTGAGGCAGAAAAGCTAGAAAAGAATGCAGAAAGAATAGCAAGCCTGTTATTATTCCATGACACTTTATTTGTATATTAATGTTTAAAAATCTAGATTTTTGCTTACCAATATGCTGTTCAATGACTATTTTCTGTTAGGAAGTAGTTGATGGTTTTTTGGTTTGATTGAAGAATGATGTTTTTTTTCCTACAGTTCTCTAAAATACTGGTAGGTGGATGCATGGATTCAAATGTAACATGACTTTTTTTTTCCCCCCTACAAAAATTGAAATAAATCAATTTTATGGAAAATTCCTTTCATGTCTGTCATGTAATTTCAGTTGTAGAAGTATTTTTAAATTAGGACACTTACTGTTTGTATTGCTTGACTTTGTTTGACTTGGACATCTTGGACTGTCTAGAATACCCTAGAAAATACTACAGTGGCATTTAACATGTCAATATAACAGTTATATGGAGTTTATTTCTCAATTTACTTTATTTTTAAACCTTGATATATAAAGTTGCTAATAAGAGACTTATGTATTTAGGTAGATAGCAAAATTAATATTTAATAGTAATATTTCAAAGTGTGCCTAATCAGTGAGATGATCTATCTTTGCCCATTTCTCTTTTAGTTCCCATTGAGAAACAATTCCAATTCTGTTCTTCCTCTCTGATATCCCTTCTTACTCTCTACCTAAGTATAGTTTCAGATTTGTTCCCTTGGTTTCTGGTGTCCCACCTGATAACTTGTTGCTGAAGATTGATGAAACATGACATGAACTTTTGCCCTTCTTCTCCTTTATATTTTCTATTTGTTTGTTACTTTGGTTGATTCTGTCGTCTTTTTTCTTGTTTTTCTGCTTTGTATTTCCTTGAGTGTCCCCTGGCCATCTCTTGATGCCTTTTCTCTCCAAATTTCCAGATTGCCTTCTATCTTCATTCTGGCTTACTCCTATTCTAGAAAATATTTTATAACGGAAAACAAGCTATATCTATAGTGTGTAATGCTATGTCTTGTAAATATTTTGGAAGTAGTCACAATACTTAATTTTGCTTTCTGGAATTTAAGAAAATATTTTTCAGCAAAGAAAAGGTTCTATTGTAGGTTTTGGAAAAAAACCAGAAGAAAATAAAAGTGCAGATTAAAGTTTCTGTTTCTTGTCTGTTCTTTCCCTCTTTTTTGTTTGTTTAATGCTTTAATTAGGTACTTTTCTTTGGAAGTTGCTCACACTTGCTCTTTTTGTAGATGCATGAAAAGGCAAACCCATGTTATTTCTTGAAGCATCCTTTTAAACAAATACTTTTAAAATGGACCTTAATATTCTCAGCTGGGTAGCCATGAATCTATGTGTGGGCAAGAACTGAAATACCCCAGTGATTATCAGCAATTTTACCTCTCTTACAAGAGCATGTAAGGGCTTTTGTACGGGACCAGGGGCGATGGCTTCAAACCAAAACAGAGTAGGTTTAAATGATGTATTAGGAAGAAATTCTTCACTGAGGGTGAAGGTGGTGAGGCACTGGTCCAGGTTACCCAGAGAAGTTGTGGATACTTCATCCCTTGAAGTGCTGGGCTGGATGGGGCTCTGAGCAACCTGGTCTTGTGGAAGATGTCCCTGCTCATGGCAATGGTGTTGGAACAACATGGTCTTTAAGATCCCTTCCAACCTTTTACATGCTATGATTCTCTCCTGTAGTAAGAATGGTGTGTATTTTCTGACTGGAACAAAAGTCTATCTTATCTTTTCATTACTCCATAAAAATTGGAATGATGAATATGGAGTGCCATTAGCTTTTGTGATTGATGGCATCCATCATAAAACAAAGAAAGCTATAGGATTTTTATCAGCCTTAAAAAAACCCAGCATTAAAAATACTCCAGCATTATACATACCAGGACCTGATGGAATATTTTTTGTATTTAGTAGTTAAAATTTGTTGAGAAAAGAAGCACTTCCATAAAAATATTAATTTTCTTATTAGCTCAGCATCAAGTTGCAGTTCTTGTGTTGGGTTGAGCCTGAGCAGACGTGTTTTGCAATAGAACAGATTGTCTTGCAACATGGTGTACTCCTGGAAATTTTCTTCTTCGAGAATGAGCCTGTGGCATTTTCTGAACTTGAGAGGCTGTTTCCTGTGCTAATCAAGGCAGCTGACAAGCCCTTCAGCGTGTTTGAATCAGTGTGGGTTTGTCCAAGTTGTTTCTTTGCCCTGTACACCCTTAGGCACAAATTGACAGAATTTTTATTTATTTTTTTTTACCAGCTGCTGAGATGGTTGGCAAGAGACATGCAACCAGATGAAAAGGCTTGTTAGTCTGAGACATAAAATTCAGACAAACGGAAAAATTTCCTTTTAATGTTTTCATTGAGAATTGTATTTTTGCCTGTTTTTTGACTAATTTGTGATGCCTAATCTGCAGCAGTATAAGCACTTTCATCTGGATGTGATTAATTATCAGTGCTTGTTGTGAGGCAGGCCAGTTCTCAAATGTGGCTGGTCTTGGGGATCTTAATACTATTTCACCAGAACTGGAGAAAAAAGAGCTTCTTAGAAGAGTTTTTTGTACACCTGTTAATGAACAGTGAGGTAAATTGTAACATGACATACAAAGTGGGAGACAGGGAAGAAGTAAAACGTGCTCCCAGATACACAAGAATATAAATGGGCATTTTCGTTTACTTGGTGATTCTAAGTAAGGCATTTGTTCTTTTTCACACTCAGAATCAAGGCTTGCCTTCCATTTACCTTCCTGGAAGGAACAAATTGCTCCTAAAGAAAAGTGGGGCATATACCAAATTTGTGTGGCTTTCTGGGTAACAAGATCAACATTCAAACTGGCGAACAAAACAAACAAAGTTACTTGCACTTTTTAGATGAAATTTAATGTCTGTGTTTACTTAGAATCATGGAGGCATTCCCAGCCTTAATTATTCTGTGACTCTAAGATCGAGTCTGTTAACCAGCACTGCCAAGTCCACCATTACACCATGCCCCTAAGTACCAAAAATCACATATTTTTTGAGCATTTCAGGGATCGTGACTTCACCACTTCCCTGGGCAGCCTGTTCCAATGCTTCACCACCCTTTCAGTGAAAACATTTTTCCTAATAGTGAATCTAAGCCTCCCCTGGCACAACAACCTCTTGTCCTATCTGTTGTTACATGTGAAAAAAGCTGGACACACATCTGTGTACCCCCACCTTTCAGGTAGTAGTAGAGAGTAATAAAGTCTTCCTTGATTTTCCTTTTCTCGTGGCTAAACAACCCTAAGTACCTCAGATGCTCCTTAGAAGACTGGTGCTCCAAATGAATTTCCAGAATTATATTGTAGTTCTTTATCCTGTTCTGCACAAGTATTCAGTGGATTCATAGTGCTTCTACTGGTCTGCAGTACATTATTCCCTAAACAGTTTAGTGATATGCTAGTAAGGAGGAGGGTAATGGAGAGCCTGCGTAGTGGCAGCTGTGGGGTCCTATGTAAAAAATAATTTTATTATATTCCTTCTCAGTCATGTAATCTGTGCTTCTGCATTTTTCAGGTATTAGGTGCTCACAAATCATAGGGCCAAATGAGTACTGGGATGACTTTTATGGTAATTTTAAGAAAAATTTTCCATGGAAATACAGTTAGTTTCTACAATTAAATGGTCTGTTTGTCTGCCAGGCTCTTTCCCCCCAATATTTTCTAAACATGCCAGCTATTTTCAAATTTATAGGAAGTAGAAATTCATTAGTTACTGTCTTATCATTTTGTGGTAGTGACAAGGTAAAAGTGATGCCTGAAGTCAGGTATTTGGAAAAGAGTCATAATACTCTTTAGCCTTCTGGAAATGCTGCTTTCTGGAAGAACTGTCATCTCACACAGAACTGGTCCCAGTCTTTTCCACACTGATAATACAGCAAGTTGCACTGGGCTTGAGGAGTTAACTCTTGAGTGTAGCAGATTTTTATGCCAGTTTTTCTGTCCTCTGGACTAGGAACTGCCTTGAAAGTGGGTGCCATTGGTTTGACTTCTAATGATGAAAAGCCATCAGTGGGAGCTGAGAATATATTTTTGCTTTTATGATATGTCACTGTTGTAGCTGCAGGACTTTGGTATTAAAAAAAAGAAATGCATCTTTATACAGGGTGAAAAAGTGATACTTGGCTATTTAGGCCAGTGTGGGGTCTTCTAGACAGCTGGGCATAGGAACATAATGCTTGGATATCATTTATGGATATCCACTCGTTTAAGGACCCAGCAAGGATTGAGACTTCCTCCTGGACTGGAACAAGCAGCTGTGTAGATTTTATCACAAGCAGGTTTCACTGTTACTGGAAGCTTCTCAGATTGCTTGTTTCCTGGCAGCACTCTTGCTTACTCTGGATTCAGTTTCATATAAGTGGTATTTGGTAGTGATCCCATCTGTGATATTTTTTTGTTGTTCTTTTTATTTTTTTTTCAATTGAGTAAGAAGCAAAGGATCTGATAGAGAAAAAAGGGATGCTTTTCATCACTGGTTTTTAGATACATGTCAGGAGCATGCACTGTACTCATATTATTTGAAGACATTATCCTGGGCCCCTTTTTTCCTCCTTGACAAGATAACAAGCTTTGATGAAGTGAGTTGCAGACAGGTTCAAACATGTCTTCTTCACCTTTTAAAATTGATTTCTAGAAATGTTGTTGGAGGAATCGAAGGATATTTGCAGGACATGAAACAAGTCTCCTTGACATCAGTATGTTTTAATTTAGTGCTGTGGCCTGGGAAAGGAAAGTAAGTATTCTTAAGGCAACGTGATAAATCTATGAAAAACATGCATCTTGTTTGCCAGAGTATCAGCTGTGGTACCACTCTCAGTTTTAATTCCTTGTGTCAAATAACCCAGAATAATGACATCATATTACCTGATGTTAATGTGATTTCTTTCTTATGAATACAAGTTCACTTGAACTTTCCTTGGTTTCCACAGAGTATCCTATTTCCAGACAGGACTGAGGTTTTGGGCTTTTCGTTGAATTGTTTGCAGATGCATAGTTTATATCAAATTGTAAGAATGTCCCTAATGCTGCCTCACTTGCCAAAGCTCTTTCTTGCATGAATAAATCATAGCCAAGAGCATTCAGGGTCACTTAACAAAAACTAGTGTGTAGCTTGTTCCTACTTCTGACATCATTACCAGACTGGTTTCTGTATCCTTATGTTATGGCTATGTCATTAAATGGATCAGGCCCCTGCGCTGGTGCCTTGTTCACATGTCCCTATCACATCTGCAGATCAGTAGGTGAGCAGCCACTACTTAGACGCGGCCTGAAGTGCAGTATGGGTGAGGAAAACCTACTGAGTGTGGTGTGAGCATGAGTGTGTTCTGTCAAATCCATTGAAATACCAAATGTAGAAAAATCCTCAGGAGGCTCTGCAATAAAACCTCCTTTAATTATTAAAATATCTTTAATTTTACACATTTTTTTATTTCAGCTTCTTTTGTTTTCATGCAAGTTTACAAGTGTGCTAATTCAGGTTGCTGCATGAGCCATATATTTTTAGATATTGCTGAGAATTTATCCTGAACAGGTGGTACAGGAAGGCTGATCACCTTTTTAGTGTGTGCTGGTGATCCTCTGGAGCAAGGATCTGTTTGTAAAGACTTCCAAGTAGAGGCTTAAAGCAAAGATGTGCTTTCCAGTGGGTTTGTGAGTGAAGGCTTACATATTTTTTGCTATTCAGATATCACTAATTTAGTCCTTCAATTTAAATATCAGTTTGTCAAAAAGTTCTTCTTTGTAACTGTTGCTCTTAGTCTCAAGTAAGATAAATTAAAATGTACTGCAACTGAAGCAGATGAGTTGTCTTCCATTGTGATAGGAAATGGTGTGATCTTTGGATGAACTAGGAAATCCTGATAGCATAGAGTAAATCCCTGAACATCATTAAACTTGTCATTTGGCTTAATATGTATGGTAGCTACATAGTCTTAATGAGCACCTGGATGCAACTTTTGTGTAAATGAAGTCTTCCATGAAACAGTGGATGTTTAAGAGAATGTCACTGTAGAAAGCTGGATGAAATCGTTCTTACCAGCACTGCATTTTTTGTTTCCTTCTTTTTTACCAGAATATGAATAAAATGTTTGAGGTTTTTATATATAGATATTCGTTTTATATATATGAATACACTTAGTATTTTCCTGTGTGTATAGCAGTCAGAGCCATTCTTTGCTGACAGAGTGCACTAGGAGGCTAAGGTTATACTCGGAGACTCTGAAATCTCTTCCACCTCCCAGTTGCAAATTCCTTGCATTTACCTGGGGTTTCATCATCATCTCTACTGAATTTCAGTTTTCCTTGTCAGTCTCTCAGATACAGATGGCTTTCTGTGCCCAAGATCTGAAGTCACATCCTAAATGAAAACTACTATTTTGATGGTTTTTAGAGACCTTTCAAATACTTTCATAACTGTCTGAGCAAGATTACCAGCTCATTAGTGGTATTGCTAACTGGAAAACCAGGAGAGGTCAGTGAGAAGCCTGGATTTCAAGCAAAATTTTATGCTGGCTCTAAACTTCAGTATGTAGCATCTTTTCAAAGTTTTCAGTATTGTAAACTTCTGGACATCAGTCTTATTCTGCAGCTGTTCTACCTCACAGTACAGAAAATTCTGAAACAGGCTAAATAAAAGCAGAAAGGAGAAAAATTCCTGCTGATTCATATCTCTCTCTTGCTCTGAGGACAGAAGACAGTATTAACACTAATAAGTTCTAGGACTGAAGAGAGTAAAATAAACTTCCCAGAAACTGTGAAGAGACAAAAGAACCTCCTTTTGGCTGGTTACTCCAGCTGGGTTGAGAAACCCTCTCAAGAGTACCAGAAGCTTTCAGGTAGTCAGAGATATGTAATGAATATGTCACTGGTGGACTTACTTCAATTTCATTGATTGATTCATCTTTAACCCCTATGTATCTGTTCCACACCACACAATACATAGCACAGCACTGATGTTTTCAGATTAATCTGTGAGAACACTTCAGTGCATCCTGAAGTTGAATGGACTTTGAAACAGTAGAAACTACAAAAATCTTTGGCAAAAAGCTATTTTTCTTTTCTTACATGTCATAGCAACGTAGTTTTCTAGGGTGTTAAATTCAAGGACATCTATATAAATGTTCTCAAATAAATACACTTGTGATGTTTTTATTGTTTTTTGCTTTACTTTTTACTTGTCTGAGTAAATCTTCTTGTTCTCTATCTCTTCTTTTTTATGAGTAGTCTCATTCTCAGATGAAAGAAACCCAGGATGAAATAAAAAATATTCCAAAAACTTTCAGGTTTGCCTTTTATCCAGCTGGGAACATATTCGTAGTACTGTCTTAAGCTGCTCTGAAGGTAAGAGGTAAGAAGGGAGAACTATACTGGGAGCAGCTATTTAGTGAGCTGCACACCATAGTTAAAGCAATACTGCTGCCAACAACAAACTTCCAACACAGCCTATGCAGGTTAACTCCACAAAGGTATGTTTGACTCCAAAGACACTTGTGAAAGAACTTTAGTCTTTAAAATCTTACCCATTGGCTTGCTCTCTCTTTAACAATATGATAAAAAATATATTTAATCAATGTTGTAATTGTTCAACCCCTTTAATAATCCTTCTATAATCCTAATAATAGTCCTGTTATTCTTTTTTCCCCAAAGCAAGAAAAAACCTGTATCTTGAAGCTAACATTGTTGTCACTCTTTAAATGTTATCAGCAACTATATTTAGTAAGTCATCACATTCAGAATGCATCCCAGATATTTTCTTTATTCTGCACTTGCTGATGGTGACCTTTAGATTGCTGTTGGTTATTTTTACTGAAGCAAGAAAGACTCCATCAATTTCATGCAGTAAATTATAAATATTTTTTTTTTTTTGTGATTGCAGTTGCTATGTGTCTAGAATTGCATGGGATAGTGTATCAATGATAGTGGGAGTATGTTGTAGGGAGCTGAACTAGGATTGTCTCAAGGAACTACTTGGCAGTCAGACTTAAAACTCTCCATGGAAAGGTGTGCATCTGAGAAGATGTTGTTCATAAATTTATTAAGAACTAGTATTTCCATTTCAGCACTTTTCTAGTTATTTAACACTACTGATATCCTCTTTCTAACTTTTTAATCTATACTGATCTTGGCATAGGTCAGAAGATGGATACATTAGGTAATTATATTACTACCAGTAGTATAATTTGGATGTGAAACTAACCCGCTGCAGACCTTTGCAAGGTGCTAATTACATGATGGGTAGAGCCAAAATAATGACCAGGCAGTAAAAATCAGTTATCAGTATAGAGAGGGGCTAGAAATCTTAAGTTTTTGCATGCTTGAATTTTCTCCTTTGTTTTCTTGTTAATTCTCCTTGATTTTCATTTAATTAGAAATATGAAGTTCTTCAGATCTTTAATTATTTTTCTACCTATATTAGTACCTTTTGTTAAAAAATTTTAACTAAGGATACAGGGCTTATGCAATCATGCTGCTTCTGTCTTCTGACTTTTTCTGCAATAACATTTAAATCTTTTGGATGAGTTCCAGAAATTTGACAGACAAGAATGAGTCTGAAATTTATTGCGTTTATGGGGTCCTAGGAGTGTTCACATGTCAAGGGGCCTTGAGAGATCTCTAGTGAGAGCAGGAGAGATCTCTCCTGCTCAAAGCAGGGCCAGCCAAGGGTTCAGACCAGCTTATTCAGGAATTTGTCCAGGTGGATTGTGAAATCCTTCAGTGGAGGAGATGGTATATCTGGGCAACCTGCAGCACTGCTGGACTATGTTGGGAAAACTTTTCCTTATACACAGGCCAAACCTTTCTGTTTTCACCTTTTCCGTGTTTTCCATCATCCCTGTTTCAAACTCCTGTGGAGACTGTGACTGTGGGAACACCAGCATCACTGAGCTGCTGTTAGGTCCCTCAGATAGACAGTATACAGATAACAGACAATAAACAGACCCAGGTCTCTCAGCCTCTTCTCACAGGACAAGTGCTCCAGCTCTGACCACCATGAGTGGCCTCCACTGACCTTGTTGCACTTTGTCAATGTCTGTCCTGTTCTGGGGAAGAGAGGGCAAGTCTGGCCCCAGTGTTACACATACCTACAGTCTAATGAGTGCCTACTAAAGGATACCGTCACTTTTCTACATTTCCTCTATGTTCTTTACAATAGGCAGCCTGATAGATGATAATGGTCATAAAGTCAAACAATAAAAAATACCTGCATTATGAATTAAACTTTTAATGGATGCTATATTTTCAGATGTGCCCAAATTGAAAAGACTTTCATTGCCTTATGGGATGGAAACTAATCATAAGAGAAGAATCTGTAAAAGACTTGATTTTATCAATACGAATGCTTTCAGCAGTCCTCCAGTATAATTACATCCTATACATAAAAGTTTTGTTTTTTCAATCTCAAACATGACAAATAGATACTTTCCCCTCCTGAGAAACACTAAAATACCCATTTTTCATGGTACCCACTCATACACTGCATGATTTTGCCTGTTTCTGTCATTCCTTTTTAACTTGTCTTTCAGAATTCTTTCTGAACATTATTTTACTAGCCACTTTTCTTGCTTGAGAGCCAAGGTGATTCAGCTTGAGTTAATACAGTTACAAAGCTTCAGTTTGTATTTGCTTACTACACATGATGCAGACATGTAGATCTGACCCACAGCTATCTGACAGGTAATAAATTCATCACTGGTAGAGGTATTGCCTGACTAGTGTCTGATGTAATAAGAATTATTCCCTTATCCTCCCTGAATTACCCCAACTAGCTGTGTGACTTAATGAGTATGTGTACAAAAAGCAAAGGAATACAATTAACATATTGTTAATACAATACATGAATGTGTTTCTGGGTGAATATAGTGAATATGACTAATTTTTCAGTGCTCATGGCTGATTGTACTGTCCTTATAACCCCTCCCAACTACTGTTGGATACTCAATGTTTTTACTTTTAAATTACCAGTTTTTAGGGGTTTAGATGTTGTTTTCATTACTGGAAACCTTTTAGGATGTTCCCTTCTTATGAATTAACTTCATTTTAATTTGTTCAGCTATTGAGCCATCTCTTTTTTTTGGGTTTTTTTTTTGTCCTGACTCAAAATCCAATAGCCCTGCTGCTTTCAATTAAAATGTAGTACCTTGGGCAGAAAGCCTTCATGTATGTTTTCAGTATTTTCTGTTTCTAAAAATATGCTGGGATTTTTTGTTAACACCATTCTAGGTATTCAGATTTCCAATTGTGTAATATTTTAATGATGATTAAATTAAAAATGCTTTTTCTGAATTAGAGCTGTGATTTAGTGATTGTTGTTATTCATTGGCATTGTCTCATTCTTCCTCTTGCAGTTCAAACATTCTTTCATTAACCTGCAGAAAAAGTGTACCTCTGAGTGCTAGATAAGATTGATGTACATAATTAGTATATGCATGCAAGACGTTGGTGACACTCCCATTCTGGAAATCATTCCCATTAATAGAAACGTAAGATTGTTTCAGAGAGCTTGACCTTGTTAATGTCAGCCCATGATTCTTGACTGAAGCAGTGCCAGTACTGAAAATGCAAAGGCAAGAAAAGCCAGATAGGCTGCAGAGTTCCCTGAAGTGGGAGGCGAATATTGACAGCAGAAAGGATTGTATAGATTTAATTTTTTTGGTGGGTTGGACAGACTGACAAGAAGAACATTATTTTTTGAAGAGTTTTGACATGACTCTTAAGTGTAGCAAAAGGATGTTTTTACTCTGGGATGCCTAATTTTAATAGAAAAAATATATTCATTAGAGAAGCTTTGTAATAGGTGTCAAGGACTTTGAAGAGAAATGTAATTAACATCATTTTATTGGCACTGTAAGAATATAGCAGAGAATACTGAAAAAGAGCTACTGACTTAGCTATCCATTTTATAAATCCATGAAGGAAAAGGAAGCTACTCCCCTCAAAAAAATCCACATAAATGGGTGACAATATTTCCAGAACTTTACAGGTCAAAGTCTGGAGATAGCTCAAGATAAATTTTCATAGGGAATAATACCTCTAAAAAGATATAGGTGGAAATGTCTTTTTGTCTCTGACACTTCTCTATTGGGGGACTCTTTGCATGACTGAAAAATCCATGTTTTCTTGTAATTAAGAGGGATGAGAGACATGTATTATACAGAAGCAAGTGCAAGATTACTGTGCTAATGGTAAAAGGCAAAAATGAGCTATGTTTGAGGATTGATACTGGAGGAGTTAGTTGAATAGCTGTATCTCTCCCTGGTTTAATTTGCTTAGCTCAGAGCAAAAGTGAGTGGAAAATAATATGAATTGTCTTCTTGAAATGCTTTATTTTTGCTTTTTACCTAAGATCAGTGGTGCAGAAAAAGTACCATTGAGATTCTTGTGTTTGCACTGTGTGGAGGAATGCTGTTTATGATGGACATTCTCTGTCCACTGGTATAGTTGGCTGATGCTGGCTGGATGCCAGGCACGCAAGAAAGCCACTCACTCACTCCCCTCTGCATCTGGACAGAGGAGAGAAAATTTAACAAAGAGTTCTTGGATTGAGATAAGGACTGGGAGAAAACACCCAACAATTACCATCAAAGGCGAAACAGGCTCAACTTCAAGATATAAAGTGAATTTGTTGCTAACAAAATCAGAGTAAGATAGTAAGGTAAAATAAAACCCTAAAAACACCTTCCCCCCACCCTTCCCAGTTCCACCTCCTACCCCAGCAGCATAAGGAGACTGGGAATGGGAGTTATGCTTAATTCATCACCCATGGCTTTTCCCACTGCTCAGGGTCAGGAGTCCTTCCCCTGCTGTACCATAGGTCCCTCCCATGGGAGGCAGTTCTCCCTGAACTTCTCCAGCTTGAGTCTGTCTCACAGGAAGGAGCTCCCTGTGAACTACTGCTGCAGCGTTAATCCATCCCACAGGCAACAGTCCTCTCAAACTGCTTCTGCATGGGTTACTCTTCCACGAGGTGTGGTCCTTCAAGGACAGGCTACTCCAGCATGGGCCTCTCTCACCTTGGGTCTTTCACGTGGTCACAGCCTCCTCTCAAATATCCACCTGCTCTGGTGTGGGGCTCCTCCATGGGCTGCGGGTGGATCTCTGCATCCCCATGGATCATTGTAGGCTGCAGGGAGACAACCTACTTCACCATGATCTTCACCATGGACTGCAGAGGAATCTTGGCTCTGCTACGTGGAGCATCTCCTCTCCCTCCTTCTTCACTGACCTTGGTGTCTGCCTAGCCTTTCTTCTTACATGTTTTCACTCTGCTCTTCTCTGGCTGCAATTACAACTGCCTCACCATTTTTATTTTGGTTTGTCTCCCATAAGTCAATTGTCAATGCAGCAGCCATCTCTTTTCCTTTGGGGGATTTATCAGTGACTGCACAGAAAACGAACATGCTAAACACAATCATGAGGTGTGTGCAGTGAGTGCAACATCTCACTGAAGGCATTGGTTCTGTGTTTTTAGTGTGTTGTAGGTGTTGTATAGTTTTTGCTCTTGGCAAGTCAAAATTTACAGCCAAAGCAACTAGCCACATGTCAGTGCTGTGAGCCAGCAAGTTAGCAGCTTGATTCTGGCCTGGGTTCCTTTATGAGACTGTATTAATGCTTCTTTTTTGTAGTGGTACTAGTCATGGAGTGACACAAGGAGTGTACACAGTAGAGGCTGAGCATAGTTCAATACAAAAATTGAATACAGTTTGTCTTGCTCCAGTAATTAATATATTGCCCCTGTCTTTTGAGAAGAATCCTCTTTTTGCTCCAGTCTTACTTGAAAGTCACAGTTCTTGGCACAACAGTGATTTCTGATGACTTTGGTAGTCTTTGGCCATGGTCTGAAGAGCCTGTAGCCTGTACTGCCACTCTGGGCATTAAACCTGAGGCTTTGTACAGAGCGTAGCACAGGGGAAAATTTCTCTATGAAGGCTTAGGGGGTTATTTTTAAAGTCTCTAAGGAAGCAGGAGAAGGAAAAGCTTTTCAGAGGCTTTCTACCAGGCAGTAGATTTGGATTGGTATTATAGGCAGTGCCTTTGAGACAGAGTAATTGTAAATTGACTTCACTCTTCACAGCTACGTGGTAAGAAGAGTGGTAACAGGAGAAGTTACTCTGGGGGATGTTTGGGATAAAGCATAAGAAAACAGGTATGGAAGGACAAGAGACTTCCTGATAAGTCATTGGTGTCTTTGGTACCAGGACAAAAAGAAGAAAAAGTTGATCAAACTGTGGAAACCCAATATAGAGAGAAAAGACAAAATATTCAGTACCCCATCTTATACACAAGTGGGTACCATAGAACAAAATGACAAAAGCAGCACTGAAGTTTCATGCCTGTTATCCTTCTAACCTGAAAAGGCCTAGCAAGGGTGTCTTTAGATTTTCAGATGCACTTTGCAATGGAGAATAGATCCCTGGCCCCAGACTTGAGCATTGGATTTGACTTTATTTTTTGCAATTGTTCATAGGAGCTGGTTTTGTCTAAAGCAGTATCATTCCTGACACTGGTAACAGGACATACAGTAGTTCCCTTGTTGGTAGGGTGTCCTACCAGGCTTGTGCCCAGCACGGCTGCGGGACCTCCATGGGGATCAGTTCCTTTCGTCCTGTGATTCAGTGAAAGAAACCTGGTGTTCCTGCTGATGGTGCTCACTCCACCCCGAGGAGCTTGGGATGTCCTCTTCAGGTCTTAGAGCTTGTCTGTCATCACTTTCCATCCTTCTTAGATTCTCACGCAGTGTTTGGTGCTGTGTGCTACGGGACTTCCTCCGGGATTGGCTTCTTGTCAACCGCGGTTCAATTGAAGAAACTTGGTGTCCTTGCTGAAGGCGTTCACTGCTCCTTGGGGAGGCATGGATGCCTTGTTCAGTCCTTAAAGGCTGTCTCACATGGCATTCCATCCTCCTTGGATTCTCCCTCTGGGGCCGTGTGCTGCAGAGCCTTCGTGGGGTTCGGCTCCTTGTCATCTGCAGTTCTCTGTAAGAAATCCGGCGCCCCTGGTGTTGGTGCCTGCTCCTCCCTGAAGAGGCACGGAGGTACCAGTCATACCTTAGAGCTCGTCCCTCATCTCGTTCCATCTTCCTTAGATACTCCCTCAATGTTCTGCTGGCAGAACTGCGCGACCTCTGTCGAGATCGGCTCCTTATTGCCCTCGGTTCTATGAAAGAAACCTGATATTCTTGCTGACGGCGCATACGCCTCCTTGAGAAGGCACGGGCGTGCCGTTTGGTCCTTGGAGCTCGGCCCCTGTCACGAGCAGTGTTCTGAGCCCTGCTCTGCTGCCGTCTCCTGCTGCTTGAGCGATTGTAGCTCTGGGCCTTCTGGACCCTGGTGTGGCCATTGTAATGACTCCTTGGATACCTGCTTCGGCTCTTCTCTTGGGCCCTGCCACGGCTGCCCCCACGGCTGCCACCGCGGCTGCCACCACAGCTTCTGCAGTGAGACATGCAGTGCTGGTGTCCTGAGGAACGACGCTGACATCTTTCCGCAGCACGGGACCCAATTCGCTCTCCTTGATTATGGCTGGCAGAGCTGATGGACTCACTGATGGAATGCACCTCAGAGTTACTGTCTCCCACCACGTGGAATGTGTCTGGGAAAGGTGACTGGCATATCAGGCCCTCCGCTCTTCTGTGGAACCACTCCACCATGCAGTAAAAACAGAAAGGATGCCGACGCCAGCTCACGGAAGCTCGGTCGTTAATGGCGGCCTGGCAGATTGGGCACCTTATGTTCTCTGAAGCACCTTGATGTGCAGCCCGGGACACCTGGCTGGTGCTGGCAGCAGAAGAGGTGCTGCTTTCTGCCAAGTTTTTCTCTGAGGCCATTTTGCCCTGCAAACCAAAGAGATAAGCTGACACGTTCCCTAGTGCTCAGGACACAGTCTGCAGCCAGCAGCAAAGCTACTGAAGTTGAGCATTAAAGGACTGCCCACTCTGCCTCAGGACAGCTCTTGAGCTGCCACCAGTGCCAGGGACCATCCTGGGGCAGATGAGTGACACTGGGGTGTCACTGTCACATGTCACTGGCATGTTTTAGCTCTTGAGGCGGGACGGTGGTAACTGACCTCTCTGGTATGTGCTGGCAGGAGCTGGGGAGCTGGGAAAGGGATTCCTGGCCTGTCAGCAGTTGCAGCCAGAGCCTGAGTGCATGACAGACTGGGACCAGCACCCCAGGCCCTGTCAGTGTCCTTGTCCAGAAAATCTCTGTGCCCTCAGAAAGCACACAGTGGGATGGGGGTCCTTTTTCCCCCACCTCTAGATGTCTGGCCCCAATGGAGGAGGCCAGACACTTTGGCCTTTTGGGGCTTCCCCAAGCATCCAAAAGGCTTGTTGTCATATGTGTCACAATGACTCCTTGGTGATACCATGGGACCACACCCAGGAGATACAAACTCTAGTCCCAGGGAATGAAAACTTCCAAGATGGCTTGTCTCATATGGCTGCTCCACTGTCAAGCAAAATCCAAATGCCTTATTTTTCATATAAATTCACTGGTTTCACTGATCATACCCAGCCCTATGTTCTGTTTTAAAAATAAACCATCTCAAGGGATTTCTTCCTCCTCAGTCAACTTTGCAGGTCTAAAGAGGTGATACTTCACTGGAGCAGTCTGTCCAGTGTGTGTAAGTAGAAAATAAGTAGAGATGGACATACTGGAGAGTGTCAAATAAGGGTTCACAAGGGTGATGAAGGGTCTAGAGCATCTCTCTTACAGGGAAAGAACTAAGAGTGCTGTCTCCAGGCTGCTCAATCTGGAGAAGACCCCATGGGGTATCTTTTCCAATGTATACCAGTAACTGATGGGAAGGTACAAAGAAGACAGAGCCAGAGTCTTTTCAGGGGTGCCCAGAACCCAGGACTTCCCTCTGAATATTGGGAGACTTCCTTTTTCACTGTGAGCGTGACCAGACACTGTCAGGGTGCTTTTGGACTCTTTCTCCTTGGAGATGATACTCAAGATCTGTGTGCATGTGGCTGTGGTCATGGGCTAGTTGCCACTGCTCCATGACAGAAGCCTGTTATCTTCAGTGTCCCTGCTGCCTTCTGCTGTAGTTCTGGGCTT
Source organism: Cyanistes caeruleus (assembly GCF_971803275.1). Classification (NCBI taxonomy): domain Eukaryota; kingdom Metazoa; phylum Chordata; class Aves; order Passeriformes; family Paridae; genus Cyanistes; species Cyanistes caeruleus. Next base: position 25,878,742 of record NC_141702.1, on the reverse strand, counting down.
ACAGCCTGGCCCTCATCACGATCTCTTTTCATTTGCTTCTCTCTGTGTGTCTGACCTTAACTGCTATGGGACTTGCCCTGAAATCAGCTCTCTGTTGCCTTTCATTCCCTGGAGGAAACTCAACTCTACACTGCTGTTTCTTGTGCCTCCCATAATAGGCTGGGACTGGCTTTCTGGGCTTAGAGCTCAGGCCTTGTCATGGAGTGAAACCCATTAAAGTGCCACAGCTTGTCTCAGTCTTGGTAGATCAACAAACTTGTTTACGTAAGTCTGATAAGCTCAGCTGAAGTAGTCTTTCATTAACTTCAGCAAAGAAGCCATTTTGATTCCAAAACTTCCATGTACTCTAAGTCAAAAACAAAGCACTAGACTGGGACTGATTGCAAGGCCTGGTAGATGATTCAAAGGGGAGAATTTTGTCCTAACCTTTAGTACCCATCCCTTCTGACCATACAGACTTTTAAGCATCTTCAGCTTTCCAGGAGAAAGAGTTTAGTTGTTTATAAGGCCAGTGTCATCCTGGCCTGTGTCAGCAGTAGTGTGGCCAGCAGGAGCAGGGCAGGCATTGTCCCCCTGTACTCAGGACTGGTGAGGCTGCACCTTGAGTGCTGTGTCAAGTTCTGGGCCCCTCACAAGGACACGGAGAGACAGGAGCGTGTCCAGGGAACTGCAGCAGAGCTGGGGAAGGGTCTGGTGCACCGGTTTGACAAGGAGCAGCTGAGAGAGTTGTGGTTTAGCATGGAGAAAAGGAGGCTCAGGGGGCGCTTCATTGCTCTCTTGAAATACCTTAAAGGAGGTTGTAGTCAGGTGGGGGTTGGTTTCTTTCCCCCCAGCAAGTAGTGACAGGATGAGAAGACATAGCCTCAGACTGTGTCAGGGGAGGTTCAGGTTGGACAGCAGGAACCATGTTTTCATAAAAACGATTATCAGGCATTGGAATAGATTGCCCAGGGAGGTGGTGAAATGACTATCCCTGGGAGTATTTAAAAGACATGTATGTGTGGCACTTAGGGATGTGGTTTAGCGATGGACTTGATCACTTTAAAGGTCTTTTCCGGCTTAAACTTCTGTGATTCTAGTGAAATATGTGTGTACCTATAGATTGACTTTCCCCACCTGCCTTTTAGAATGACCTAATTTAGTACTGTGTTCACAATACATTTGGGAAATTCATTAATTTAATTTAGTACTTACTGTGCTTGTAACACTTTTCCCTCTTTATGCACCTTTGTCTCTCCCCCCTGTGCCCCCATGGCACAACCCTTTGTATAATTGCATTGGATGTGTTTTCAAAGAACTTTTTATCTATTAAACCTGCTCAGAATGAGTATTTTACTTAATTGATGCTTGCTGCTTTCCAGATTAATCTTCCACTGAATGTGACATTCTGCATTTTTTTACATGTATTCAAGTATTTTACGATAATGAAATGTTCTTCTGATGCTTTTAATGATTGTAAATAACTTTTTAATCCTAAATTATTGAATGTATATCCCATCTGAGGTCTTTTAAGTGTGTGCTCTGAAAGGTTTTAAAAGAGCTTATGACTAACATTGAAAACTGTCTGCTGGTACAGGCTTTAAATACATATTTTTGATCTCATAAAAGTAACATAAACATTTATTAACAAATCATGACATGGGCCGTTCTTTTCAACACATTCTTTCTTCATGCTTGTTGGAAGTCAAAGAAACTTGTGTATGAATGTTAGAGTGTGCTGTGGCTGTGCTCCTCCTTTCCATTCTCTGGTCCTTGAAACAGCATGTTTCTGAGACCCACAGCTGGCCCTTTTCAGCAATAATTCAGTTATAATTAGCTCATTATAAGCATTGCCATTTTTTGTGCTGTCAAAAATGTCACTGCTGCAAAAGCAGCTTTTTCAATAGTACCTTTTCTGTCAGGGAGCTCTCAGGCACTATATAAGATGTTCTTTGCAGAATGATTAATTCAGTTATTTGTTGTTATCCGTTGGTTGTACAGCTTTAGGGAATAAAGAATTCAAAACTATTCTACCTGAATATATTTTTGGGGGGGTTTTCTGTTTATTTTTTTGGGATTTTTTTGTAAATTTTAGTGTTCTACAAATTAGTAATTATATATATATATATATATCACATCACAATTTTTTACTGCATTTCTTAATTGAAGAATTTTTTTGAGCAAAAGTTAACTTTATTTCTTATCTTAATTTGTATAATCTTTAGGTAATTCAGAAGTGTTTGAATAGACACTCAGTAACAACAAGAAGTTTCTTCAGTTTTCTGGTATTTGTACTGAAGGTTAGCCATTGCAGATAGAGTCCAGCTTAGTTCTTGCAGGTCCCATTTACAAAAAGCATCAAGCTGTGATGATATTATTCCACTTAAAAGACTGATAGCTGGAATTGTAAGCCTCAGCTATTCCTGCTCCTGATGAGATCATTTGCCGAGATTGGCTTCCTTTTCAGGTGGGGAAGAATTAGTTGTGGAGTGTGACCTGTGGACTGTCACCTGCCTCTCAGCACTGCTAAAAGTCCCAGTTCACTAAAAGACAGCAGTCCCTGTCATGTGAGTGCAAACAGCACAGGTGATCCATGTGCAGCCTGGATAGGAGTGTGTAAGTTTAAACTTCCCAAGGACGACAAATACCGCATCACTGATTGTTCTGTTTTGTGATATTTTACAGAAATGGAAAAATTTCAGGGTTCGGAAGGCAAGAAGGAAGATGAAGAAAAGAAGTATCTTGATGTCATCAGCAACAAAAACATAAAGCTGTCAGAGAGAGTTCTGATCCCTGTCAAACAATATCCAAAGGTACTGTAAATGCAGTCTAACACTCGTTTAATTGTTATTAATAAAAGGATGAAAAAGTTATACACTTAACCATTTTTATTGACTCAAAATATGCAGGCTTTGTGATAGCAAAAAAAAAAAAAATAAGCTCCTATTTAAATGTATCTGTTAGCTATTACATGTTTTAGCTACTGTCTCAGGGCCTTTCAGGAAAGCAAAGTGAATGAGTTTTTTTTCAAATTGAGGTAGGTTTTGTCCTTAAGCAAACTGCTGTGGTTTTTTCTCAGTTGTTTTTTGGTTTTTTTTCCACATATGTCATCCTTTTGTAAAATAAAAGTTGCCAAAGAAAAAATGTTTCAGTAACTCCAAAAAGCTTCCTTATAGGAGAGTTGGGGGATTTTCTCTGGAGTAATAAGTTTTAAAAGATCAAGTGTCAGGATTACTGCCAGCTGTGACTGACAATGTTCAGTGCTGTTTATGAAATTCAAATGTTTTAGCATCTCAGACTTTCTTATTAGTTCTCATTGTTACATACTCTAATGCAGAAAAAGTATTTTATTTCTTGCAAAATTTAGCTGCTTGTTGGAAGTTTTGGGTTTTATTTTTATAAGAGAATATTGATTTTTTTTTTTTTTTGAACTTGGGTGTTTGTTTGGTTTTCTTGTACAGTTTTTTATTTTACATAAACAGTTATTCTAATAGTATTCATACTGAAATGATAAACATCTCAATTTGTCTCCAGAGTATTTTTTCCTTGCTGATTTATTATCACATGGTATTTGATTCACCATTAGCCTTGATTACACTCTGAGCTTTTTGCTTTATACTTTCATCAGAGCAATAAATTACGATTGGTAAAAAGCTCATCAAACAAAATGAAAGGTGTAAAAAAATTGAGATTCAATGATTCCAGCTGACATTTACCTCCTGATTGGTGAATATAAAACTGAGATAATGTAATAATCCAAATGGTAAAGACCTTAGAAACACATACAGTGCTATAAGGAATTACTTTCTTGCTGCATAGCCTGAGGTGCTTTGCCTTGATTTGTGGTATTTTGTGTAAATGCTGTAGGTGACCTGAAGTTCTTAGTCAGGATGTAATAGTGCTGTAACTTCGTAGCAGCAGTGTGATAATCATTCAGAATACTGTTTGATGAAGATAGTAGAATAAAAGACAAACTATTCAAAAGACAAAATGCTATCATCTAGCCAATATAGCACCTGAATATGATTAAATTAGCTTCATTGACGTTAATGAACATGTCATATTAATGAATAATAAAAGATTTAAGGCATTTTTTACAGCTTTTGAGTGGTGGAGTTAAAGAAATCAGTACGATGGAAATTAAGTACATACTCAGTAATGCAGAATAATCTTTTACAAGGTTTCAGTAGTTGATTTGCTGGCAATATTCTGTGCTTGGCATGGAACTATTCTCAGAGCTGCAGGTTTCCTGCTACCATCTCTAGGAACCATCTTTCAAGGATTGCATTTGCACTTCGTATCAAACTGCCGATTGCTGTGATCTAGCGTCTTTTCTTTTCTTGACAATTGTATACATTAGTCAAATCAGTACACAGTGGTTGCTTCAGCTTACTTTATAAATGATGAAAAAAAGTGGAAAATAATTAAAAGAGGATTAGTTTGGTGGATTATTTGGTAGAATATGTTAATAAGAGCAGTTGATCAGACTTGTATTTATAAACAGTTAAGATAAATACCATATGATTTCATTTAAGAGTAATTTTTATTTGAAAGAACAGTATTCTAAATAGTTCATTGTTTTCTGATAAGCTTTTTTGGGCAGTGCTGGGTAAGCAGGGTTCTGTAAATCTTGAGAAATTTACAGAATTGCCCAAGTGTGAAAAATTGTAGAAAAAAATCTGGCCCAGTTAAAAGCCATCTAAAACATCACTTTTCCACTCTCTGTTTAGGAATAAGGGCAGCTGTTGGAAGGCATTTGCACTTACTTTAATTTCATGTAAAAATACAAATTGCTTCAAGGGAACCCTTGGCCTAAAAATTTATTATGGTCTGTAGGCTAAGCTTCAATGACAGCTGTAGAGTCAGCAGCAGAATTTTAAGGTTTGAACAAAAGTTAACACAAAAGGCTTCTAGTGACTAAATAGCTCTTAAAGTTGCAGAATAAGTATTATGAAATTCTCTCTACTCATGTGTCCACAGTCTGTTGCAGACAGCAGGAAAAGAATATGAAAGGCTGTGGTTAGCAACAGCTGTCCTACGTTACCAGCTCCAGTGAAGACACAGGCCTCCTTCCTCTGCTCTAAAATAGAGATCTAAAATAGAGATGGGGTGTTAGTTGACACTTCAGCAATGATCTTTTCTGAGATTAATTATCTTAAATAGCAGCAGCCCAGGTGGAAACAGCATCACATTTACACACACTCCACTACACAGCAGGTATTTTTAATGCAGTCAAAATTTCTCTTGAAACAGTGATGCAATGTCTTTGTTGATCCTTCTTTCTGTCCCATAATACCTTTTATTTTTATTTTTTTTTACTTTTATGATATGTGAATTCCAACTAAGACTTGCCTCGGGGTTTGTTTAAAAAGACTTCAGCACAGATCAGTTTGAATGAATTTCAGATACATCAGATATAGGAAAAGAGTGAGTTATTTTAATTAAAAAAAGAAGAAGGAAAGGAAAATCTGAAATTATCATGTTGCTGTAAATCATAAGTGACAGTTTAGAGGCTTGGTGGGAAACTGTCATTTGAATGGCAGTACAGATTTTTGCCATTTACTTACCTGTAGTTTGGCTTTTGTCGTTTTCTGTGGTTCCTACCTTTTTCTGTGATAACTTTTTTAAGGAGCTTCTAAACTGGCTTTGCAAATTTGTTCCATTGCACAGTTTAAGAATTTGAGAGCTTGTTTAAAGCCTTAGCTTTATGTAGCACATAAAATACGAAGTTTTTGTTTGCATACTTGTCCGGTCCACATTTTAAGTTAAAATGTTGCTGACTTTGTTGAAATTCTTCCCCTGTTATCCCTGGCTTCAGCTTAGCTGGGTTTCAGCCATTAAGGAATGGCTCATTTTGTTAACTTATTTTGCTTTCTGTGAGTGCAGATATATGAAATAGCTGACAAATCAAAAATAAACAGTATGTATATAAAAGTCTTAAATATTGCAGTGCATCTGTCTTGGTTTGACCTCAATCAGCAACCAGGGCCCATGCAGATACACTCCTACACCAGTGGGATGGGAGAGAGACAAAATAGTGATAGTGGGTTGAGACAAGAGGCTTTTTTAAAGCAAAAGTTGTGCATGGAGGCGAAGCAAAATCAGGAATGTTTTCACTTCTTCCCATGGACAGACAAGTGTTCAGCCGTCTCCAGAGAGCAGGGCCTATTAAGCACTCAGATATTAGTAGAAGGATCTTTTCAGTTTTCTGATATCTCATTTCTGCTTCTTTAGCAAATTCTCTATTAATACATAGTTTCCATTTTGATCATTAATTGTATTTCAAATAGACTAGCAGAAATATTTCAAAATTCAAATTAGAGTTTTTTAATATTGTTGAATTTTTTGCTTCAAATAAATAACTGTAACCAAGATATTTTCTTTAAATCCCTTCTGTATGAACTGTCCAACTAATTCTGAAAAGTGAAATCAAATATGGGAACAGTTGAAGAGAGAAAAATTGGAAAAGTAGTTTTCTTCCTGTACTTAAGCTGAGAGAAAAGGCAAAACCTCTCAAACCTCAAAAGCTCATTCTGCTTCTCCAAAATTTTATTGCAAGTGGTGCAATTCTGCTATTCAGTGCATGTTTTCAGTTTTTCTGATTGTACTCAAGATCCAATGCATCTTCTGTTCCATTTAATGATAGCAGGCATTTGGAAAATCCAGACAAATACTTTAGCTGTACTTCCAGTAAAATGCATGAAAAAATATCACACTTTTTTTTTTCTTCTCTCTGACTTACTTAGGACCTGATCTTTCATCCATCTCTCTACTTACCTTTTACAGATAAGTTAAGGAAATGAACCCTGACTCTAATGCTTCTAGGGCCCACACTAATCTTGCAGAGCTCTCGAATAGTTACAGGAAATACCTTTTATTATTTAAAAATAATTTCTGTCCCCATTTTTGTTAAAGCTTTAGTTGTTTTCATAACACTGCTGTTGAAATCAGCTCCCACAGCATTAATTACCTTTGTTACCATGCTTAGAAATGCTGCTCTGTACAGATGTCTTTAAAAATTGTTTCATAAAATTGTTCCTGACTGCAGAGAATAAAGTGTATTCCAGATAGAATTCAGAGATTTGCCTTTCTGTTTCATTTAACTATCCATGGCTGCATAAATCTTTAGCAGTATAATTAAAACAGCACTAACATAGTTAAAAACAAGTAGTACAGAAATAATATTCCAAACATTAGGACTTCTTTCTCCGCCTTTGATTGCATGATGGTGAAATGTTTCTCATGGGGATTTTCCCTTTATTTATACATGAAAATACATAGTTCAGCCTTCATCCTTCACTGTTTTCTTGCTGAAACTCATTCTTGAAATTGCAGGCAGGGACACTAAATTGCTGCTTAGTGATTTACTGGGATTTTCTCAATGCTGTTATAGTGGAATACGGTATTGCTTTCCATATTTCAAGGCAGACTTTTAGAGTAGTTAGAATTTACCATTTCATATTGCAGAGCACTCAAAGGCCAAAACTAAGATGGAGACATCCTTTGTACGCAATACACTTAATAAGTGCACTGGTGTTTCTGCAAGGAGCTGACAATCTAGAAAACACAATGTAAGTAGAAAATGGGACATAAAAAAGTATGAGCAGGAAAAAGTTGGTAGGTGGTAGCAACTGTGTGAAATACAGACAAGTCCTAGCCACTTCTGTTGGGAACATTGGTCATGACTCATTTCTGAACCAACCAATTGGCTGGTTCAGAAAAAAAAAAGCTCTCTATTTTTCTTTATTATTCCTATTTGAGAGGGGCAAGAAAAATACAATTTATAACACCGCTTTAATAAAGTAAGTGTGAGAATGGGCAGGAATTCACTCTGCTTGAACCAACAACTCTAATCAGGAGAATAATTTCATGTTAATGGTACACTGGTTGTGTATGATTGATTGTGGACATGTGCTCAACCTACACCCAAAGATATTTGGGGTTTTCTTTGCAATTTCAGCAGCGTTGTTTCTTTTTCTGTTACTGGTATTAATAACGGATGATTTGAGGGCTAAATTTTGTCTTCAGTATCATCAGTACAAGTTCAGTATTTTCAAATAAGTTTGCTTGGTGACTTATGATAAGAAATAGAATGTACCTCACTTCCACTCACCTGTGTGGCTTCTTAAGGACTAAAAAAGGTAGTGAATAGTAAAAATTAAACTTTGTGTCTAAATACACAGTGATCATATCTACTAAAGCTTTCAGACTGGACCTATGCTTCATGAGAACTGTAAAGGAAGCTATTGGTTAGAGAGATTTTTCACAGTACCCTCGACTTCAGCATGAGCAGAACTAAGCCAACAATGTGCACTGATCAAAAGCTCACCTATTTGTGATCAGGTTTGGATGACTTGTTACTACTTTTTTTCCTTCCAGCTTTTAAGAGGATCAGTTGCCAGTTACATTAGTTAGCATCTATAATATCAACATCTTAAAGTTGCAGGGCGGTAGAAGAAAGTACTTTATGGCAAATTGGTTCTGTTACATGTCTGGGGTTTTCTATGGTCTTAAAAATTCAAGTTGTAAAAACTCCTGATGTGTGCAAGCAGTAGGTAGAACATTGCTGTGCTTCTTCTAGCACAACACTTCATCTAGCACAAATCCCAAACACAGCCCCTTACTGTCTGTTATGAAGAAAATTTAACTCCAGTCAGACATTTCAAATATAGCTTTTCCATTTGGAATGCTGCTATCATATAGGATGTGAGATTTTACTTACTTTAGCTGTGGTACTACTTCATATACATATTTTTTATAATAATAGTAATGTTTTTAATAAGGAAATATAGTGCAGTATAAATGTCCTACTGTTTTTTTTTATGTTACAGTCTTATGTGTTAGCAGAGAATGAAAGAACAGTAAATTGATAACTTTAAGCAAAGGAGTAGGGTTTAAAGAATGTTTTGGAACCTTGTTAAAGTTGCTATTCAAATAAATATTTACTTCCTTTCAAACACTGAAAAAAGATCCAATATTTTAAAAAAAAAAAGTACATCAAACGCTGTAAAATTACTGCAACAGGTACCTGCTGGTAATTTTTTCATATGCCTCCATTATTCTAGTCTGAACTGATCATCCATTTTGTAAAGGCAGAATCTGTGTGGGCTAGTCTGTTCCTGAAAGCAAATATATTGTTTTGTCTTACACAAACACTGCTGAAGTATGTTTTTTACCTCTTGAAGCTGAAGAGGAAATCTGTTTTGTGGCTCTTCAGGATTTTTCCTCTGTTCAAGTAGTGCTACAAGGTCACTTCAAAGTAGTCATCAATGTAATTTATAACAACTCATCTAATTTTTGAAAATTTCTTATAAAATATTAACACAAGACATAATACTCTGCCTTGATCCTTTTGCAATGGACCTAATGACTATACAGGAGATAATACAGCTCGTCATGGAACAATTCAGGTTTTGGTGGTACCTAAGTACACAAGAAATTCTTTGAACTTCAGAGCTAAGAAAGCTTTTAGCACATCTTTGTCTTCTGCTTAGCTGTGAGCTCTGATATGAGGTTTTGCCGATGGGTATAATGACAGAAATTTTGTCTTCTATGGATTTTCAGATCTCTTATGGCATGAGCATAAGGCACAGCCTTTGCCTCAGTTTGAACATGTCCTTCTATCCAGCTCTATGTATTCTTCAAACTCCTAGGATCTTGTTTTTGACATAGCCTCCTCTTTCAAACTGAGTTTAAGTAAAGCTTTGAGTTCAGTAGTTATTAGGGAATAAGACTGCACAAGGTAAATAATCACCTTGCCTTGATTCCCTATGAAGTGCTTGGAAATTACATGGCCCTATGGGTCATGTATGTCTCCTCACATAGGAGAAGGCCAGTTAGAGCAACAAGGACATACAAGTGACCTTCTCCAGAGCCTGTGTGCTCCAAGCAGAGTGAATGTGAGTTTTCTGGACCAGTTAGCTCAGTGACAAGGTTTTCCTCCTCTTCAGGATTGTGCTTTGAATGGTTTTATACCTCCTTTGCAGCATCATAGATTTTGGTGGCTTTCTCCCTGTTTCTCAAGCTTCCCACATATCATCAGAAAACTTTAAAACATGTTTCTATATAGAGGAGTGTGGTAATGAAATAAATTTATGTTGAAAAAGCTCTTACTTGCTGAGTTGCAGCTATATAGCCTAGAGCATGTTTGACCTCAATCACCTTCTTTCCTGTTTTGTTTTTCACTCACATTGAGCAAACAAAATAAACAGGTGACACTTTCATATAATGCAAATGCAGAGGATATACTCTAATAGTGAAGAAATCTGTTTCATAAATGTATGTTTCATATTTTTATTAGAATACATACATACATATGTGTATGTGTTTTATTAGTTTTAATAAAACACATGTGTTTCATTAAAACTAATTGAAAATATGCCTTCCATTTTCATCTTAAATAGCTTGTTAGTAGCATCAGTATATAAACATTTTCAGGAGCACAAAGAATCAATTGCAGATATGTTCACTTGATAGATTTAGATTTCCTATTAAGAGCAGAACCACCAATTTTTTTGTGGTTGCCACAGATTATTATGTGGGTTTTTTTAACTGTTACATATCCGTGGTTTGGGATTGCGAGTCAGAAGAAAAATACTACAGACTGGGAGGAAACCATGCCATCGCTCTTTCATTTCAAGAAATGTAGCAACTCACAGTTCTGTCACTCATGTTCTTTAAAGAATACAAGAAGGAGACAGTTCTTCTGTCACTTTCCCTAGATATGAAGTCATGGTTTTGTTCCAACAGGATGAATTTAGAACAAGTGACAACTGTAGCAAAACCTTCTGAGATCATAATCCTGCCGCTGAGGTAAGGAGTGGGTAGCACAAAGGTAAATTACTGTCACCCACGACTTGTTCTACTACCAGAAATGTATACCTTGGCATACATAGAATAATTGCACACCATTTGCTCACTAATCACTGGTTTCCAAGCTGATAGACCATCTACTGATGAGAGAAACTGTTTATTGTCTATGTCAACCCAGCAAGAGGGAATTAGGTCTTCTTCACCTGGTTCTTTTTACCCAAGGAAAATTAACTGAAGCAATGTTTAATGCAATATTAAAAGAAAAATTATAAATTGTTCAGTAATAATTGTTCAATAATAAGAAGAATGAACATGTTTCTCAGAAGTTAAAAGAAATCTAGTGTTAGTTTGGAATAAGTTATTTCTCTGTCATTTATTGAGGAAAAAACTGATGGGTAGCAGAAAGCCAGAAAAAGCCCTTTTGTTTCTGAAAGAGAACAATGTAATACTTCTTTTACCAGCAATGAATTCTTAATCTCTTTTTTCTTTTATACTGGGAATATTGTTTCAGATTGTATAGCCTTAGGCTGCTCCTTATCTTCTTGCTTTAAATATTTATTTTTATGATTGAGTCAAAGTAGACTTTGGAAGAAATATAATTTTTTCTGTGTAACTGTAAAATTCTATCTCAGTTCCATAGATACCATATACTGTAAATGCTTAACTTTATATATAAATAAGAAAGAAGATATAATTAAGATCATGTTTTATGTTGTGTCCCAGCATGATGCAAGACAGTGCTTTTTTTGTTTTGGTAATTTTCAGACCCGGGAGTCTGCATTCTCAGTGAAGCACATCCAGTGAATTTGTCATGTTGCCTAAAATAATCAACATATTTAAGTGGGCAGGTTATCTGCAGATTTCCAAGTTATCCAAGTACTTTGCCAGATACCAGAAATCACAGCATATTTTTCTAGATAAATGTCTTCACATGTGAAACTTAAAACACTGATGTTTGGTGGCTCTATTGCCACCTGACATTTGCTGTTTCTGAAACTCTCTTCTTACTCATGATAGTATTTAGATATTTCTTTAATGGAAACCTCAGCTTTCCAGAAAATCCTAAACTTCGCAAAAATAAACACTTTTAAGTTCAAGCATATAAATCATATTTCTGATGGGTTCTGCCTTACTGAACTGTTTTGCTTTAGTTTCAAGTTGCTTGTGATTTACACCACGTAGCAGACAAAGGAGTTACAAAATTTAAAAGTAATTTAAAATTTATGCCATTTTTAGGAAAGCGTCAGTATTGAAGTCATTAACAACTGTGTTGTGCATTCCTGTAAGATTTGCTAACTAATGTAGAGCAGAATTATAAACCCTGAAATGAGGGGTTCATAATGTAAGCACTGACACTAAAAGAACTGTAGCACAGGAGTGGTGTCACTGTAATTAGCTTAGTGCTAGTACAAATCATGTTTTATTATTCTTTCAGCCTCTGCAAGAAGAGATGGTTTATTTCTTTCAGGTATAATTGCGTTTGTCACATTTTTTGATATTGCAGAAATTATACGTGCATGAAAAGGCAAGATGACTTTCAGAGCACTTAACATCATGTTGTTTGGAATATCATTAGAGGGGAGAAATGATGGAAAAAAATGGAAAATAAAAACAAAGCTTTCAAGTTTTCAGATATTTTCCTTTTTTTGTTTTTTTTTTTAAAGGTTTCCTTTTCAGAAGAATAGGATGATGGGTATAGAAAAAGCGTTCTCTCATGAATATACCAGAAGGATGACATACCGGGAGGAGGGAATCTCTACAGATCCTCTCATGATTGTTCCCTCAATGAAGAGATAAAATTCTATTTTTTTCCCCCCAGGATCAGATTGCCAGAACATGCCATGTCTCTGCAAGGCTGTGTTTTGTTAGGCTCAGGCTGAAGCTCACAGACCAAGTGCATGGAGTCAGTTGTGTCTGCAGGAGCAGAGCTAGGTGCATCAGTGCTCCCCAGGGCTGAATTTGTCCTCTTAGTCTGAGAGTTGACTCAGACAGCTCTAGAGTGAAACTGCAGAGATTTCCTTCACATTCAAGATTTGGGATATGTTAGCTGGGAAAGGAATGATGATGGGGCAACCAATGTGTTCATCTGCTGCCAGTAGAAAATGATTGCCTATGTTTCTGTGTCTAATTTTAATTTTTCAAATATAAAGAAGTCTCAGACAAACAAGTTCAGAGGAGGACTGCCAGGATCACTGGTGGCTGGAGCATGTGCTCTGTGTGGAGAAGCTGAGGGAGCTGGACTGAATAAGTCAGGAGGAAGACTTATCTCTGGAGGACCTAAGAGCTGCCTCCCTACTATCTTCAGGGAAGGTGTTGAGGAAACACTTAAAAGTGCATCTTGGGGGAGGGAGCAGAGGGAGCAGGTGTAGCTTGGAACAAGGAATGTTCAGACTGGATGAAAGGAGAAACTTTATCAGCATGGGAGCATTGGGGAGCCAAGGAGCAGAATGCCTAGAGATGCTGTACAGATAGATGGCATTCAAATCGTACTTGGCTGCAGCCCATTAAAACATAGTATTATCTTTAAAATGGGTTGTGGGTTTCTTTTAGCAGACTTTCATTCTTTTAATCTCTAGTAATCTAGTTGCAATAGCTCTGAGTTCAATAAGGGATAGCCAACTGAGGACTCAGATTTCTGAGTGGGTTGAGTAATTTCCCTGTTTTTATATATCTTTGTTGTTAGCACTATGCAAGTAGTGAATTTGGAATTGATTTAGGTATACCAAGAAGTGGTCACAGGTGTAGAAATACTGTTAGTTCTGTCCAGGATACCCTGTTACAAGGATTTTACATTATACAGAAACCCAGCATTTAAACCTAAGAAATTAACAAAAGGGGGAAAAACACATTTATTTCCTTCTCCCACTATGAAAAAGTGGCATTCAAAACAGAGAGAGGAATTAATAAAAGTGATACCATTATAAGAGCTATTCATGTAACAGACTGGGTTGCTTTCATGTAAGAGCTGGCAAGAGAAAGCCGCCAAACAAATGACTTTTAATATTCATATTAAAAGTAGATATTCATTGCAATGAAGAAACAAGAGTATTTTTAAACAATATGTCATTTATATGCATTTTTGAAGTAGTAAGAATGCTGTAATCTCAAAAGACCTTTTTAGTCAGACAAATTAATGCTAATTACAGGAGGCATCTATTCGTTTTAACTTTCTATTGCAAATGGTATCATAAGAGATGAATTAATTGGTAGCAGAAACATTGCTATGTTCTGGGGAAGGAGACTCAAAAATAGCTAATAAGAAAGCAGTTTGACTTTTTATCTGTCACTAAAGAATGTGATCAATCATTGAAGTACTCTGGAAACTAAAAAATTCGGTGAATGCATTGTCCTTTCATGCTTGTTATCTTTTCCTAAAGGTACTACTGGAACAACAGTGGGGCAGTCCCTTCATTCCAGTCAGAGAGGGATGGAAAAGAAGAGAAGCGATTCCCCTAGAAAGGATTCCCACTTAGCTCTATGTCTTCTGCATTCTCCCAAAACCCACTTGTGAGCAGACTGTAAGGTGCACTGTTTTAGAGGGAGGCACTCAGTAAAAGAACATTTTTTTAGCGAAGAGCACTTAATGTTGCTTGTAGATTGGTGTTAAAATGTTCCCTCGTCCTTGTAAGACCAGAAGCTTCCTTAAAGAATTAGATAAAAGGGCTTTTCCAGGGTAAATAATTTAATTCTAAATGTTCGCATGTAAAATAGGTTCTCTGAGAGCACCATTTTGTTTGTTTGTTTGTTTTTAAATTAGTAAGCTGACAATTTCTACTGTAAAGTTAGTGAAATGGGAACACCCAAGAAAAGGTAGTTATTGCACTCTTGGGACTATCACCTAAATATAGAACCTGATCAAAAACATTGAAAGCCATTGGAAAAGCCTCTGCTGCTCAGCTGTTTCTCTGATAATGTCTGTTTGAACATGCTAGCTCTCTTTACCTACATATCTTCTTACACCTTGGAACCAGGGGTTTTATTCCCTGGTATTTGCACTTTTTCTGAAAGCAGAACCTCACAGGTCCATTTTTCTTTTCAGGTTTCTGTATAGAATTAAAGTCACTATGGAAAAAGATACTCAAAACCAAATGTTTGTTGCATGAAGAACGCACATATGTGCACACACGTAGGAGGACCTTTTAAGATGAGCGATTCACGTGACATAGCAACTGACAAAATGTGGCTAATTTTACCATCATCAACATGGGAAAGATTTGTGTTGCATAGAGACAGTATGCAAAAATTGCACAAACTGCAATAAACATATCATCTTAAGAAAACTAGTTTATTCTTGTGTAGTACTGTCCTGTACAAAAACAAACAAAGAAAATCACACTAGACTGTGTAACATTAGGCTTTTATAAAAAGATCACTTTTTTCACAATGGAAATATGCTCCTAAGTGTTTATTGTAAACTGTGTCCTTATGTTTAGAAAGCTGGATTATTCTCAGCTCCCTTGTCTTATCCCCCCCTCAAAACGGCATCTATATGGCTTTTTCCTGTGAAAGAAAATAAACATCAGTTTTGCTTACACTTTAATTTCCTGGTAAAGGATGAGGGGATCTAGTGATGGAGTGTAGAGCAAGCCACTTAATGCATTTAAGAAAGGCATCTGAGCTATATTACAACTGCTACAACCAGCTTGGAACAGAGTACAGAGAGCTGTAGAGGTTATCTTTAATTCAAGTTACTGTGTTGTTATACCAGCAGCACTTATGCTTGGTCTGTTCTGGCAGTCACTGTTAGCTTCAGTTGTTACTTGAAGAATTCTTTAGCACTTTGGCAGTAATGGCTTCAGTGTTGCTAAGGGTCAAGCTTCAGTTTCAAATAGTTTGTGTTTATTCCCCAGTGTGCTAGTTTGACTGCTCTCAGTGTATGCTGTTGTAAAGGTGGTGTTTGTATGTGTAAACTAAAAAATTAAATAAAATTAAAAAAAACAATAAATCTGGAAGTTACTTTGAGATATAATTGCTTCTATTTCACCAACTGTGCGGTGGGTTTTTATCAGTGTGATTAAATAGATGTAGCAATGCAAAATTAAGTCGTTTTCTACTTCTCTCCCTCTCCCCTTTCTTTAAATGATGCTCTTGAACTGTGTTTTTGCAGCTATGATAGACACATCCAGTACACAGTAAATTCATGATACCTACATCTTGAATGTAGCAGCCCAAAACCAGACTCCAATTTTGACAGGAGAACAAGACTGGGCAGTTCTGAAGTACATTAAGGAAGTTTTTCCCTTAAATCAGAGATTCTATTGCCAGCTCACTGTAAGCAGGTGTCCTGCAGTCCTCACTGCTCTTTGTTTTTTACAGGGAGTGACTACATCTGTAATGGTTCATATTATCTCTTATATTTGGATAAGTAGCCTACATGAACTTATTTCTCATTTATCACATTCCTGTGTTTAATATATATGATATATATTATATATGATATAATATGATATATGATATATATATATGATGTTTAAGGAACAGCAATAATAACACTCTAATGTTACCTATTATATAGTACTATTTGTATATGATTTATGTCATAAAGTGAACAAATGAGTCACCAAGGACACTAAGCACAACAAAGTTTGTTGGGTTTTGGGGATGTGCATTTTTTATTCAAACGAGATCTCTGTGGAAACAGGTACTAGTCCGAAGTGGCATTAAAAATAAATAGTTCTCAAGTATAATAGCAAGAGATTAATAGCATATTTGGAATTTGATGATGGAATTGCAAAGATTTGCATATATTTTATATTTTTATGTGATCTGTTTTGTTTTACTGAAGACACTGGGAGAATTATTCAGATTCATAAAAATAGATTCTCTTTTTCTAGAATAAAGACTTCACTTACAGCAAGGAAAGTGAAAAAAAAAAGGGGGGGGGAATACTGTGGAGTCTGCTACGAGATAATGTTCAAGCTTATTGTGAACACATTCTCTCTGACAGTTAATTTATTTCTGAAGGAAATAATTGTAGCATCAAGGCCTTATTCTGCTAACTAAAGTAACCTGAAATCTGTCAAAAAATAGTCTCTAACATGAAAGAGCAAATTTCAAGTAATTGTTTTTTCTTCAGTAAGTACACTTTCTCATTTTCTGAATAATTACCTCCTTCACACCTTTTGAAGTGAAAATCAGGAGAAAACACAGGCTATTTCAGTCTGGTGCTATACCCGTATGTAAGAGTATTAGAAATATCAAATACTTCCTTCTGGACTTGAATGGTGAAAAGATATAGACTTTGATTCACTAATGTGAATGAGAACATGAGCTTCTCTTCACTTTCTCTTCAAGTTTCTTGATTTTGTGGCTGCTGTAGTCTGTTAATTATTCGAGAAAATGAGCTAAGGTGAAGTTGGTGGTTTATCAGCCAGTACAATGGCTTACAATGAAAACCAGCACATACAGGACCCAGGAGACACTGTGATACACCAATTAACTGCTCATCTTAATTTTTAAGCAATTTTTAATTATAATGCCTCTGTAAAACTCATTTATTGCTGTTATGTAACTTAGATGGGAAATGAGTTACTCTGTTTTGGTGAGGAGCTGATGATGAGCACATCCTGATTTTTTCCTGGATGACAGGGGGAATTTCTCTGAAATTTACTGAAGAACAGCAATAACTAGTACTTCCAGTAATTATTACCAACTAACTTTGCAGTAAGTTGTAAAGGAAAATAGTATACTGTTCTTAAATTAAAAGAACATTAAAAAAATTAAAAGATGAGGAGAGAACTAAGAAGAATAGTACAGTTTTTCTTTCCAGTCAACAGAAGGCCAATGGCTATTTTGAAGCTTTAAGGATTTTTTTTTTTTGAGGAGTGTGGTTAAAAGAAGTAGTAGTTTTCATGTGAATTGTTATTACTGTGCTATTCTGGCATCCAGTGTATTTGTCAAGTTTTAAATGAAATTTTCAGCTCAGGAAGTTTAAGGTCATCATTTGACATACATCTTGTGTTAATTCAGAAAACAGTGAAAAGTGGTTGTTATTGTATCCATCTGTAGCAGTGGAAAGCAATTTTAGTAG
Organism: Cyanistes caeruleus; assembly: GCF_971803275.1. Classification (NCBI taxonomy): domain Eukaryota; kingdom Metazoa; phylum Chordata; class Aves; order Passeriformes; family Paridae; genus Cyanistes; species Cyanistes caeruleus. Next base: position 25,860,921 of record NC_141702.1, on the reverse strand, counting down.
ACTTTGGAATAAATACATATAAGATGATACACATTTTTCAACTGAGTCTGACATCTGACTTCATGAATAAAAAAGACCCTATTAATCATGAGGTGATAGAGTCACACACTTCGTATTTATCATTCTTGTTGGAGAGTGAGTTGTCTCTTGTTAAGATTTTGAGGAAATGCATAGTAATTATACAAAACAAATAAGAAAGTAAAAAATACAGTTAATTTATGCGGAAGCTTAAATGTTGGTCTCTAACTTTTATGTTATTACTCTGCAAATGATAGTGTGTGCATGTAAGGAATGTAATTTCTTCATCTATAATTGAGAAATATGCATATAGGAATGTGTATGTGAATAATACTTAATTCCATGGCCTGAAAACAAGCTAACTGTACATAGATTATATCAAACATCAGATGTGCTCATGCAATCTGATGCAAGGATTCTGCAGCAAGGATATAGAAATTGTATTTTCAAATAATCTTTAATAGTATAAATGAACAACAGTTCATTATGACAATACTTATTCCCTGGAGTTGATACAGCATGTTGGCATGTATAACCAGGGTACACAGGGAGGGATCTGTTGGCACTTAGCTGGGAGCACAAGACTATGGATATTTTATGAAATACTAATTTTTGGTCTATACCAGGTAATTTTGTGTGAAACAAAGGATCTTTACTTCTGGGTAGACTTTCAGATACCACCTGGCTCATATTCCCCTTGAAATAAGTAGAATTCATGACTATTGGATATCAATTCTGATATGCAAGTGAAGTGATTTGATTATTTCAGCTGTTTTGTAGTAATGGTTTAGTACCTCCAGTTTGTACACTCTGTTCAACCTCATTTTCTATGTATTATGCATAGCTCTTGGGGATTCCTGAATGTTTTACCTATGCTAGTAGTGTCTTCAAGGAAAGGAAAGATTCAAATACTTACTCATAATTATTAGTTGATTACATACATTACCTACTAGTTTTTCTAGTGTAAGACAGTTTTCTTCTCCCCTTTTCACACCTCTTCCATAATTTCCTTTTCTTTCTATCATTTTCCTTTGATGTTCAATGTATTATTTTAAGGGATGAAGCTCTTCTTTAAGTATTAGAAATAATATTGTAACAAATATTGAAAAATTGGGATTTTCATCTTACTGGGTTGAGCAGTCAACTCAAAGTTCGAGGATCACAGACTGGACACCTTTGATGAAGTTCGAAGGAACAGAGAACACTGAAAGAAGAAGCTCTAAGTGTTTAACAAACCAGTGCATCCTTAAGTCTTACAGATTTTAGGTTCTTTTTAAAGTTTCCTGCCTCTTGTTGAGGTATCCTTAGTCATGCTTTACTTCTACTCCATATTTCTCTTCTTCTGTCTTAAAAGTCCTGAAGTATGTCAGTGTTTCTTTCTTAGGTGTGTGACAGGACATTCTTGGAAACCACATTCCATATAAAAGGCTTAATGGATAACACGGTGTGCCAGTAACAAAGGGTATTTGCTATTTTTCCTTTTCATTATTTGAAAACAACAATATACAAGCCCTATGTGCTGTAGAAGTAGTCTTGCCAGCTCTAGGTTGATATCAATAAACACTGTAAGATAGGAGTTACTAATATGTACGACAGCATGACAGACTTCAGCTGTTAGAGCTGGAAGCACATTTAGTACAAAATGGAGAGCTAAAATTATATGTAACAGGGCTGGCAGCATCATTTCTGTAATCCTTTTAAAATATTTTGGGTGATTTTTCTAATGGTCGTATTTTTCTGAGAGCTGCTGTTTTCTTCTTCCTCTTGCACACACTATGGTTTCTGGCTCTTGCTCTTTTGTTCTAGGACTTGAGACTGTCACAGGTGATTGTTGACTTGTGCCTTTTTGTGTGTAGGAGAAAGAGAGACTTCATGAGCTACTGTACAGTACAAGTGTGTGCTCAGACTCGGTGATCCACACTGTCCTTCTCAATCCTCTGTGAGTGTGAAAACTCCCCACATATTTTCATAGCACTGGTTAGGGAAATCTAGAACTGGAAATTGAAAATTACCCCTTTTCTCCTTCAAACCCATCATTGCCTCCATGTGCAGGCAGCTGTAAACAGCAGACCTGAATGGATTTTGGCAGGGGGAAGAGGCACAGGTCTTGTATCACTCATGAGCAGGCAGCCACAGCTCTGCATCTCTGTAGGGATAGCAGGACATCTTTACCTGCCACTGGCCACTGCTAATGCCAGTTATTTGCCCAGTAAGTCATAAACTATGAGAGTAATTTTTGAGGCCATAAACTAGAATTCAGTGGGAGCTGAAATTATAAATAATATACGATGACTAATAGGTAATGAATTACATTTTCATCAGCTGTCTTGAGTTACAGGACACACAAACTAAAGCAGCAATTGTGTCCTCAACAATAAAGGAGCTGAAAATTTACTACTGCAGGTCTCTCTCTCCCTTTGCAGACCTTTCTACGCTCTTGCTTAGCATCCCTTTGTGTAGTTCTACAGGCTGTTTGCTGATGCTCTTGCTGGAAAGTATCTACCATGGATGATTGGTTTTCCAAGTTTTTAGGACACTATCGAATGGGATTTTAGGTGCATGGTCTACACACAGGTTTCCCCCAGTTTAAAGAAGTTCATTCCCTGCTTTTTCAGATATATTAAAAAATATTAAAAGACATTTGCCTATACTTATCCACAGCAAATTACAGGTGAGAAATGCACAGTCTTAAGCAGTGCCTTGCATGTGAAGTGCCAAGTCATCACCAGATGCAGTCCCAGTAATTTCAAGAGCACAGTTTTTCTCTTGGCTTCTTGCTAGTTGTAAAACTTTATAGATGCCAGACTGCCTAACAGGTGTTGCCCTTTTACTTTCTGTATTCATTATATAGCAGACACCTGATTATGTGTTTGTTTTGTCCATCCTTTAGTTAGTTATCCTTCACACCCTCTTGTCTTCCCATCTGTCTCTTTCAGATAGACCAGTTTGTCTCTTTATGATATCTAGCCCTTCTTCTATGTTTTCCTACCAGCAGATGATATAGATTTTTGTAGTATTGTGGTATTCTATATGTAGTGCTCTGTTCTACACTACTGTATGTGGTAATCTGTCCTGACTAAATATTTGTAGCATTTCTATGCATGATCTACATATGGTCACCTTCATTCTTTTTGGGTACACTTTTATCCTTGAAAAAGAAAAATAGATCTTTTTAAATTCTATTTTAAGGCCTCAATAATGTAACAGGAAGAAGTAACAGATATTTCATAGATTCTTATGTATAGGGGCTAATATTGCATGCAGCATCTGTGGATGGTTTTGGGTATTTAGCTACATGTGGTAAATTACAGTGTAAAGAATTCAGTAGTCCATGGATAGAGCTGGTCATTTGTGCATATACTGATAGTCTTACAACATTCATCTTGTCTTCTAACTCTGCTTCAGTGTTCACCACAGTATTTTATGCATTCTTTGTATTTATCATTCTTGGCAGTACTGTCAATACAACACTTCAGTGGCCTCCAAAATTCTGTCTGTCACGAGTTTCCCATTCTCAGACCCCTGAGAGGTACATGAGTTCTTTCCTTCTTATTAGTTCCTGACATTCCCCATCCTTCTCTTCACACTGAGGCTTGTCACCACTGAATTATTAAAAAACCTGCTTCCCACTCACATGCAATTTAAACTGCATAAATTAAAAATGGGAGTTTTCCTTGTTAGTATGTCTTTTTGACATAATTTTCCTCAAAATTTAATTTAAAGAAGATACTAAAATCACTTGGTAAACATAATGGTTGTTCAGTTGTTATTTTGAATGTTTCTACCCAAACTGTGCATTGGGTAGTGCTGCCTTAGGTGCTGCAGACAAAAACTGTGACCATTAGGGTTGTATCCCATACAGCTCACCTTGTAATTTAATTCTTACATATTCAAAAACGGTTTTTTTCTCCCTAAGAGACCCTGGTTTTTTCTTGATTTGTTGCTGCTGTGTCTGATAGCACATGAAGACATAATAATTCTTCTGCCCAAGCATGTAGATATCTTGAGGATGACTTGCTCCAGTATTTGTGTGTTGCTTGTAGGCTATAATTGAGTGTCTCCCCTAAATATGTCAGTGCTGACAGTCTGCTTAAAACACCACTGACTTCATGAATTCATTAGAAGAGGATCTGTGTCATTAATACATGTGTAACTGACATTTGTTCACTTAAAGCACACAAAATTAAATAAATGCTATAGGAAAAGACCTTACATGTACTTAACCACGCAAATAATTAGTATAATTAAATATGTTCCTTCAGGATTATTAGTAGAAAATTACTAAAAAAATCAACTATGAAAAGCATTATCAAATTCAAACAGAATTTACTTATATAAGAGTACAGTTGTCAAATCTGTCTGTTTCTTAAATACTCAAGAAGGTACTGACTTCTCTGATTTTCTCTGTAAGTTCTATTTTTTTAATTTTTTTTTTGTAGGAATGACTGTTGCTTTGTTGTTGAATAGGTAACTAATCAAAAGAATCAAAATGCTGAATAGTCTGTGTGTTATGCTGGTGTGGATCACAATAGCTATTTTACTATTTACCTTATTGACTAATATATTTCAATTTTTCTTGCATAGTACAGTACATGCAATGACTGTGTTTTCTGTATATCATTCTCTGTAATGTACTTCAGGCTTTAAGTTGTTACAAAAATGTTTTCATATTGCATATGAATAGGAATCAGAATGATATGCTAGCATCTCTTCATCCTAGATACAGAGGCAATTTTTTTTCTGGCATCTCAACATTTATTGTCCAAGTGAGTTAGACATTCACAGGTGGAAAGTACCAGTCATCCATGTTGTCACTGCAGGATAGCCCTCAAACTCTAGTAGATGACTTAAGAACTTTAGATGTTTTTACAACATCACTGGACCAGTTGTTTTTTTTTTTAAGGAAATACAGATAAAAACTGAATCTATTTAGTATTAACAAAAGGTAACTTAACAGATAAAAGTGGGCAGAGTGGGGGAATGTGATGTTGAGCTGTTCACTCTACCCACTCCTTCATTTCTTTAATGAGCCGGGGTTTTTCCCTTCTTTCTCTCCTTAGTTTCTTGCCCCTTTTAAGTCCATAATGATTAAACAAGTGTTATTTGGCAGATAAATATTACTCTACAGGTAAGAGGGACAACATTTCATACTGTCTCTTTATGCATAAGAAAGAAGGCAAAAAAAATGTTAATATTTCTGTCCAAGATTATGTGATTTATTATTCATAAGTTTTCATAGTTCTGGAAAAAGAAATCACTATATTGCTTCACTTGAAAGTAATTTGTGGGTTGGAGATTAGAGCAGTGGTATATTTTTTTCAATCAAATCTTGCAGATTTATAAACATCAATATGTCTTAGACCTCATACAGAGTTAGCAATGTCTTTTAAAGATTTATTGTTGCAGTAGCAGCATATTTGTGGAAATAATAAGAGGCCATATGTCACTTCTGAACTGCACCTGCAGTTTGCACTGATGTCTGTTCCAGAAGCATCTCACTGGGTTTAGTCTATGTGCCCTCTGAAACTGAGGTCAGCCAAAAATTGCCTGTCCATTTCAGTGCCCTATAAAGATTTGGTGACTTAAAAGTTCCTGCCTTTCTAAGTAGGGCAGATCAAAGAGAAAATGACAGTGTTGCTAAAGAAATGTTACACTTAGTGGATAGAACCCAGTAGCAGGAATTTCCTATCCTCTGGGTAGTTTCATGACTCTTGGTCTCACAGCTTATGAGTCCTGCTTTTTAAGCCATGCTAAAATAATTTTTTCCCAAGCAGGCTGATCTACTGAGTAGTTATTAACCTTGAAAGTAATATCTTTCTTCGTAATATATTTTTAGGAACCTCTTATACATTGACATGCTTTTTATTCTCTTCTCGAGATACAGAAAATGAGATATACCTTCATTTTAGAGAAATAAAGATACAATTATCAGCATTTGATATGTTCAACTGATACAGCAAGAATGAACTGTCCTCATTCCATTTTGAGCCTAGAAAGATTTCTTGACATGTAGTCTGTCACATTATGTCATACCACACAGAAATTTCCATCTTGTATAATGATCTTTTATTATTACAGGAGGATGAATGCAGCAGCAGGACATTTCTACATACTATTTAGTCCTGTGTAATATTTAGTTCCTCTGTATAAACTTTAGAACTCTTTTCCACAAATACTGTATTTCCTTTTTTTAAAATAAAATCAATTCCTCATACTTTCAATGCCTTCTTATGAGGGTTTGTTTCAGTGGGTGTTATACTTGAGAGAAACTAAGCTAAACCCACCATTTGTCTTTAAGGCAAGATAACCACTTATGCAACTTTCAGTTGAATTGTGGTCACTGAAGCATTTTGCTGCTTTTGATTAGTCCCACAGAGTGTGAGCATCCTTATCTTGTCAGTTCAGAGGAGTCATTAAAGCCTGGGTAAGCTGTGATGATGTATGAGCTATGGGTATGTAAATTCCCTGTTAGCAAATGCATTCTTCATCTTGTCAATTTTTTGCTACCTGCTGCTAGCTCTGTAGGTAACCCTGTGCAGCTGATTGAGGGAAAAATATGGAAAGCAGATTGCTCATAAAGAAATAGTAGAGGTGATCCCTGCATGTTCATAATTAGGCTTCCTTTGAAAACCTTCTATTAAACAGGTTTTTTCTGTTACTTGGATAGAATAACAATGCAACTTAGTGTCTGCTCTTCTGTCTCTACCTTACCACAAAGAAATCTGTGTTTCTACCTAATACTAAGGTAGTTTTAGAATAGAATAAATAACATTGAACTAGCAGTTTTGGGATGCACATTATATATTTTTGTATCATTGTATGTTCAAAAAATGATTTTCAGAGTAAATTCTCAGATGTTTTGAAGTATTTAACATAGTTTCTTGTGAATTACTAATTCACAATATAGCTGAGACTTTTCTACTGGATTCTGTTAGTTTCTCTGTAGAAGTTCAGCAACATAAAATATTCCTGCTATACTTAGTAGCAACCCTCTGTATCAGTAATTTGTTTTCCAGCTGATGGAAATAGGTTTTCCTCTTATCCATAATGATGCTTACACACACAATGAGTGTACAGTGATACTACTGATACAGAGCCATGAAATCAGCACTTTGTTTGAGCATCACCATAATGACAGTATAGCAAAATATTTCCTCTCAGAATTACACCTTTTAAATTCAATTCATCAGGCCAGTTGAGGCTGGTTTTTATTTTTGTTTTCGTTACTACCGAGCCTTTCCCTTTTTGCTTGTTTCAGATTCCTGGGAAAGAAAAAAAAAATGAGAATTTTAAAACATTCTGGGCATTTTCAGAAAAACAAGTACATAATTCTGATGTCTACCACTTGCTTACAGGCCTCTAAGTTTCTTGTAAAGGTAACTTCTGTGAAATTCACAATTACTAACAAGTGAAAGTAAACAAAACGCAATTGTTCAGCTAGAAAAAAAGAAGACTATATATTGCACTCCTAATTAGCTGCAGTATATGCTTTTAGCAGTCATTCACGTATTGGTATGTTTTATTTAATGAAATCTAGATGTTTGTTTTTTTCAGCTGAGCTGTGAGGCACTCTTCACACACCTACCAGGCTTGGTTATAGGAGAGTCTCAGATGCAGGTGAATGTGTTACAAGTACTCTTTATAGATACTGAGCCATTCCATACAATTTTTAATGAATCAGAGTAGAATTACTTCATGGCAATCAGCAGATGAATTTGAGAATGTTTTCTTAAAATATTTATTTTGTACAGAGATTGTTCCAGTTGCTCATGTGGGGAGTTTTGCACAGCTGATTTTTTCTAGGACTATGTATGAGTGACTATCCATCAGTCATGTTACCTAATTGGCAGAGACAGCTATTTTTCACTCTGTTTGGGGAAAAAACCCTAAGCTGGTTTGGAAAATCCAAATTTCTGTTAAAAAAAATCAGTGAAATGCAGATCTGCCCGCCTACCATCTTTCCTTCCATTGATTGCTTTAAACTAATAACAGTGCACATGTATATTATTCTCTCAAAATCTTGACATCTGTATTATCTGAAGATATACTAACAGCTTTTTTTCAGGCTAAATCAGTTACACATTAAAAGCATGTCTATCAAGCAGTAAATATCTAATGTATAGTTTTTGAAAAAGTGTTCTTTGTGGGGTTGTTAGATTCCATGACTTCTTGTTGGGTGTTTTGGAAGTTATGTCTTACTGTTCTAACCAAGCTTTGTGTTGTGGAACATGAGATCCATTAGCCAACTCTTAAGATTAGTATACAGGTTGGTCAGAAGAAGGGGTGGTGAGTTTTTTTAGATATTAAGAAACACTTAAGTTCCTAATAGGCACAATAATTGACAGTCATTAATCAAAATCTGAAAAATATGTCTTTAATGCATTATATGCCAGCATTTAATATTTATTATTTTTAATATTTATTATTTTTTATACTTGCTAACAGCAGTTAATATCAGGTTATGCAGTACTTCAGACCTTACATTAATCTCTTAGTGAACATGTGAAACAAATGCGGCTTGAAAACAGATGTGTGAATTTTGCCTGGGTGGTTCTTGATATAATGAGAAAAAAACTGATGAGCCCATACCAAAGAGAAGTCTGGTATTCTTTGATTTGTAAAAGATTCATTTCTTTCTCCTAATTTTTATTACCAACTGTCCAATTCCCTTTGGATAAAGGAGCTTGGGATATGAGCATGTTTGAGCATGAGATTACACCAATGGACTCTGGAATAATTTAGAGACTCATTTGATCCCCAACAGTAAGAATTGTCTCTTCAGCCAGAACTAGTCTGTGGTATGAGTAAGTCTTAGAGGGTGTTGCCAGGCACTTGAGCCAAACTGGCCATACTGTTAAGTTATCAAATGTTTCCTGACTTGTTTTTATTGGAAACAGGACAGTATTTCCCTAAAATTTAGCTTCTCTTAGTTTTCAATTCAACAAATATTGAAAGCTTTCTTGGGCTTGTGTTCTGTGCAAATTCCATAAAACTGATCAGTTTGCATCAGATTAAATGCATTCTGTGACAAGTCTTTATCATCAAGTGTCTTACATGAAAAAGAAAAATGCTTCTTCAGATTAAAAAATGCAATTAAAGCTTTCAAGCAGTTTATGAAATTATTTCCTGTAACTCTTTTGCTGTGTGAAAATTCAGCACTGATACATAGTTTTCCCAATATTTACATATCACTAGGTCCCATATTTAAAGCAGCATGTTTAAAAATTAGGTTAATTTCTATAGTTGTTATCTCTATGTGTTGTTATGTGTGCATATGCGCTTTGTTACAGCAGAGAATTGTAATTTTCTTGTGAGTCCATTCCTAATACTATACTGGGCTAGGAACCTGTTGATGGAGTTGTTTAGCAGTTTCCATTCTCAACACTGATGATCACTGTCTCTCTTTGTTGGTGGTACAGTTGCTCATGAGTAGCAAACAGCAGAGCAGAAGTAGGAGAATGTACAGAAGATCCTATACAGGGCAGAAGTCTTCTAGGCTACAAAACAGCTCTCTATGTGCATGCCTTGCCTCAGAGAGCCCAGGCTGGTGAAGTGTCAAACCTTGCCCTTGGCCTTCTCAGCATCCTTCTTGTGACTGTAGAAATGCAGTTGTGACATGATCTAGATTATACTGAAGTTTTAGAAGTAGGTCATAGTCTTAAATGTAGATTCATAGAGAAAGCATAAAACTGGTGCTTTTGGCAGGCAGTACCTTTGTAAGTGTCACCAAGGAAGACCCCATGTAGTCCTGAGCTCAAGCTCTGTGTGTGAATTTGTGTGTATTGTTCCTCAACATGCCTTTCCCAGGAAATACTATGGGAATACAACTCTAAATGCTTTAGAGCACATATTTAAATTGTAGAATTATTAGAAATAGTAGTAATAAAGCTGTGCTCTTTGTTGAATACATGCCCTCTTTGTTAGTTGAGATTGAGTATCAGTGCATCAAGACTCTCATTCTGCCCGGACTCTCGTTGCTGAGGGCTTAGTTGGAGGATAGGCAGAGGTTACTGCTCAATCTTCTGCTACCCCACAGTGGATTTGTAATTTGTGATGAATTTCACCAGTGACTTTCCCTAAGGCCACTGAGGCAGTGGGGAGCAGGTGTAGAAGGAACCAAATTCTGCTGTGTAAATCGGCAAGACCATTTAGTGGCATCACCCCAGGAACTGATTAGTAGCAGCTATCTGGTGTTTGGAGATAGCACAGGTTTTAGTGTAGCATTGGGCTGAAGGAGAAAATGAAATGCTGGCAAAAAGAGCACATAAACAGCTAATGTTCTTTTAAAAGGATTTCTCCTATTAGAGAAGCCCTCTTGATTTCAAGATCACTTACGGAAGATCTTGAACATTAGTTCATTTTAATGGCCATTAACAATTGAATTTCTGTTTTATGTTCATGAATGTTCATAATATGATGGCACTTTATCTTGTAGTGCTGTATTAAAATAATTTGCCCTCTGTACTTGACACTGGTGAAGCTGCATCTCAAGTATTGTGACTGGCTCTGGGAACCTCACAGGTGAGGGTCAGCCTCTTCCCCAAGCAATCAATGATAGGACAAAAGGAAATGTTCTCAAGCTGTGTCAGGGGAGGTTCAGGTTTGACATCAGGAAGAACTTTTTCACAGGAAGGGTTCTTAAGCACTGGAGTTGTCTGTTCAGGGAAATGGTGGAGCCCTGGAAGTCTACAAGAAATGATTGAACATGCTACTTAAAGCTATGGTCAATTTGTCATGGTAGTGTTTGATCAAAGATTGGATTCTATGATTGTGGAGGCCATTTCCAATCCATTTGGTTCTGTAATAATCATTGACATTACAATAAAATAGTTCCTTCACAAATTACTTGCTTTTATATTGTCTGGTATCTGGTTAAACATACTTGTCAGGAATGCTCAAAAAGTTATTTAAAATATTCCTTCAACCAAAGAAGGAAAGGTTTAATGAGTTAGCATTACTGAACAGCATGTCCAGCTGTTCTGGACAGTTTTCGGAAAGATCCGATGCTTTGGGACGACAAGCTCCTGTGCTGTTCCATTGTCTGACCCTCCTCTTGGTAAAGAAATGCTGCCTGATGTCTAGTCTAAACCTCCTGTGGCTTTGAGTCATTCCAGTGGGTCCTGTTATTGGATACCAGGGAGAAGAGCTCAGCATCTCCCTCTCTACTTCATCTCATTTGGAAGCTGTACAGAGCAATGAGGTCACTCTTCAGCCTCCTTTCCTCCAAACTTGATAAGCCCAAAGTCCTCAGTCTCTCTTTTAGGATATATCTTCCATCCCTACTACCAGTTTTGTTGCCCTCCTCTGGACACATTCAAGGACCATCACATCTTTCTTAAGCTGAGGCCCAGAGGTGCACCCAGTTCTCCAGGTGACACTGCACCAATGCTGAGTACAGCAGGATGGTCACCTTTCCTGCCTGGCTGGTGATGCAGTGTTTGATGCACCCCAGGATGGCTTTGCCCTCCTGCCTGCCCAGGCTCACACTGCTGACTGATGCTGAGCCTGCTGCTGAGCAGCACCAACAGATCTCCTACTGCAAAACTTCTCTCCATCCACTCCTCTCCCAGTTTATACCTGTGACAAGCGTTACTTCATTCCAAGTGCAGAATTTGGCATTTCGACTTGTTAAATTTCATGCCATTAATCATATTCCAGTGTTCCAATCTGTCTAGATCCCTCTGCAAGCCTCTTGTCCCTCAGGAGAGTCAGCTGCAGTTTGCATCATTGCTGATGGTGCACTCCATAATTGCTAAAAAGTTCTTGTTTTGCAGACTAATTTGACTACTTTTTTAAAATATTGAAAAATCTAATTAATTTTTTAGTTGTGTTTAAAATGTATCATTCATATCAATACATTACTATTGTCTGAGTACAAGAAACAAAACATTAGTTGAAATATGTTTGTTGTAGTGTTTAAGTTATGAAAGCTTCTAACAAGTACAGGTTGCAACATCTGTTTCTTGGAGAAGAAGAAGGAATGTTAAGGAAGTATCTCAGATATGTAACTTAAATTCATAATCTCAGATAATGTCAAGTAGTATAAACTATAAATGTAAACAAAATAAATTTTTCAAATATTTTTTCAAATCATGAACATTCTTAAATACTGAGTAATAAATTATAAACTGTTTCATAATTTAATAACTGAGTTTCACTTTTTTGCTTTACACAGAAGAGAAAAAAATCAGGAATTTCTTATAAAGCAGAAATTAATTATTTTTCATAGTTCCATTTTAAAATTCCTTTGAATAATTTTTAAGAAAGTATTAGAATTAAAACAAAACCTAAATCCCAAGGTAGTGTAAAATGTGGTTAATAAGCAAAAAGAAAAAGGCTTTATAGATAATTTGCTTTTTATAAACATTTTCATGTTACCCTTCATTATGGCATATTGACAGGTTTTTTTTCTGTTTTCATGGGGGGAGATCCTACTTCCAGTTTTAACATTTTTGCTCCAAATGTCATGAGAATTAGAAAAGAAAGAAAACATTTAAAATAATTTTCTTGGTCATGAAAATCATGCTCTTTAAGGAGTGCAGTACAGGTAATAAGGTTTTTATAGGATATGAGCTGCTTGAAAAAGACATGGTGCATTTTTAAAGCTTAAGGTATCATAGTTGTATCTCTCTGCTTCCTCATTTGCTGCAAATAAATTTTTCTTCCTAAAAGTTCAGTTAATCAAGTTGCTTGATATCCTCACAATCTGCTTGCCTTATGTTAAAGTGTGTTCTTCTCAATAATTATGTTGTTTCCCTGAAGTAAGAAGTATTTATTTAAACAAAATGTTTGATGCTTCTGAATTTGGGAGAGGTTAATATGGTAAATATGAAAAAAATGTTAAGAAATCTGGCTAACCCTACAGTTGATACAGCAGTGATTGCTGTAATTAATTTTTTTCCCAACTATTTTCTGTTTCACAACATATCTCCACAAAATCTATACCATCTGGCTGGAAAGTTCCCCATTTAGCTCTGGTGGAAAGGTGATAGTTTGTCTTTAAAATAACAGTTAATTTGTCACTCATTACTGCAGAATAATCACCCCTGATCAATAGACAGCCTCGATTTCAGTGTCAGTAGGGGTTTATTAGGTGTTCAGTGTCCCTGTGTTAAAAAAAAAAACAACGAAAACAAGGCATAAGATTTTGATTTCTGCACTTGGCATTAAAGGAGCATGTTTGCTCAGGGATTCTTAGGACAATTAAGTGCAATGAATTTTGTTGTTCCAATTAGTTCTACATTTATTTGGTTCAGAAGTTAATTCAAATTAGGACCACATCAATTCTGAGTAAATGTGTCCAAACAAGAACTAAATGCAATTCAACTACTCAACTTTATAATTTGTTTTAAATACATTTTTAATACCACTGTAAACAAAGCCTCAGTCTTTTAAGTAGCACCTTCTTCCATGGTGCATCTAGCAGTTGTTTATGCTAGATTTTCTTTTCCCTTTTAAATTCAGAGAAGATGTGATGCAACACATGATCCTGAGCTGTGAGGTGTCCCCAGAATAGCTGTCTCAGGTGGATATTTGAGTAGCACTGTGTGCAGTGGTGGCTGATACCAGTGCCTGACTGCCCTGGATACAGCATCTTTATGGGTGCTGGGCTCAGCCTTCCACCTGCAGCCTGTTGGCAGTTTGCTCTGCAGCTGCTGTGTCTGTGCCACTTCCCTGTGCCATTTATGTCTCTCCATGATTGCCTAGTGTGGGTTTGTAGCACTTCTCACAGGTAATCTGATGCACCCAAAATTTCTTGGTGTTCGTGTGGAAGTCCAGACCAAAGTAAAGCTCTTTTCCTGGCCTAAGTGATTTGGAGAACACGGAATCTCTAGTGAGAGACTAAATATAGGCATGGGGCAGTCTGTCTCTAAACATTATATTTTTTCTTAAAACTTGTCCTGGGTGTAGTCTATGACAACGAACTTAATTTTCCATCCCATGGCTTCTAAATTTCTTTACTAGTATCCTTAGAGTGACTATATGCAGCACATACAGGAAGACAAAATATGCTCCTACACAGTTTTCCCAAATCATCTAAATATTTCTAGCAGTTTGATTCTGATATTTATAATAAGTTAAATATGCATCATTCAGACATTGTGAAATATAGCTTCATTTTTCCCCCCAAAATACATAAATAAGCATTCATTTAACCCATAGAATTCTTGGACTTTGCCTCTATTCGTGCTTTGTGCTGAATTGCATGTTTTTCATTTCACATAATCCTTGGTTTTAGTAAGATAGTGTACTTCATTACCAAGTATTTGTAAAATGGGGTGTGCAAAACTCCTTAGGTTTGGTGATGCACTCCAAATTGCTTTTTCTGTCTGCTGCTGCCAGTAACATGGTGGTTGGCTTAGCTAGGTAGAAAGGGGAAGCTCATATTTTGTTCCTCTACTGTTGAAACACTTTAATTGCATTTGTTTGGAGAGTTATCTTTTCTTATAGTTTTCAAAAAGTACTTTAGGCTAAGAAATTCATGCCCTCTCTTTTAGCATTATAACAGTAATTGATAGTCTTGTCTCAGCCTTACAGAGAAAGAGATTTAAATGATTAATATTTATGTGTAATACCTGAAACTCTGAATAACTTTGCTTATACAAGTTCTGTTTTAATGCAAATATGTCTTGGGTTTTAAGAGTCTTCCAACATTAATCTAATCAAGATGAAACTTTAGGACAGAAGAGATGATAAATATTTTGCTCTTGCATTTGAGCTGCAACCAAAGCAGATGTGGCAAGTTTCAGCAGTGCCAGTGCCTGCTGGTACAGTCTAGCCACATCCTTAGCATTGCATCTCCTATCTCTGTAACAAGATGACTTCATTAAAAATGCGTCTTGGAAACCACGCCTGGCCTAATTAATTCCCAAGGACTGTTGGAGAGGGCTCATTGACTGGCCCAAGGCCTTGCCTGAAGAGTTGTAACAATGCCAGCATTACTAATGTCCAGCTGTAGCACTGGGTTTGCCTCCTGACAGTGTTCGTGCACATATGCAGCCTGTGCAACCCCCTCTGCTCAGTGGTTTAATAATTTCCAAAGTCCAAGCAGAAGCAAGGCCTGCTTGACCATGGAACTGAGGGCAGTTCCTCTGCCTGCTGTGCCAGAGTGGAGAAATGGAAATGGGTTCTTCAAATCTGTGCAGACACGTAATCCAAATGACAGCATGGTCATTGCACTGCAATTATTTTGAATTAAATGAGCTGTAATGCATAAACATGAATATTTGAAACATGGAGAACATTCCTCTGGTGCGTATGTATAATATATATTATAGTCAGCTTAAAGTTGCTCATTCTCTGGTTTTTGGTTCATACACTATTTCTTTGGGACAGTGCTCCCCAGTATAATACATAACACAAAGCCCTGGCAATTTATAACTTCCTTGTATATATCTATATGAGCTAATTTTGATTGTGCCAAAATAGAATAAATGGATTTAGACAGAAATCAATTGTTTGGCAAGACTAGAGAAAAGTCTTTATTTCTGAAGTTTGTCCTAAATAGTATTCTATCTTATTATTTAAATAGGTAATGGGCTTTTTCTTTTTTAATGGGATAATGGGATTGAAAAAGACCATGTCCCCTGAAAGGAAACTGATCAGATTACATGTGTACAGTCACTTTAAACAAGAAAGGATTCATAGTAATTAGCTAAACATGTTAGAACTGCTTGTGATACAGGCTATGACAAAGAGCTAAGAGAGAAAACACTTAAAAGGGAAAATATGCCCAGTATCTTTTTAATCAATAAATTTTTTTCTGTATTTTCCAGTAGTACAGAGAAGTCTCAGTTACAAGGAACCATTTTATATAGAATGGGAAGATGTTTATAGTTCCTGACAAATTCCTGTTTCTGCTTAGAGCTTGATTTGTTTTCAGAGATGCTGTACTAAATTTTGCTTGGAGACATTGGCACATTGATTACTTCTAATTTTCAGGTCAATGGGGACTATGATCTGCTTATAAAAAAATGAGAGGTTATAATAAAGAATCGTTGTTGGAGTTCATTTAAGATCTAAGGACTTATTTGTATACATATGGGTGTACTGACAATGGTATTTAAAAAATCTCTTTTAGTATGAAACAAAAAATATTGATTAGCTGTAAAAGTTGTCATTTAGCAGTTTACAAGAACACTTTGAAACCATTTATATGAAAATTAGGAGAAACTGAGTACACTGAATGTTTCATTAATTTTATGTAATGACATACATTTTTTGCCAAAGTATGCAGTAGACTCAGATTGTGCAAATTAACAGTAATTGTGATAGTAAAAGAATATTTTGCCATATTTTCTGAAGACTTTCCATAAATCCTGTGCTGTAAACATCTCTGACTCACTTTCTTTTTGACTCATTTCTTCTCCATGTCTTCTAATTTTATATAAACAAATTTGTTTGCTTTAATGTTAATAATAGATAGTTCTTCATCACTTTATAACCACCAGTCAAAAATAATTATTCAGGAGTTTGCCAACTACCTCATGCCTATGGCCTATAAGTGCCTCAAAACTGTCAAGGTTGAATAAATATTTTAAAACCATATATTTACAGATAAACCTTAATTTTTACATCTAATAAGAAACGCATTTTCACTTTTGTAGTCTGTCATGGTAAATTCTGTCATATTGTAAATAATTTTGATGCTTTTAAGTAACAGAGTATAAAAGGAATTTTAATTAATGTTACTACTTGAAAAGGCTATTTCACAATCATATGACTTTCAATTTAGCTACCAAGTGTGAATCTACACTGAAAGGCTATAAAGTGGTAGCTTTTAAAATCAAGGTTGCAAGAAATGAATAATAACCTTTTTTAGATTAATTCTTATAAAGTATACATCAGATCATTAATCACTGTGTTTTTAGTAAATCAATAAGAAAAACCAAAGAGAACCCCATTCTTCACTCTCCTTGTTTTTTTCCAGCTGAAACAGAACAAGCGTGAGCTGTACAAGAACAGAGTGTTGAGCAATAATTCTGTGACATCCTTATTAATTACATTGCATCCATCTCTTAGTCCAAAAATATGAAAATTCCTGGACAAATAGCGGAGTAGGATTAGGCCTTCAGCCTGTTTTTATAAGTTGCAGTCTGAAGAAACTCAAGGAATTAATTTATTTGTCATATTCAGTCTGGATGAAATAAAAAAACACACATTGACATCTCTTCCTGAATAGCAGAATAAAACACTCCACCATAGATGGATTGTAGTTAATTTTTCAGGGATGATCATTTATTTAAATGAAGAATATAATTTATTTAATTGCCATCAATGTTATAAATTGCTGCCCATGCATCTGAACCAAATCTCTAGATAATATTTCAGAGCACTGTCAAAACAGCAACTTTAGAGCTTAATATTTGGATCAAAGTGTACTTCAAAAATATATTTTTAATAATTTTCAGTCAATTATGTTTGAATTAAAATAAAAGAATTCTGTATGTGTGCCTAAAGTTTGAATATTATAAATACTATATCCCAAAATAAAATTTATCATAAAAATATATTTTTTGGTATAATACAGTATGAATAAAATTGTGGTGTGTTTTGTTTTTTCTAATACTTTTTACATAGTAACATTTTGGTGACAGTCCACCTGATGAACATAGCACATGATGTATAAAAATATGGGAATACTTGCTTCACTCTCTCTGACTATTTCAAACTCTTGCAAAATACTGAAAATGATATTTTAATCCATTTCCTGCATGACTGATGCTGTGGTTTAACTCTTCCAGCAGTGACCAACACTGGCAACTGTGGCCAAAAATAAAACCAAACTAGAATAGAGTCAGAGTATGCAGAGATACAGCTCCAGAATATTACCCCAACTTGCAACAAGGCTCTCCTGAGCTCAGGGTAGTTTCTTCTGGTGAATCTTCTGGTCAGTCCTTCTTAAAACTCAAATTAGGAGGATTCCTGTGCAGAAAACTTTCTTGTGCTCGTTCTGAGACTTCTGCTTGCAAGTTTCCCTCTGAGCTCTTATTTTTCCTGATACAATTTCCAAGGACTTAGAATCAGCACAATTTTGTTTATAAAGGTGAAATGTGTTTTAATGTATTTTACATTTATTTACATGGAATTTCAGCTGTAATATTATCACCATGTGTCATAAGATGTAGTTTTTTTATAGTCAGTCCAGCCTTCAGAACCTTGACTTAGCTTAGCATCATCAGTAAAGTCTGTTTTCTCACTGTTCATTGCTTTCTCTGTCTTCAGTCTCCTACTGGATCTGTGAAAGACTCAACTAATTACTTCCTTCCAGTGTGAATACTGATTATTTACTACAAGTTTTCACCAATATTTAAACACATTTCCTGTTTCCATAAGAGGTCCTTCCTTCTAACACCATGCCAGCCTGATCTTTTGGAAATCAGCTATCTGGTTATCAGTTTACTTTTATGTCTAGGTTGGTTTGTTCTTTAGAGAACACTCATACATGCCTGAGAAATTACTTCCTTTTAAAATAGCCATCTCTCAGCTCTTTACCTATTGAATGTATTTATTTTATTGTTCACTAAATACATTGTTTATTCTGATTTGTAGTAAATTAATTGGCAATTCTTGGAAAATTTTTATTGCACTGCCTTCCTCCCAGCCACCTGTCACAGTTTCCTCCATTAGGAGCCCAGATGGAGGAAAAGTATTTAATTTTTGTGTTCTGGCCTCATCTTTCTTGAACCCTCCTTTTATAACCTGAACATCTGTTAGCTCTACCAGCTCTCTGTCTGGCTTCCAAATCTCTGAATAGTATTTTTTTTTTCTATTTTTTTAATACTTCAAGTTGTTCCTCAAAGTTTTCTTACTTGCTTTGTGTATAGGCTGATAGGTTATGGCCTTTTTTGTTTTCTTTATTTGAATACAATGTGGGATTTTACAAATATCTCTTTCTTGAATTTAATAATTGAGTTAAATATTATTCCATACCCTGCATATGTTATCTCTTTGGTTTTTAGGCATATCCAGACCTAACAGATAACAGACGTATCCTTCAGCTGTTTCTTGTTTTCATGTAAGGGCTCCTTGCTGGTGTGTCTCTGGGGTCCACAGGAGGCACATTCTCCTCAGAGCCACCAGTACAGGTCTCTGTCCATGTCATGGTTATAAATTTTATGTGATATTTCTGAGAGAACAGTGAAGCTCTAGGCTCACCAGGCTTGATTGGTGTGACATTGGAATTCATCAACTGAAAGCCCCTTTAGTACTGGGACATGCATGTTTATTAGCAAGCATGGAGTTCATTTCTTTTGTATTTGCTAAAGATTAATGAGACAGCTGCTTTCATTATTCCATGTGGGTGAGGTACAGGTCTAAGAATAACCAAACATGTAATGCCCATACTCTGCATCTACAAGCATTTGACAAACCTTAGTCTGGAAATTACGCTTTTTTACACTGAATATATTACACATTATTATATTATTATATGTACATTATTGTACACTGAGTATATTACACAATATACTCAGAAATACCCATTTCTGTTGGAATTACAAAAAAATGCAAAATGCCACATGCCATAAGAAAGGACATGTCAAGTGTGAAAGTTGTCATTTGAGGCAAATCTCTATGAATTTAAATGCTTTACATGAAATTTAATGTTATGCACTGATTTTAAAATAAATAATCTTCTTATAAAGAATTTTCTCATATTAATCTAGTGATATAAGTATATATATCACTTTGTGATTTTGAGGATAGTGCTGTCAATGTGAGGATGCATTTGCTTGGTTGTCAGCATCATTGTATAGAGTTTTAAGTGGAGAAGATTACATGAGTGAGTAGTTGTCCATTGATTTCATTGTTGCTGTAGTAGGTTGAAGTGCTCTGGTTTGTTCTTATTTTGGTGTGATATTACTTACAGGTGTATTCAGTTTTAAGGGGAATAGAATTGGTTTGTAAATAAATTTGCAGTGGAAAAGCATTGCCAGTAAATTACATGTAAAATAAATGCTTAATTTTTACCTTTAAGAATGCATTCATTTGCTTCTTCTGCTTTGCTATAACTTAAATATTTGAGACATATATGGTCTCTATCAACTGAAAAATACTTCAAAGCACTTCTGAGATTTACACAGAATATAATATTCCACATAAACTTGCACTTTTCCTCTCAATGCCTGTTGGAAGTTAATTTTCCTTATTGTTTCACATGGTTTTGTCACATATTTGCTGTTTAGTTCATTTCAGTGGCTATTGCATTTGCAAGAGGGAATATAAATGCTGGGGGTTGCAAATCAAAACATTTCCTCATTTGTAACACTTGAATGCAGTGATTTCTTGGAGGAACATGAAAGAGTACTGGAAGATGCAGGTTCCCACGAGGACCAGAAGTTGTTTCTCTGTTCATTGCAGGACCTAGACATTGAGCTCCAGACCTGGAATTTATGACTTTTGTAGATGCAAATGTGTGTGAGATCCCAGAGTTCACACAGTTTCTGAATGAATGAGGGAGTTAAACTGGAGACGAACAGCAGCTCCAGGCACAGAAGGGTGTGGAAATGGGACGGATGAGCTTGAAATTCAGCACATGGACACCAGTCACACAACTTGGTCAGGTGCCACTGTGAAAGTGTGTTTCAAAGCCTGAATCATCTTCCTAGGTACCAAGTCTGTTACTTGGGTATGGCTAACTGTGTCACTTTAACCCTTCCAGGAGAGCACTCCCAGCTCCCTTGACCAGCTGGAGCTTGGGACATATTGTCCTGACAAGGTGAATGAATCAAAAATACTCATTGCCTTCATATTGGTGGCTTTCTTTAAAATGTATTTTGCAAACGTGTTCATCCTTCATGAAGGCTGTAGATGTGCTAAAGCAAGGTAATTGTGATGGAATAAATATTAAGTTAAAACCAGATGGTTATTAAATATACCTGAGGCGTTTCTAAATCTTGTGTTAGAGGAGAATTCAATATTACTTCTATAATATTCTTTTAAGTGTGAATCAGATCTTAGCCGGGGGTGCAAAAATAAGAAAAAAGGTTCAAGTGAAAAAAAAAGTAGCAGATCATTTAATATTTTATCAGGTTGGGGCATCCAAACCACAGTTCTGTTTACCCAGAAGTTTTTGTATGGCAGTGGCAAGACTGTTGGGTATTATAGCCTGCATTATTCAAAGCCACTCAGGCACTGCAGCTCATGCTTGCCATCTCATTTGTCACATACTGCATGTCTTGGTCTTTCAAGGTGTTGTCCTGAAAGTACTTTCCTCTATGTTACATTAATGAAGTTTGAAGCACAGTTATGTTGCTTACGAGGAAACGCCATCAGAAGAGTACTAAAAATGAGTCTCAGGTTTTTGGGTTCTTTTGATGCTCAAATGCTATAAAACTCTGTAATTTCTGTTTTTTTAAAGAGAATGAGTAGATATTCTGAATTGCAATTGGTGAGTGCTATGAGCTATCAGATAATTACGAACATTTAAAAATTGTAGAATCATGGAATCATAGAATAGTTTGGGCTGGAATGGACCTTAAAGTTCCAATTTGCCTGTCAGGCAGGGACACCTTTCACTAGATCAGGTTGCTCAGAGCCCCATCCAACCTTGCCTTGAATACTGCCGGGGATGAGGCATCTACAACTTCTCAGGGCAACCTGTTCCAGTGCATCACCCCTTTCACAGCGAAGAATTTTTTCCTTGTATTTTATCTTAGTCTACTCTCCTTCAGTTTAAAGCCATCCTGCTTTGTACTCTCCCTCTATGCCCATGTAAATACTCCCTCTCCAACTCTGTTGCAGGGTCCCTGGTGGAACTGGAAGGCTGCTCTAAGGTCTCTCCAGTGCCTTCTCTTCTCTAGGCTGAGCAACTCCAGCTCTCTCAGCTTGTCAACGTAGGAGAGGTGCTCTGGCCCCCTGATCTGCTTCGTGTCCTCCTCTGGACCCACTCCAATAACCAAATACTGATAAAGGGGTGGAAAAGTCATATTTGTTGTATATTTATTTATTACAGTGATTGATTCCTTACTCTTAGCAGATCTGTTGCATTGCTATCAAGCTACAGAGGGATTACTCTCTGTATTTAAATTTTGCTGGTTTGCAATCAGCAGGGTTAAATGAAATGTAAAATCAGGTATCAGCTGCATTGGTTACTACTATTGCAGTTAGCCCTGTGTACTGTGGAGGAGGAGGCTCTGCAGGTCCTCTGGTCTGCATGTTAAAATTCAAGTTGGGGCAGTTCCAGTTTGGAGAATGGATGTGCTCTTTCTGAGCCCAGCTCAGCTCAGCTTGTATATTGCCTATACAAACCAATGGAAAGCTCTCTGCCAGTTAATGGAGTTAATGCTGCCTGTTTTCTTTCCATAAGCTCATCACTGTGGGGAAAAAAAAAACCAAAACAGCTAAGAAAAAGAGTCTATTCAGTTGGTGTGCAGTCTGCTCTTTAAATAGATTGCTACATGAGGTGGCTTTTGAGAATCGGCTCATGAACAGTGGCAATTTACTTAATGGTATTTATCTTGTGTCCCAGTTTTATTCTGTCTTGTCACATCTGACTGAATGGACAAATAGAACACAATAGCTGTTCTCTTAAATTTGTATCATTTTCACCTGAATTATAGTTCAAATCAGACAGATGTCTTACCTGAGCTCTTTGGGAACAGAATTCAGCAGCTGTTTGAGTCCTTGAATTAACTGAGTATCAACTGTTTCCTCCTTGTCAGTGTTATTTTGGAATGCTTCGCTCCTCTTCAAATATTTCTTTGCATTACCATCTCAGATCAGCGAAGACCTCATTAAAATATCTTGAGGGATACTTGGTTTTCTTCTATGAGTATAGTAGAAGATAATGAGATGGAAGAGAGAAAAAAATTATTTTCTTGAATTTTTCTTAGTAACAAAGAACAAAAACAGCAGTATAAAAAATGCAGTAGGGGAAGGTAAAAGAATCAGAGTTTGATAAAATATTTTCGAGTGATTTCACAGGCTTGTTTAATTTCCACAGAGCTATGTGAGTTTGCATATGTCAATCACTTTAAATTAATGCTTTGCTTTGATAATGGATGTGACTTAAGAAATAAAATTGTTTGCATAGTGCTCAGTATATGTAAATTGATACTTAAATGCTGCTGTAAGTATAATTACTTTAATAGCAAAAGGCAAAATCGAGTTGGCTCACAGAATTTTTAATTAGATTAACCTAAGCCATTTGTGATTTAATACAATGGTGTCTACAAAATTAGATACTATATGCATGTATGTTAATCAGTCCATTCACACACTGGATCCAAATTAATTTGTTGTTATGATTTCCTTGGCTGATCAGAAATTTGTGTTTTATGATGTGTTTTATTTGCATAGACCACTAACATACATGGGAAAGATGCATTATTTTTATGGTTGGGTATTCAACCCTAACTTATCCTGTTTCTTGTTGACTTAGAGCTTATCTTGGCAAATATATCTTCTGGCAAAGAGAAATCTTTCACATAATATGAAATCATATTCAGCTCAGTAAGAGTAAGATGATGTGCATGGAAGTCCCACTATATTACTATTTCTTTAGATATTCCTTTTACATTACAAACTCTTCAAGTTACAAAAAAAGTTGTTAGGTTGCTGCCAGTTAGCAAAGAGCAGATGGTGTTTATTACTCTGACTGGTAAATTGTGTATCTGTGGGAGTAATAAGCCCAATTAGCCAAATGTTGATTATGCTTTTAAGTGTTGTAGTCTTGGTACCTATTTCCATACCTGTGACTATGTTCAGTATAAACTTCTTTGTGCATTTTGGAAAAATCTCAGTGGTGCACTTGTGCAGCCTGAATTGTAGGCATTTGTAAAATACCATTTTAGATAATGTCTTGCAAATGAGCCAGTCTTAGACACACAATTCCAATAATTCCTTATTACTTACTTTGTATTTTATTTTCCTGTAAATAGTAAAATTTGACTACTTCAAGTTTGGCTAGAATGAATGTTAAAAGCCAGGTAGCTTCATGTCCTAAAGAATCCTCTTGCCCTTCATTAAATAAAATACAAGCCCAGTACAAGGGAAAGTCATGTTTAGCTCAGCAAACTCTGCAGTTTTTAAACATATTGCTCTTCTTGCACAGTTTCCCAGTAAGGAGCAGTGAGCCATCAAATAACTTCTCGACCTTTTACTGGAGTGGGTTGGGATCAGTCACGACCTCTGACAGGTGAGCAGTTTGCTGACATCCCTAACCCCTCCCCAGCACAGGTTCATATAAGAAGCCTGAGAACCATTCCTGTTGGCCCTTGGCCTTCACCACTGCCCCAGCTGGGCTGGACAAATAGGGACAGAAGAGCAGTAATAATCCAGGTTGCAGAAGAAAGACACATAGAACAGTGGAACTGTTTGATTTGGAAGGGACCTTCAAGATCACCTGGTTACAATCACCTTGGCTGTGGGCAGGGTCATCTTCTACTAGACCAGGTTGCTGAGAGCCCCATCCAGCCTTGCCTTGAACATTAGGATCTTCTTTCTCATCTGGAGTTACAAAAGCAGGCTCTGGTGTTGTATTTGTGTCAGCAGAAGCTGGAGCTGCTGCACTTACTTTGAGTAGTAAAACCCTCTTTGATATCTGAGCCTGATGATTTTAATAGCAGCAGTTTCAGCAGTCACTTCCTCACAATCCAGATAAGCAATACTTGGTACATACATCCAATAAGGTCTGTTTTGGGTGTTTTAAACATACTTGACAGCTCTTCAGTGTCAAGATCACGTCTTCTGGCATGGCTATGCAGTGCCTGGTACAGTGAGTCTCTCTGCATACCTTCGTAACTAAATAATAAAATCTTTGCAATTAACAACTTGTTAATTGAGGATTTAATATAGATCCAGAACTTCAATTTGTTCCTTGGCTTTTCCTAAATTACCTCACCTTAGATTTAAGAACAAAACCACATAATATAAAATGCTTGGGTGTTTTACAGATTAGCAGATTTTAATAAACGACACTGCTGATGCATGTGTTAAAGAGCCTTCACATTTTCCTGACTTAAGAAAGTTTAACTGAATAAGGGTATATCAGAAAACATTTTTTTCTTTTTATCAGAAAATTTATTTTCATTTTAAGGCTCATTTAAATTGCTTTATTTGAATGCCACAAGTTGTTACCAGAATTCTAACAGAAAACTGTTAAAAGTGAAAAGTGAGAGGATATTTTGCCTATCTTAGTGTAGACTTATATCTAGAAGATTTTTGTCTGGAGTTGCTGACCATCTGTTTTATGGAGTTATGCTAAAAATATATTTTCACTGTAGATTTAGATGCTTGTAGTGAGCTAGTAAATAGCCAGGCAAGTATTGCAGCATCTTCTCAAGCACACTGTAAATACAAGTTTCCAGCACTTCCCAAGATAAAAAAAAAGATGTAATAAAACACCATTTATTTCTTAGGTAAATCTTCTAGTCACAGTTACTTTAATTCTAACTTTGTTAATCGGATTTAATTTATTCTTGAAGCAATTCTACTGAATTTTAAACCTGAAATTAATTTGGCCTAGAGTTTTCAAGAAGCTGTATGATGCCTTTGAACATTTAATTTTTCTGTGCACAGCCTGGCATTGGGTTGTTGTTTAAAGCCTAACACAGAGATGAGACCCAGTAAGCTCTGTAGGAAAGGACAGCTTTCTCCTCTTCTCCTTTGGTTCTGGGACTGCTGCAGAGACATTTCTGTGATACAAGGCTGTAAGGAAGCAGTAGCACACGTTCTTTGGGGTAGATCTCCAGGGTACATTGATTTTCTGCTTCTGGTGTTTGCTGTCACTTGACATGCCCTGCTAAAGTAGAGCCCTGCAAAGTTCAGTCCTACCAAACAGGTGTTAGAACCTCTTCTCCAAGAGACAGCAAGCATCACATCACATTTCTGTAATAAAAAAATAATGTTGCATACTTATCTGGACGGGGCAAGCAACTACATATAGGGGGAGACAAACCTGGACTCTGCAGAATCTACTGAGGAGTAGGACAGGACAGGACAGGACAGCACAGCACAGCACAGAATAGAACAGAATAGAATAGAATAGAATAGAATAGAATACAATACAATACAATACAATACAACACAATACAATACAATACAATACAATACAATACAATAATTCCAGTTGGATAAGACCTACAATGCTCAAGTCCAAATGCCTGACCAGTTTAGGGCTGACCAAAACTTAAGCATGTTGGTACAGGCATTGTTATACAATGCTTATAATACTTTGAGAGAAATAAAATTTCATTTCATAATAGTCCAGTACTGCATTAACATGAAGTCCACTGTGCATATCAAAATGTGAGATACTTTTAAAATAGATGCTGCTCTAAATTAAATGAACTATCAGAAATCGTAGAATAGGAACTTAATTATAGGCAGGTCTCAATCAGTAAGGTTTTATTCAGGTGTGATTGTCTTTGTCTTCTCACATTTTCTTTGGAACAGAACTGAATTTAGAATGATTCTTCCCCACCCCTTACCCCATCCTACTCTCCATGAATAAGGACAGGATTTTGTGAGGATAAGTAGCTCCGAAAATAGAGTGACACTTTGTCTCTCCACAGAGGAACTGATAGCAATGGTAAGCAAAACATGGGGAAATAATAAATCTATTTTGTGTTGTCAAGCCAGGGCTATTTCTGTTTTGCTGCTTCTAGAAGAAATTAATTTGTTCTCCCAGTTCAGGGCTTTGTTCTGCATTATCTTAAAGCTGGAAACATTTGTCTTATCCCATTCGTTATTTATCTAGCTTTTCTTACTTCTGTGAACATTGATCTGTGTATGAAACAGAAACAGCCACTGACACAAACCTGTTTCTTGAATGGTAAGCATATTCCTTGATTCTGTTGTAAAACCCTATTAAATTAGACTTTATAAAGTAAGAAGTGTTACAGTTCTAGAAGAAATATATTTGGGCTGCATCAAACAGGGAAACAAGGATTCTTCTAAATGTAAACATGCATTTTCTACCAGTCTTTACACTTAGCTTGAGTCTTGAATGCTGATGCTGTAAACTATACCTTAGATTTGTTATACCTGTCCTGAGGTAGTTTGAATAAAAATTTTGATGAAAACAGAGGAGCCAGAGCTTTGGCTTTTTGGGCACCTTACTGTCTGATTGCTTGTGTGGGGTGAAGTGTGAAAGTAATCAGGATGCAGATAAATCTGCTGAAACTGTGTGTATATATTGGTTGGGGAAGATGTTGGAGATAGTGGCTGTAGATAAGGGAAAGATCTATTGAGCTGTATTCTCTGTCAGGTTTTATTTTACAGAGGAGAAGGTTTATTGCACAGCTCTTGATACACGAAGCATCATGTGCATTTGATTATAAGTAAAGCATCCCCTGCTTTCACCTGATCATTTTCCCCTGAAGACATGCATCATCTCCCCCAGACAAATGATAAAAAAATATAAGAAAATAATATAGAAAATCTCTGCCATAAACCAGGAAAGGTTTCTGCAAGGAAATAGAAAGCCTAGCTTATGTTCACAAACATGATTGAAAAGTTAAGCCACCTATAAAGACATCTAGTAACACAACAATATTTTTCAAGTGGAAGTTTGTTTGTTCCCCAGCAGTGAAAGCTTTCTGTTAATACTCTCTCTTCTATTTGTCAGCATTTCTCAGCTATCCTCTCCTAATGTGACCAGATATTATCCCAGAGACTTAGAGCTAGTATTATTTGGAGAAAATTTGTACACATGGCAGAATTGGATTGGATCTGAGATTGCAGAATAACATCTGCAGTTACAGCTGCTGAACCATGAACGTGTTTGTATGCAAGGCTCACCATTATATGCAGTCCAGCTGCCTGAGTGTCCACATTTTCCTGCACTGCCTGTGCTCAGATTGTATGTGTGTGCATTTGCTGTAACTGGAGACTTAACTTTCTAGTATAAAATCGGTTCTGCCAGCATTTCTTCATTTAAAAAAAAAAATAAGACAAATGAAGTTGTGTTTAAGATTTCCTACATTTTGTGCTGTTAAGTGAAACATCCTCTTTCTTATGTGCTGCTTTTACCTATATGGGAACATAAAGTATGTGATTTTTCACAAGTTATTGACTGGTAGAGTCAGAGTTACTTTACCAGTACTTTCAGACCTTGAGGAGTTTCAGGGTTATAGATTGTGCTGAGGATATCCAGTGGCTCTAGATGTGCTGGGAAGACTGAGCACAACACTAGGATGCCAGATACAGTGCCGTGGCTTTGCTGCAACTTTAGACAAAACCAAACTGAGAGCAATTCAGTTTTTTGGTTGTAAATAACTTCTTCCTTCCTGTTATGTATTTTGTAGATAGTGGATGAAATGTGAGTGTCTGTCTGCTACATAATCAATAGAATTAAAATCCCCAGCCACTTATTTCCTGTGAAGTGATTAAAATCCACTTAGCGCATAACATGGTCTATGCTGGCCATACTGCTCCTTTGCAGCAATATGTCAAGGTAATGATTATACAGTTTATGAAGTGCTTAAATGTAAATGGTCAACATAAATCTTCACAGAGTGTATTTTAATAGTTTTATTCCAATCAGAGAACATTGTAGTCAAGCTTTGGTTGGACTTCTTGTAGTTTCCTCTGAAGTTACATAATGTTACAGTTCATTCACCTTTCAAAGGGTAGCTTTTTTTAATACTAAGAAACACTGGAAGGGTGCATCAGAACGTGGTTCTTGTCTGATTGGTGATGTATAATTGTCACAAAAGATTTGGTGATGTAACTTGTGACAGCCTCCCTTTTGCACATAAGAGGGCCCCTGCCGAGAAGCAAAAGTGCTGCTGTTTCCTCAGCCATTCCTAATAAACCCTTATATACATGGGTATATAAATGGGTGATTTTTGAAGTCTTAATTCTATCAAGAGATTGTGTCTGCAATCTAGTATGAAAGTTCAGTTCTTGCCATTTCTTCCTCCTTGTTTCATTTCTTTTCATACAAAACTGAATAATCAATTTGAAGCCAACAACTTCTTCTAAGCCGAGATTTCCCTGGAAGAGGCAGAGCAACAGTTTGAAGACATAGGATTGTTGATAGATTGATTGGGACATTGACTTGAAATCCTACACTATTTTGAAGAGTTGATAACTTATATTAAATCAACAGGTAGAGTTGGAAAAAAGTAAAAGCACACAAGCTCAAAAAATCTGGTTCTGGAGCTTCAAATCATGCTAAATTTTCCTGCACATGTTATCACTTACTACTTCCCTCATGGACACATTATCTTGCAGAAATCAATTACTTTGTTTTCATGTGTCAGTAGATTTTACTGTACATATTTACTTTTCCTGTGATTGCATACTATTTTCTTAGATAGTTTAACTAATATTTGAAGGAAGTTAAAAATTCTTTTTAATAAAGTTACTGGACTAAAAGCCAGCTTGGGATTTGGAACATCTGGCATGATTCAGAGTTTGGGTGTTACTAACATGGCTGATGCATTTGTCTTGTTATATCCTTGCTGGTCAAAGTGAAAACAATTGTTTGCCCATTTTTTTTTATTTTTAAAATAGAAGGTAGTGCAAAACAAAGTATATTATACCATCTGTATAGACTTTTGTGTGTATTTTTGACAGCAACATTTTCTTGATTCATATTTCTTATTGTCATGTTCTTTTTCCCTGCAATAAAACCAAGGAAGTGCTGATACAATGACACTCCTTTTGCTTTGGTGGAGCTTATTTTTTGTTGAAAGGCAGACCAGAATACTGTTTGTTCAGACTTGAACATAATTCCAAAGTATCTTGAGCAAGTGCTGATGATGTCCAGCCAGCTTCTGAAGATCAGATTCTGTAGCATTTTTAAACATGTTGGAAATAATAAAAAGTAACAAATTGAAGAGAGTATTGATTACAGAATAAACTACTTACTTAATAGACTCCCCCTTTTTTTGCTGCTTTGTGTTGACATGATATTAACACCTTGTTTATTTATTGTTCTGTCCTCATATTGTCCTGTGGACATCCCTCCTCTTCACACAGAAAAAAATGTTTTATGTGTAGCATGAACTGTGCAGTTTAGGAATGTTAGCAGCATGGCATACAAAGCTGTGTTCATTTTAGAAAATGCCCTTGAATATCTACCATGATCTATTGATTGTCATTTGTTCTGGTGCTGGCAAAACAGGTATTTGTAGCCAATATGCAAAACAGCACTTATTTTCAAGTTTGGTGTGCAAAACATCAAATCCTAAAGATCTGTCTGAAACTCTAACTTTGCAGAATATGTTAATTTACAGTAGAGCTGGCTAACTTGGGAAAGAACCTAGGTATTCTCTGAGTTTCACCAGTACGGTCTCATGAGCAAATATCTTGTTTAGCAGTTTACTAAACCTAGCAGCCACTGGCCTGTTAGTCCTAGAGAGAATCCTCCCAGGGGTCAAATAAACCATGAATGCTTTTACTGTCCTTCACACTAGATGAGTGAACATCTTGGTTCTGCAGTCTTGTATCTCTGTCAATTAGGCTCAAAGTTAAGTAGGAGTATTTCTTTTAAAGGAAAGTAGAATTTTCTTGTTTAATCATCATGTTTATTTATTAAGTTTTTGGAAAAGTACCTGTGTGTCTAAAAGAGTTCTCTTATTTTCATTCTAGTTCAATTTTGTTGGGAAATTGCTTGGACCAAGAGGAAACTCTTTAAAGAGGTTACAAGAAGAAACAGGTGCAAAAATGTCCATCCTGGGAAAAGGATCCATGAGGGATAAAGCTAAGGTACTGTGTCTGGATTCTGGTTGCAATTAGTATTGAAGCATATGTTGTTTTAGGTGTTGCACTTAGATTGCTTGTCTGTTTATTAATGACTCAATTAAAAGGCCAATAATAGACTCTTAACTCCAAGGCTAGTTTGTTTTTTCAAGTCTCATCATTTGCTTCAATACAATATTTTCCTTGCTATGCCAACCTTGCTTAGACCTTCACAGTCACTAAAATACCACTGGTATTTAAATAGTTCACCTAAAAGAGAAACCAGATAAAAATTCATTTGTTCTGAGAGAGGTCTCTTTCTCCTGTGAAAGTACAGCTTGTATATATCACTGCTTTGATGTATGTAAATGAGTTTTCTTTTTTGTTTTCTGTTTCTTTAGAGTTGATTTTTGGTTTTTTTCTATGTTGAATATTTATTCAGGGTATAGTTCTAGGAAAAGATAACAAAGTGGTCATTTTGCTTAAGTGTGTGTAAGAATGAAATATAGATAAAGAAAAAGAAAAGTTGTTTGGAATCACAGCCTGGTCAATGCCACTAAGTAATTACTTGCTGGTAAATATTACTCCTCCTCAGTCAGTTACCAACACAGTTTATACACTGAACATCATGTTCTGTGGTATGGAATATCCCTTTGGCCAGTTTGGGTCAGCTGTGCTGGCTGTGCTCCCTCCTGGCTTCTTGTGCAGCTCCTCACTGGCAGAGCATGAGACACTCAAAAGTCCATGACTTGGGGTAAGCACTACTTAACAACAACCCAGACATTAGTGCCTGATCAATATTATTCTCATACTAAATCAAATCACAACAAGGTAACATTTACTAGGAAGAAAATTAATCCTATCTCAGCTAAAACCAAGACAAGAAAGGAAGCTTTCACATATATTTGAGCCAAAGGACAAGTACTGATTGCATTGTGATGTCTTCTTCTAGAGTCTGTAGAACAGCAGTATTATGGTCAACTGAGAAATAATGACTGCTAATTTCACTATATTTAAACTGTATATAGCCTCTAGTAATGTTGTGCATTTCCTTTCTGTCACCCCTGTCATTAGTCTCAGTAGCTAAA
This sequence comes from Cyanistes caeruleus, assembly GCF_971803275.1. Lineage (NCBI taxonomy): Eukaryota > Metazoa > Chordata > Aves > Passeriformes > Paridae > Cyanistes > Cyanistes caeruleus. The sequence continues at coordinate 25,829,182 of NC_141702.1, read as the reverse complement.
ATTATTAAAACAGTAATATGCCAAAATAAAGGAAAGACCAATCAGGATTTTTTTTGTAGTCATTATTTGGTCTTGGTAATGTGTATCAGCAATCACATAGACATTAAGAGGTCTGAAGTCTGAAAATGCAATACTAAAAAAATAAACCCACAAACCAGACAAATTAGGCACACAGATTGTATTTTAATTTTTCAGAGTTTTCTTTATTACATTTTAGTCAGACATTTAGTGACACTTCAGTTACAATTATAAGATAATAAATGTTGAATACACTACTGCTTTTATTTCCAGGTAAAATATTTAAATTACTTACATCTGACATCTGTAGCCATAAGTATTTCCCTGAATGAGAGAATGTGTGTGCTGCTAAGTAGCAGTAATTTGCATCAGTACTACATCTGATGCCCACTCACTTCATTCTCCGCCACCCACTCAGATTATTATTGCTCAGAGCATCAATTGCCCAGGCAGGGGAGTGAAAAGGTGTTTAAACACATTAATAGACAGGCTAAGACTTATGATTTTGATAGTGGTCATTCCTCTGATCAAATAATTTGATTTTCATCTGATCATAATGAACAGTGCCAGCACGACAGGTGCTACATTCACTCAGGAGTATGTCAGCAAAATTTGGGGTATTTTCTGTTCCTATTCAAAAGGTTTTTAGTCCTTAAGAATAATCTGAAATTGAGTGTGAGCTTACTGGAAACTCATTCATATAAGACTGGTGTAAAAAAAAATGAAGTTTTAAGGTAAACTGGCATTAAATATAGCAGTCATGAAAGCAATTTCTGTAGAGAAAGGCTCATAAGCAATTTATCTTAATCCAATTTAGACATTACTGACTCTAAAGAAACCAAAATCCCTGTGCAATTACAGTGAGAGGTAGGAATTTCCTGATCCTTGTACATTACTGTTAGCAGTTCCTAGCAAAAGAGTGTGAGAATGATCATGGGATGGGTAATAGTTGCAATTAGCATTTCAGAGAGGCTATTATAGGTTGAGATACTGGTAAAATGTAAAGAAAATATGTTTGACATGTAGCATAAATAATGGTGTGAATTGCTACATTGCTAAGGAAAATACAACTTGCTCTGGTTAGAACAGTTTTCTTGTCAAAAGACAATTGCAGTAGTATCATTTATGCAGTACTTTTTTACTGATTTAAATACAAATTACCAAAGTCTGGAGGCCTTTTGTGGGTTTTCTGAACCATAAAAGAAATCAGTTTATGTATATTTGCTGATAGATCTTTGTTTTGCCGAAGTATTCAAGAAAAATCGAAGTAATTTCTCTCTAGAAACTAGAATTTCCTTAAAGCTGCCTATATTATGCCATGAGCTATGGCAGTCCCCAGACAGACTGTGGGCACATGTGCCTTCCCTCTCCAGTCTGGTGAAGCTGGATGCTGAGTTGCATCAGAGAAGCAGAAACAGAATTTCTGCTGAAAAGTGCTAATTACATTTATGCCCTATATCCATAGATAGTTAAATCTTCCAAAAGAACTGAGCTGCTGATTTGAGGTTTTTTAGTGCCAAAATGACAGTAGTCATTCTGGAAGTTCTGGCTCAAGAGTGAGCTGCCCTGGCTAGAGTGAGTGATTTTGATCATCACATAGGGGCAGTTTCCATGTCTGGGAAGTGGATTTTATCAATGGAGGTGTGTCTGTTCTTCAGAATTTCTTTATCTTCTTTAAAGAAACCTGTGGGTAAATTTTAGAGACTAAAGACTTCAGGCTGTTTCCTTCCAGAGCAACAGGGAACACTTGTTAACAGTGACTTGAGATTTCTGAGTATCTGCTGTGCCTACAGTGTGGGAACAGGACAGATTAATTTGAAAAGGAAATGCAACCTACCTAAAAAACGTGTATTATGAACAGCTCCAATTGTGCACAAAATACCACAGAGCTGATGTATGCCACAGAAAGTTGTGTTAGAAGTTACTGAAGAGATGCCCAAGTATAATGGCATCAGTAAAATTTTTAGTCTTTTAATTTTTTTTAAGAACATTTTTATTTTAAAAATGACCCAAAGGAGTCTGTTTGGAAGAGCAGAATAACCTAAGAACAATACAATGTTTCAATTTTGCTTTAATAATTTATTAAGTGTTAGACAAAGAAAGAATTTGTGTTACTTTTCATTTTGTTAAAAAATTAAAAACTTTAAACTTGCAAATCTTTTCCTGAAAACTCATTGTTCATCACCTGCAAGACTTCCAGAAGAATGATCAGTTATTTAAACTAAAGGGGGTCACATTGTCTTTGCTCTAGACATATTTTTGAACAACATTTTACTTACATACAACAGGATTTTGAAATTAGTGTCCTGATAACAAGGTTATATATTAGATTAAAAGAAGCTAAAACATCAATTTTTACAGTAGCACATGAGCTGCCAGACACACATGAAGGAAAACTTAAGTCAAAGTGTGTGCATTAAATCTTCTGCATACTAATGTATAATTGCTATTCCAGTTCAAAACTTTCTAACAAAGAGAAATCCTGTCAACACCATTTCCTATTTTGTACACTATCTGTTTATTACCCATTTCTCTCATCACTTAAACGTCTACTTACTTATGTCTTTTTTCCTGGCTATTGAAAGGATTTTGTTATTAAAGATTCATGTTGTCTTCCTACAAAACATGGAAAATTGGAGAACAAACTTGCAGTGCTGCTTTATAAAACCACATAAACCACTTCTCTGTGACTCAGTGTTTAGTCAGCTACTGAGAACTTTTAACTTCTGCCTTCTTCAAGTTTCATTTTTTGGTTAAAACTAGTTCATAAGGAAAGAGGAGATAATTGCAGTCCAGCTAGGTGATTTTCATTAATCTGTGGATTAACTGCTTTCTAAAGAAGGTCCACTGTCACTGGACAGCAGATCTTCATGTTAAACAGAATTTGTTTCATTACCTTTTCTTTATAAGAAATACCAAGTGTTAAAAATGTGTTTGCAACTAAAAATATCTGAGATCAGCACACAGAGAAACTACTGAGATGCAATTATTAGCATGTTGTCTTTAGGGTGGTTTTTAACAGCTGTGTTATGTGAACACCTTAAAAAAGATTTTGAAAACATGGGCTAGTTGCAGGGTGAACTGGTCTCTTCCCTGCAAATTCTAAGTGCTGTGAGGTCAGTCCTGCAACCTTTAAAGAAATGTTTCAATACCTTACAGGATTAAGTCTGTATGTAATTCAAATAATGCCCAATAGCTTTTATGTTTGTTTTTTTCCATTAGGTCATGACTACCATGGTTGTAGTGTCCTAATAGTGGAGAGTTAGCTCACTGATAGGGTTCTCTTGACTTCATTTGTTTTTTAAAAGAAGTTATAAATTAATGGCTCAGATATCCCAAAAGGGAAGACAAAAAGTTGCAAGTTTTGTCTATAGGATTTTGTTGCATTATATTCTTTCCCAGTGCTATTGCTTCACTGAAATGTGAGATCAAAGGTGCTGTCTTTAGTGTCCAGAGTTTTAAAAGCTTTTGAGTGCCACTGGCTGTCAAAATGTTTAAGGTCATGCAGTATAACTAAATATGCAATATTTTTTTCCAAGTGAGAGTGGCAGCATTCTCTAGAAGAACAAGAAGTTACAAAAGACTTTAGAAAGTTTAAAAAACCCCACAAAACTAACCAAAAATCACCTAGAGGTCCATTGCACCAAATTTTACACTGGTGCCACCCTACCTGTGCCGGTAAGGTTTCTTGCGCTGGCTTATGGCAATGGTAGTTTGCCTCAGTGTGTTGCCAGGAGTTTCAGCTCTTATAGTTGAAGATAGAAATTTGTGAATTCCTATAAAAACTCCATTTTAGTTTTTTAAAAGATAACCTTTAGGTTTAATTCCAACCTGCTGGGAATTTTGATTTGGACTTTATGCAAAATCTCTGGAATGTTAGTTTCTTAGGCAAGGTTTTTCTCTTCCCTTGAAGTACTCCTTTATCATCTTCAGCTGGGGAATCTCTAAGGCCAAGATAGAGCAATGTGTGGCATTTAATTTAGAAAACTAGCTCACAGCTAGGAGCATCAATAGCAGTTTTAAATCACTAATTGGTGCTCGCCCATTTTGTCTTTTTCTGTTGGGTTTTCCTTTTTTTGTGTTTAAAAGTTGTAAGGACTTTTTATTGCTACAGACACTGTTCCTTACAGCTTACAGCCATTTCACCCCACAAACAGGTTTATGAGCAAGAGCAGGAATGGGCTCTCAGCTTGCCTTCAAGATGTGAGCAAAAGTTACAACAGGATACTGCTTCTGCTGCAACAGGTTTTTGTAGCTCCAGCTTCCTGATATGAACTGCTGTGGGGCTATAAGGACCATAACAAACAACCAGCAACGAAGAAAAGTGCCAGGAAAAGGAAACAAACAAAAACATATTTTGAAACTGAAATCTTCTACGATTATTTGTAAAGGGATGTTAACTCTTTAAATCCTACTGTAATCTGCATTCTCTCAGTTTTTCCTTTAAGTGAGCATGTCAAAAGCTGCCAAAGGCTTTCACACTCTAGAGCTAGGTTTTTACTTGAAAAAAATATTCTAAATAAAATACTTTCTCCTTATGCAGAGACAACATAAATCTGTTGGCAGGCACAGATTGAAAGAAGAGATCATCTTTATCACTATTTCCTCCAGTGTTACTTGTACTCTAGTAACTTCCAGCTGCTCAACCACCCCAGTTTCTTGGAAAATACCTGTGTGTCTCATCCCTAGTGAGTTGTAAATCCTTTTCTTCCCCTGACAGGAAGGGGCAGCAGGGGTAGATACAGATCACAAGCAATATTTCTTAGAATAGCTGTTATTCTATAAACTTGTACTGAATCTTTTAAGTATTGAAATTGTTTAGGTTTTCACTAAAGGCAGATAATTATTCTCATAAGCTATCCCCCTCATTGAGTCTCCCATCTGAACTGCAGTCTCAAGATTACCTGGTTAGAGCAACATTTGGGAAGACAGCTCTAACTATATACTCAAAAAATAGAGGGCATTAGTGGCAGGTCAATGGTAAGTGTTCATAAAGCCTGTCAGATGATCCTTTATTTCATGAGAGGCATATGTGATACCACAGTCTTCATCTGCATGGAGCAGTCATCTTGGATACAGGCCGAGTTCCAGACCCACATGGACACAAATGTGCGCTCATTCACCAGCACCAGTAGTCTCCAGGGCATGCCAGTCCTTGGGAAGCTTTCATGCACCACCTTCTCAGTGCATACTTTTCATGTCTTTGACTTTCTTCTTTCTTTTTCTTGAAAATGTTTTTCCATCTAAACTTACAGTTGCCTATAGAATCAATTTGTGCTAAGTCAGAGGATGAGACATTAATGAAAAATGCTTTTTCCATTGCTTCTCTTAGGGGTCTTACATCAGCGCACTGTCTGCCCCTTATGTTTCACCAGCTCCACAGATCTGTGCAAATCAGCTTGTTTCCAGAAGGTTGTTCCATCTCTTTTTTTCATAAAACTGCATGTTGCCCTGAGTGCAACACCTAGAAAAAAACAAGCTGTCTTTTCTGCTTCTCAGCTGCGTCCTTTTACCTAAATGTTACCTTTTGACATCACAGTAAACTGAGTGCTTTCAGTCATTTATCCTCCCTCTGGCACAAAAAGAATATGTTTATTCAGTGAGAGTCTTTCTAGATGGGGAGTCATAAACCTCTTATTTTCTTGTCATATCTCTGCATATTTTGGTTTTTATGCCTCTTGCCTGTCTGCCAGTGATGTGGTGTTATGCATGATCTTGGGAAAGACGATAGTCCTGTTGTCTTTCCCAAGATCATTTTAGCACCACATCCCTGGCAGAGAGGAGCATCTTCTGTTTAATAGTTTTTGCAGGTTCCATTAGTTACCTTTTTGTCTGGCTTGCTGGCTGAAGTGGAATCAAGCTCTAAAATATGAGGCCATTGAGCCAAAATGGTTAACTAGCCCCACTGGGATAAATTCTTCCCTTCCTGATATTCATATGATCCTATCTGCATACCTAATCCAGGAGATGGTTTGTGATAGATAATTCCATATATATCATAAAGCTCATCTGTGTTAACAGGCATCTCCCAGTAACTTTGGGTTTGGAACCTGTCTAGAAAGAGCAATTCCCTCTTTTCCTTCAATTTATTCACTTTCAAATGATCTGCAGCACAAAAGTCCCTGGCTTTGTCAGTTTGTGCTATAAAATTTTGGAAATCCATTTGTTTCCATTTCACTTGTTTCTTTGCAGTATAGATTTTTCCTTACAAAGATGGTTTGTTATATTTATGTCAAAGATTTACAGTGTTTTCTCTGACATCCCTCTCTGAATTTTAGAATGGATTTAAGCACACAGTCCACCTTGCTGCTGAGAAAACAACCTTTTACCCAATTCTTTTTGGGTTAAGGACTTAGGTCTGCTTTTTTTGACTGGGTGGGTAGCCGCTCTGACCTTGCTTAGAGGGGCTAGGCTTAAGGTAAGCTTTTTGAAAGCTTTGTTATCTGTATGTATAAGTGGAGAGAGAAAGAAAGATGTGTGTGTGAGATAGATTGCTCCAATTCATGGCTGAGCATTAAGTCTCTCTGTATTAGCCAGTTCCTTCTGGTTTTTCCTACACAGTGACTAGGGATATCTGTCTCAACCATTTTAAATTCCCATGCTATTTAATGTTCAATTCTTCTATCCCCAAAAGATGCACAGTCACTTCCAAAAATCTCAAGATCTATTTGTAACTCATTTTCTCAATGTTTCTACACATTGGTAGGACTTGCATTTTAAATTGGGTTGACATCACTTACATTTTAAGAAGAATATAGCTCAAGTAAAATTACTTTGCTGTTATCACCAAATTAGTCAATAGTGTTCCTTTCACTTTGATGTAAAACCCACTGCCTTCTCCAGTAATACTGGAATAAACCTCCAGAGCATTCCATGTCCTAAATGGGGACGATATACCACCTTTTTCTTTTTCTGCTGAGTTTCATGCAGCATGTAAAGACAAAGCATCAGTACCAAACCATTCTTTGGTTTGGAAAAGCATATCTATATTGGAAAAAGATAGCTGTATCAGAACCCACCCAATCACTGCTTCTGCCCATACATGAGGCAGTGTGGCTCCTTGTCTCTGCAACAGTGACTTCCACTTTGTTTGAGTCTCTCAAGTTGTAGAAAAGTCTTTTCTCTAGAAATGTGGCTTGTGGTTTGTGCTGCCTGTAAGCTCTGACCTGCACTTCCGAATTTAGGTCTGAAGGCTGGGCACTGGGGCACTCTCTTGACTTCTCCAGTCAGGTTCCAGTTCTTCTCTGCATTTCCTGCCTGGGCACTGCCAGAGTATGTGAACGGGACTTTTTTTTGCCTCTTTAGAGAAGTCATTTGTGTTTCTCAGTAAGAAACTTGTTCCTCCCCTCATTGCAGCTGGAATTTTTTTCAGTTGCACTTTTGTAAAAAATAGTACTTGTGAGTTTGTGTCAGCAGACTTTTACAGCATTCTCATATTATAGCTAGAGCCCAATTTACTGCAGCTTATTTTTGTGTAATTAGACACTCGTGCACACTGTGTAAGTTTCTGCAGAGGGACATAGGCTGTTGCACAAAGTAGATGTTATTCCTCAGTATTGGAGTTTGTTTTCAGTGGTGCAAGATCTGGACTATAATCAGTCAAGAATTATCCATCAGGAATTGCTGGGTCACAGGAGCATCACATTTATCTCCTGACCGCTTCTTATCCAGCGTCTCCCTGAGGCAAGGGTAACAGAAAAGACCTTGGTGAAGATTGCTCTGGTGGCGTTTTGCTCAGTAAATATTCCCCAGGAGAGAAAAATCCTAAATTGAACAAATGAAAAAAAAAACCCCTTCATGTCTTTTTTGTCTCTCAGAGACAAATTTTGGACTATAAACTATTTTGGACTATAAAGGCTGTAAATATTGGAAACAGTCTGCCTCATTGATTCTGTAACTTGTCTGTGATTTCTTGAAAAAAGGCTAGAAATAGCAGACTATTTGTGAAAGTCTGTGTCCTTATTAAAAGAAACCAAATTGAAGTCTCTGATCTTTTTGATATTATTGTTTTAATGAATTTGTTTGGTATTAAATAAAAAAAAGACTTACATTTCTTCATACACATAGAATATTGAAACACAAGGTTTTATTTTAAATTTGAAAATTTAAATTGGCATAAAAATTGAGATGATAGTATCTTCCTTCCTTAGACTTGAATTAATTACTGATGAAAGATTAAAGTTCATAGATCTGTGCCAAGGCAGGTTCAAACAACCAGGAAAATGGGACACTCATTTGAGAACTTTAAATGTTTGTAATTTAAATAAAATTTGAAAAATTGTTGGAATACTCTATTTTGATGTTTAAGGAGGTCCATAAGATCTTCTCTAACACTTTCAGATTCTCAGAACTGCATTTCTTGTACTGCTGAACCCAGTGTCAGTTTTGCCAATGACCAGTACAAGGAAAAAATCACTCAATATTTAGCTGAGTAAGCAAATGAAATTCAAATGTAATCTCCTATAGTTCACTTATTAATTTTTAGACTAGAGCTTCCAGTCTGAAGAGCAATGTTGTAGGGATTTAGAGTGGTTGTAGGGATTTAACAAGATATAGAAATGCAAGTATTTCCTACTAGCACAATTCGTGTAGTGATATGATGCTTCCATGTAATTAGTGATGACATTTTCAAAACAGAATAGCCAAGAGGGCAATTTAGCTGTGTTAAATATTTCATACTCTGGGTCTGATAGTTAAGAAAACTGCATTGTCCTCACAGAAGAATTACATCAGACCTCAAGCAGATGCTGTTTTATTACTGATGTAGCACAGTGGTGATATTAAAAGTCTTTATCGCCTCCCTTGAATGTAATGTTAAAACAGACTTAAATATTTTGTAGTTCTGACAGGGCATTTGTAAGACTTACACTGCTGTGTTTAAAAAGATGGCACACATTCTTTTCTTTCTACAAAATTAGGTTGCTTCCAAAGGGCAAAACATCGAGGTAGCGCTTCAGCTTTATTCTTTCTGAGTTGAAGGTAGTGCAAGACCATGAAACTTTGAAGAAGGCAAGGCAGAGAGGTGGCAAGAGAGCAATATGGGAAGGGTAAAGATAGCCTTTAGCAAAGAAAAAGTTAACATGCTTTCTGTTTTGTCAACTTGTAAATGTTTAGTAATTTTTTTACCTGAAAGCTTTAAAGTTTAGATTTTTTGTTTGTGGACTATTGGAAGATTTTCTAAATATCTCAGCAAAATAAACAAAGCTATGTACACATGTATTATGCATTAGAAACAAGCTGCCAAGTGACTCAGCTGCAATCTCCCTTGTGCCTGCAGTGGTGCCAATTTGACACACAGAAGTCTGAGTTTCACATCTAGACCTGTGCCAAACTCTTCTGGGTTTCAGCTCTCTTGTATTGCATTGGGAACCAGTTGGTGCTTGTTGACAGTGTCCTGTAGCTGCCATTGTCTGCTGGGGCACTCCTGTGCCTCTCATCTCCCAAGAGGTTTGGTTGTGTGACCATGCCCCCAAATGGGAGATCCCCTTCTCCTGCACATGCCATTTGCAGTCCTGAATGGCATTGTCAGGGTGAGTCCTGGCACTAATGTCCCTGCCTGTGGAACAGGCAATAACTTTTCTTAAAAAAAAAAATAAACATGGGAAAAAAAAAAAAAGCAGTGCAATCATATGTGAGAGATGGGAAGATAAAAAAAAAAAAAAGGCAAGGAAATTAAAGTAAATTAACTCAATTGCTTACAGCAGTTCAGGGGACTGAATAGGTTTTTATATTGATGTTTTTTCCCGTCTATACTTTTTCAGAGCAGTGACTTATATTCCAAAGATTTTATTTATCTACATGCAGCTTTATAAAGACCAGGTTTGATCTTGCTGAGTTTAGTTTTATGATTATTGTTCTTCCTGTTTTACATATAGATAAACACAGAAAGAGCTGCTTTGAATTATTTGTAGCAATTACATGAAATCCCAGTTTTCCATGCATAATGTTATGCGTACTCTTGAGGATCATGATAAATACTTTTAATATACTTTAATGGGCTGCTTTTACAAGGTATTTTGCATTGCCACAATAGAGGCAGCACTACAGTAAATTAAATTACAGTGCACACAATTAAATAGAATAATGAAAAAAAAAAAAACCAGACTTGGAGCAACAACTCTTTGGAGTCCCCTGAAATTCAATTCCACGAGAAACATAATGGAAGAAGATGGTGAGTGGAATTTAGATAGCTAAGTTAGATATTATTTACTTTGTAATATCTCCATCAGGGATTAATGTTCTCTTATTCAGAGGCATTGATTAGTCTCTGGATCATTTTTCAGATTGATTACTGTTGTAATGTAGCATTCCTTTTTCATTTATCTACCCAACATCAGCATAACTTCAGAGATATAACTTCATCGCAGTACAGTTGTTATGCAATCCACAATAATTTGTGGCTTCTCAATAACAGCATTAAGGAAATCTGTACAGATTTAATTTGAGTTTATAGCCATTTATTACAAGAAAAAACACCCCATCTTCCTTTCATCTTCTGTGAAAAAAACTTGTCTGACAGAGAAGTATTCTCTGACTGGCTTCTTTCCAAGTATGCTTGAGTGTGAGGTATGTTTCTGTTCTATGAAACGTAGCTAAAGTAAGGCATATGTGCAGCTCTGACAGTTATGTTTTGAGTATGCAGAGAAATCAAAAAGTATAATATTAGCATTGCAAGTGATATTCTCTACTTTTTCATAATTTTTGTAGTTTCTGTTATTTTGATTGGAGGTGAACATGAATTCAATCCAATTTGGAGCTGGCACTTGGAGTCTGGACTATAAAGTTTTCTTTTAAGTTCCCACCACTGTGTGACTTTGCCTTTATTTCTCTTAATTACCCTACAGTAAAGGATAACAGCTCTTTTCCATCTAATTTAGAGGTATCTACAGAGAATTAATTTGTGGATAATTATAAATCTTATAAATGCAGCATGTTAATGCACTAAATTCAGAGTTTTGTGAGTTTAGATGAATGAGCTATTGTCCATAAGGAGTATATCCCATACCTAAGGACATCTGTGGAGGTGCTCAAGGCTTTCAGGCTCTTTTGCCATTTTTTTTACTGATACAATATTGTATCTATATGTGAACTTAGATATTCCATTGGTTTAAATCAGATCAAGTCTATTTATAATATGAAATAGAATTTTATTTCATTTAAATTTTAATATTTAATTTAATAATAAATAATGAAATATATTAATATAATAAATAAATGTAAATAATATAAATAATATTAAACAATAAAATTAATAATATTTAATTTAAATTCTGCATTTTTATTTTTGCAGAGTTTGTGGAGGAGACAAGAAGAGTAGCACTTACTGATTAAAATTAAGACAAAGCCTTACCCTAATCCCTGCCTCCTGTCATCTTCTTCCTTTCACAGTCTCTGAGAAATTTCTTTGAAACCAGATCATTAGTAGTAACCCTGGCACTTACTGGACCCTGATCTCATAAACTGTGTTTAGAATACATAGAAACACAGCTGGGATGTTTTTAGTTTACAAATGTGCAAATGCTTTGCTGAATTTTGGCCTTACAGGCAAATCTTCCTTTCCTGTGCTTGCAAACCCTGCTGTGAAAGTCAATGGCTGCACTGTATGTTTGTTCTTTGGTGCTGCAACAGATGAATGATTTAGGGGATGTCTGTCCATAAACTCAAAAGAGTTCACTTAAGAGTAATTTTTATGAAGTGCGGAAGAAAAATAAATAAAAACAATTCTGTTTCTCTCTCCAGCTGCAGGTTCTGCTTCATCTCTTATGTTAAAAAAGTCTGTTACCAAATGCTTTTTATCTGTCACGAGAGAAAAAGCAAAATAATATTTTTTTTGTATTATGTTGTTAATCTTTCTCCAGGGATCAGTTTACAGAATGAGAGGGTATAGGGAATGTCCAGCAAGTCGTACTCCCTTAATTAAAAATATAATTAGCCTTCTATATAACTTTCAACTCTAGTGTAACACTGGTTATATTGAGTTTCTAGCTGTTAAGAGACTTGATCCAAAGGTACATATGTAAGTCCGAAATTAATGTTTCGCATTTCCTAAAAGCGATGTAGCAAATGTGTACTCTTGAATAGTTTGACAATAAATTATTCATTCTGTTTTATTATTTCAAGGTCAAACCCTGGGCGTCAACTGTTGCAAACAGAATTAATATTTTAGTTTGTTCTTTTGAAGATTTAGCTTCAATTGCTAAAACATGCTCTACAGAAATGAATCTTTTGCAATCAGTACCCAGTTAGATATAGGAAGCTTTTGCTTCAACTACTTTTAAGTAGAAGGTTCAATCATGACGCTGAAAAGTGTGTGTTAAAAAAAAAGATGTGATATTAAACCTTGAATTATTTTTTCTTCTGTCCCCTTCATGATCCAGACACTGGATAAATTGTGATGAGGACCTAATTGCAGCTTTCCAGTAGCTGAAGGGATCCTGCAACAAAGATGGAGAGAGATGATTCATTTGCAAGAGCTCATAGTGGCAGTAAAGGGATAATGACTCCAGACTGAAAGAGGATGGGTTTAGATTAGATATTAAGAAGAAATTCTTTACTGTGAGGGTGGTGAGGCATGAACAGATTCCCTGGGGATGTTGTGGATGTCCCACCCCTGGAAGAGTTCAGTGCCCTTTTGGATGAGGCTCTGAGCAACCTGACACCCCTGACCATGGCAGAGGGGTAGGAACTATATGATCTTTAAAATCCCTTCCAAGCCATTCTGTGAGTCCATGACTGTGATATGAGTCCCCATATTTTACAATTCCTGTATTTGAAATGTGTGTCTTTGGTTCTGTCTCTTTTCTACCACCTGCTCTCTTGTCTTTCTTGTAACATCAGCAGAGAAACATTATTGTTTTCTAAACAAAACAAAACAAAACAAAAAGTAGTGTCTGAACTTACAAAATTTGGAGTTTTTTAATGAGGTTCACATACAGTAACTGCTATGTTTTTTTTCTTTAGGGTTTACCATTTGCTTTTCTGCTTAGTCTCAAAATATACAATATGCATTATGATGATACATAGATACATAATCTGATAAAATAATTTTAATGCAAGTTCATTATTAAATGAAGATGGTACATTCATTTGACTGAAGTATATCAGTACTATGGATTTCTAGAATAGTTTATAAAAGGTTCCAAAAGTACTTCAAGTATAGCAAAAAAGATGTTATTCAGCATTAGGACTATATGGAATTTTGACCTAATACATGTACAGAAATACATTTCAAATATGTTGAATAATGTTAATGAAAGGAATAGTCTATAATTAAAAATGCATGAAAGGATTTTACATGTGTAGCACAAAAAATGCAGCAAAGAAGCTTCCTATGTAAATTAAATTACTTTTTTCACATGGGCTTTGGTGAGAAAGGGCTTATGCTAGATCATAGACCATGTTATTTGTTCTATGGACTTTAGTTTCCAAACTGGGCTTCTCCATGTCACAAGTATAAATTTTGCTCTTATTATATAGCAATAAGGCCAAATGTTCACATTTTGTTTTATACTATTTGTAGAAAGTGGTTCAGCAGTGAAATCTAGGAGATGTCGTACTACAATGAATTACTAATTCATCTAGTGTCATTTCCTGGCTCTGGAAATTCATTGGTTTATAAAACTGAGAGGAGAAAGAGAAGCAAATTATATTCTTGGATAATTGAAAAAGCTAGTGTGATTGAGGAGAGACTTTGTTTCTCTCACACATAAGTTATCACTGTATACCATGAAATACAGTATCAAATAACTCTTCATAATACATTGGCTAGCACAGAAGCATATGTTATGTGTCTCCATTCAGTATGCCTAATTAATTTTAGCTAAGATATTTGTGCAAAGATTTCTTGTTTCATTGTATGAAGAAATGTCATTAGAAAGAAAAAAAACAAAAAAGCACAACTCTTTTGTGTCTTTGGAATACATTTTATTTAGGGGGTGAAAGTTTGGGGGGAGTACTGTAGGCAAATATTATAAGATATTCCAGATACCAGAAAGGAAATCAAAGAGTCTTTTTAGATAAGAATTGCAAAAAAGCTATAAGAGGTGGTACCAATCTAATGACTTTTCCTATCTTGAGTTTGATTTATGTCTTTCATTTTCTGTAAGTTAAAGAGAAGGGTTTATAGACTAAAAGGAAGCATCATTGCATTAAGACTCAAATATAATGGGACATGAAAAACTGGAATCTCTTCCATATAACATGACTTATTTATGATAGTTTGTTCCTTTAATTTTGTGATTTGTGATGTGTGCTCTCATTTTAATTTATGGAGAAGTCATTCTTTATATATTGAATTGGCCACAGTTGAGTGTCATTGAGAAGATGCTTCTGGATATTGAGTCTCATTAAGATGTGCTTCTGGACTAGTGTATCTGAGTGAATGGAAATGTTAGCAATTATTCTGTTGCCTTTTGGCATCTCAGGGGATAAAACTAAAAATGCTGAGACTGCATATAAAGTGATAATTCTACATTGCTTATTCTTTTATACTTTTTTTTGGATGTCTTTGGTGACTGAGTTGCTGAAGTCATTAGTTGGAACGTTGACCTGCTTGTAGTTTTTTACATGTGTTTGTGTTTTGTTTTTTGTTGGTCTTTTTTATTGTTGAGGGTTTTTTTTAAAGGTAGAATTTTATTTCTGTCTTGTTTATTACTTTATTCTCAGTTCAGAAGTGTTGTTTTATTTAATCCAGACAATCTCTAAGCCTTTAGCTGGATTGTTCTTTTTGTACCTGCACAGTCCCTGCTGTGGGCATGTCATGGATATGCTAAATTCTGCAAGCAGCATGCATATCTCTGAAGTTTCTGTAAACTCAGACATAAAAGCAGGGGAAACTTCACCTTTTCCATGCACTGCTATTCACATCACCACAGGAGAACTTACTGCTGCCTTCTGCCATCCTTGAGGTGAGGCTGTTGGAACGGCTGGCTAGCCCAGGAGTGATCAGTGTTCTCATTTGCATGCCTGAAATCAGGTGCTGTGAATGCTATTTCACTGTGTGCAGCACCACATTTTCATAAGAATGACCTCAAACTGGTTCTTTAAGCTAGTAGTGGTTATGAATCACTGTGGAGCATAGTGAAATAGATGGAAACTTGGACATGAGCTAGCAATATGCACTTGCAGTCCAGAAAAACAACCACATCCTGGGCTGCATGAAGAGCAGCATGGCCAGCAGGGCAGGGGAGGGAATTTTGCTCCTGTCTCCACTCTCATCAGACCCCATCTGGGTTACTGTGTCCAGCTCTGGGCTTCCCAGCATACAAAACATGTGGACTTGTTAGAGTGGCTCCAGACCAGGTCAGAGAGCTGGGTCACCTCTCCTATGGAGACAGACTGAGAGAGCAGGAGCGGCTCAGCCTGGGGAAGAGAGCGTTCTGAGGAGGTCTGATTGTGCTGTGTTTTTTCTTCATCTAAAAGGAGCTTACAAATCAGACACTGAAATCCTTTTTACCTGTGCCTGTAGTGACTGTACCAGGGACAGTGTATTTAAACCAAAAAAGGGTAGGTGTTGACTGGGGTTTATTAAGACATTTTTCATGGTGAGGGTGGTGAGGCTCTGGTTGCCCAGAGAAGTTTGGGGTGTCCCATCCCTGGAGGTGTTCAAAGCCAAACTGAATAGGGCTTTGGGCTTTGAGGAACCTGGTCTAACAGAAGATGTCCATGCCCAATGACAGAGCTAGAAGATATTGAAGGTCCCTTCCAACCCAAACTATTCTGTTATTCTGTGATAGAAATGCAGATTTAGTTTGGGAATGCATAAAGATATCTCTGTGTGCAACACCCAGCCTGAATGTTTATGTCTGTCCTAATAAATAGTGACATCGTAAAGCTTGGCTTTGAATTTGAACCCATATTAATAAAGTCCTGATATGGTCAGGTACCTTCTGCAGTGACTTTGGAAAAGGTTCAGTAGGAAAAAAAAAGATACCAGTGTAGGAAATCTCTATTGTCTCAGATTTTATGTCAGAAAAAAACTAGTAATATAGTTTTCAGTTTTGCACATGATTCTTACCTAATTATTATTAGTATTTCCGGATCTTCCCATTCTTTTCCCTTTACCATAGTTTTTAATGTATTAATATGCATATCAAGATCTCATTAACAGATTTGAGTGGGATTAATTTTTGACAGGCTATAGTGTCATCGTTGCAGAGAACTTTTTTATTGAGCCTGAGAAAGACAAGTGTTATGTAAAAAAAAAAAAGTAACTTTTTTGTTACCTTAGTCAGACATTTAAGAGCATTGTTGCCAAGATGATTAAGAACAGTAGTCCCTAGTTAAAAATAACAGTTCCTAAGTACTAGATTACTGGTTATAGTTTTCTAAATTTTTATTAAGAAATAAAAAATAGGCTACTTGGCTCTCATTAATTATGATCCTGTGCAAAAGAACATAATTAATCTCAAAATACATTTATTACATAATTATATATCATTAGCTTATTATATATTTTTAAACTTTTGACTGTTTTCTACAATGAAAATTACTTTTATAACTCCATTTTTAATTACCTTACCGACCTTGGTTGTTCTGTTGTTCCAAAATCCTTTGAATATGAATATAATTTCAAAAGTGATTCCAGTGTTCTTTTTAAACATTTCATAAATACATGTTTTCTGGCCGACTATTGGTTTAGGTGATCAGCCCATAAAAACTAAATACCGCATTTCAGTTTAGTTTTTACACAGATAGGAATAACTTGTCAGTTAGCTCTTGTAATAATGACATCATCAAGTGCTTTTGCAATGTAATATAAAAAGAATGTTGAAATATAAAGTGATACTTTCTTAGAGAACATGTAGGTTGCAGTACCTTCATTCTGCATAACGACATAAAACTTTCTTTTAAATTTTCTTGTGAACTTTGAAAGGAAAAATGTTTCTGAATATAGAATATAATCATATTTTTAATAATACCATTTTTCCATGATAAACTTTAAATTAAGTATCATGAGCAACATATTTAGCCACAGTAAAAAGTAATCATTTAATTAATATGGACATAGTGTTATTTCTGTCACGGTACATCAGAAAACACAGACTTCTAGAAAAATCTAATGAAGCTAGTAAGTGTATGTGGATGTAATCCAAGAAAAAGAATACTGTCTGTTAGAGATTGAATAATGTGTAATTTGGGAAAAGATAATCAACCTTCTACCTGCCAAGGTCATGCAAGCCTTGGAAATTGGGGTTTTTTTTTATCAGGGTACTGCTCTACTTTCACTTTTGCAGTCCATCTTCTGCACTGCCATTGACCAAAGTTTTGGCTATCTCATCTAAATTCCTGCTGTGCATAAATGCAGCTCCTGATTCAGATGTGTAAGTGTAGTTGGCTGTATGGAAACAAAGTGCATAAACCCTTGTTGGAATGGGTTGGGAATTGATGAGCGCTGTCATTAGGGTGCAATTATCTCTTCAAGTGGCAAAATACAGACATCTGTCTTAAGGCAAGCTGAATTATTCTCTGGTCAGTGTTGAGTGCTGATTTGCTTAAACATGAGTGTCTAGTGCCATTTAAAGTGCCTGAGGATATCTCATATGCCCTGTACTGTGAACTTTGACCTTCACATCCCACACACTTTTCTCACACCTTTCATGTTTGTTAAACTTCTCATATCCACTGGTGTGTTCTGGCATGTTCCATGTTCTAAGTCTTGTTTTGCTTGCCTGTCTTGTCTCTATTATTGGTTTTTGGCGTATGGCTAGGATTGTGGACCAAGTATTTTATCAAAATTGAAGGGGTTGTACTTCTGTGACTACTGCTAATTTCTTAAATTATTTTTAATTACTTCTGGCTAGGTTTTATTTGTCTCCCAGTTACCCTTAAATGGATGTCCCTCTGTTTCATATAATTGTTAGAAATTTCTAAATTCTTCTTGTACCTCTGATACATACCCTGAATTCCGGTTTCATTGTGTCTGGATGTTTAAACACAATTGCTTTAATATCTGTTTTTGCAGTTTTTCAGTGTTTTCAATCCCCAGTTTTGCTGCTAGACTGAAATTCTCAGTCTTCTAGACATTTTGCCAACTATTCAGCAGTATTCATTTCAGGCCACCAGCATTGCTACTGTGTACACAGCAGTTATCTTACTTGCTGCATCCTTTCTTGTTGTGCTTGAAAGCCCTTTTCTCTTCTCTAATCGCCGGGCTTTGGCAGCCTGGGGCTCAGAAGAGGAGGCCTGCTGCCAAGTTCTCACAAGCTGTCCGTCTTGATTTCCATGGCAAATGCTGTGAAAGGGTGCTGTGGATAACATGGCCAGTGTTAAGTAGCACAGCTCAGTGTTTTTTTCACATGCACACGCTGTTCACATTACCAATACCCAGCGGGGATTGGCGGCAGCTGCTGCGTCATTGCTCTGCCACCTGTCCTGTCCAGGGACCAGGGGGCATCTTCCAAAGCACATGCAAAAAAACATGGCTCTGCATAGTTCACAGAGTTTGCACTTTCATTGAGGAAATTGCCTTTTAAAGCTTAGTATTCCACATGAGAATACAGATTTTCCTCCAAGAAATTATTTCTCAGGAAAAGAGGTACAGTGGCACTTCCTCTTTGGTGAGGAAGAAAAAGTCAGATGGATATATGCCTGCAGGCTCCTGAACAGTCAAGAATGCCATAAAAATCCCACTGGGGAATTCTGGAAATCCTGGAAATGTGAAGTGGCAGAAGATGGCTTAAAGTTATGGAATTCAGTAGATATTAGGCACCATCCCACAAAACCAGTTTATACAAATAAACATCAAAGCCCTGTTAGAAGCGTCTTCTCACTTGGGCCTGTCTCACAGAGTAGCTCTTCTATATTTTCAGCTTCTGTTTCTCAATAGACAGGAGGCATTTACTGGTTCCTGGCCACACACTCATTTGAGAAACTTCTGAGCTATTACAGAATGCTTAATTAATTTATTTTTGCCTACATAGAATAACTATGAAGCACTAGCAATATCCTGGTGCCTGTAGTCAGGAAAATATTCATGACGCTTGGGAGTGTGGCTGATAAACCATTCTTGTGAATTAAACGTTTTTCTGCTTGCCTTAGTTTTTAACAATTCCTCTCCTCAAGCATGCATCAGGTATTCTACTGTCTTTTGAGTCTGAGTTGTATGGATAAAAATATTCTTTAAGTATGTTGGGGTATTCATGTGAGTAATTGTCTTTACTGATTTTTGCCGTTCCCTTTAAGACAGAGGTTGTGAAAGAGATTTTTAATGCCTTTTCATGTATACTGAGATGTATAGATATACAGATGTCCAAGAAAAACTTGCATGCCATGAAATCCAATATTTATATTGGAAATGGTCTTAGGTGCCACATCTGTGCAACCATGGTGTAAGGTCATAGGAAAGATTCAGGCCTGTTCTCCTCACCCTCTTTTCTGGCAGTTTGAAATGTATTATGATAAAGAGATAACACTGAAAAATTTGTCCTCTCAAACAACTGATGTGCTTAGGTCAGAAGATCCTGTTCTTTGTTTTGCATCTGCTCACTGATTTTCTTCCAATGTAAATCTGCCAGGTCAGCGTCATCCCCTTCCATCCCACAAGTCATCCAACAGGTTCACTGACCTGCCCATTGCAATTCTGTGCTTATTATTTTTTTTCCCTTGCATTTTCTGTAATGTTTCATATTACATCTTCAAGTCAAATTTGAATTCATTAAGAAAAAAAAAAAAAAAGGTGTGGCATATGAGAAATAGGGGTTTGTGAATGTTGGGGAAAAACCAGCTGGATATTTATTTACAAAGTTTTGTGGTTTAACCCCAGCTGGCAGCTCAGCACCACCCAGCCACTCAACTCCCTGACTCTTGGGATGGAGGGACAGAATTGGTAGGGTAAAAATGAGAAAACCCATGGGTTGAGATGAAGACGGTTCAGTACATAAAGCAAAAGCCACACATTCAAGCAAAATAAACTAAGGAATTCATTTACCACTTGCCATGGACGCTTCCCAGGTGCTCAGCCTTCCCTAGGAAAGCAGGGCTCTATCTACATGTAAGGATTATCTTTGAAGAAAGCTAGAGAGGGACTTTGGGAACATGTAGTGATAGGACATGGAATAACAGCTTTAAACTGAAAGAGAGTAGTTTTAGCTTGCATGTTAGGAAGAAATTCTTTACAGTGAGGGTGGTAAGGCCATGGAATGAGTTGCCCAGAGAAGTCATGGATTCCTCATCCCTGGAAGTATTCAAAGCCAAGTTGGATGGGGCTTTGAGTAACCTGGTCTACTGGGAGGTGTCTCCCCCATAGCAGGGGGCTTGGAATTAGATGGTCTTTAAGGTCTCTTCCAAACCACACCATTTTTTGAAGATGAAAATCATCATTTCACATGTCCCTCCCTGTTGTTCCGATTGGGAACGGCTATAAAGAATGACATGAACTCTCAAGGGAGTTTCAACACGAGAATTCCCTGGTTTATTGCTTCAGGCCTGTCTTATAGACAGATACGTGGAAAGTACAGACAGGAAACTCTTATTGGTTAACAAAGTGCTACATCACCATCATTGGTCAGGGGGGCTCATCACCCCCCTGGCTTTCTCCTGCAAGAGGAAACAAGACTGCAAAACAACACCTGCAAGGCTGTTTAGTGTCCCTGAGAATTGTTTTAATTCCTTCTCATATTTTTCCCAGGCTGCTTTCTCAGGCAGCCTGAGGAGCTATGCGGCCTGTAATTTGTACAGGCACTGTGGTTCAGATTTAGCATCCATACCTCCCTTTTTTCTTCTTCCCCCAGCTTTATATGCTGAACATGATGCCATACGGTGTGGAATGTCTCTTGGGTCAGTTGGGATGAGCTGTCCCGGTAGGGTTGTATCCCTTCCAACTCCCAGCCCCCTTGCTGGTGTGCTTGGGTGAGGAGCAGAAAAGGCCTTGGCTCACTGCTCAGCAATAGCAAAAACATCTCAGTGCTGCCAGCTGTTTCCAGTGCCATCCAGAACATTGCCAAAATACCTTACACTGTGAAGAAAATTTACACAGCCCACACCAGTACCAGTGGAACAGGCACAGGGTGAGTTAGTAAGTCATCTTTATTCATCCCTTTTCTGGGAACTGCCTCAGTATTTGAACAATCACATTTTGCTAGAAGAATCACATCCAGAAATACCCTTGATAGTCCACTTTTCCTAATTCCTTGTGCCTAAAACACTCATCCGCTCAAGAAAGTCCAATAAAGTTCTGGTCAATAAACACTACTAAATTCAGCGCACTGGCTGATCACATGTAAAAGGCATTGACATCAAAGAATCTGCTGCTAGGTACTTTGGGAGAAAAAAGCAAAGGTCAATATTCAGAAAATTAAATACTCATTGCAGATTATTTACATAGCTCTACTTCATGCCCATAAATTAGAGATCTTTCAAACCAGAATCTGTGCCACTGGTTCCATGTTAACAAATTCATCTATGCAACTTAATATAAGCATTAAGGCCCTTTAAAAAAAATAAAAAATTACTTCAGAAAGGACTAGTAATGTTTTTCAGTTTCTTAGAATAATCCTAGAAAACTGACAGGTGTAAAGTCCTTTGGTGTCTAAAGGAGGCTTTTCCTTTGTCCATCCTGCTCTAGGTGAACCCAGAAACATAGTACTTATGTTGTAAATTGCTGCATTCATTAATTCCTTCTTGTACAACTTGGTATGTTTTTTCCTATTTCCCTGCACTTCTAGTGACCAGATAACTTTTAGGCAATTTAAGAAATCGCTTAAAAAAGGTTAGCCATTTAAGCATCAGTTCTTTATTCTTTAGGTATTTAAATTGCAATGACCTTCTCAGCAGTTAACATATTGGACTTTCCTAAGTACTTAGAAGGCAATTGGTTTTTAGCTTGAAGAAAAAGAGGGATAATAATTTCAACACCTATCAAGTATGAATCCATTCACTTCTCAAAAGGAGGAGAAACCTCTAAACAGAAATGTAATGGCCTTTATCCTCTGGAAAATAGCATCACAAATTTCAGTCTCAGATGACAGGGCCCAGAGTCTGTAAGCCTATCCAGCATGCTGTGACATAGAGATTTTTTTCTGTTTCTACATGGTCCCGTTTTTACATTGTGGCATTGCATACAATTTGGACTAGATCCAGACCTACACCAGCTAAGTCTGCACTTCACCAAGTTATCCCATGAGGTCTTAACAATTCCCGTCACTGTCATCTTGGAGTTCCTATGTCCAAGGAACTTACTTCCACAGTTCACCTATTCTCTGGGATTTAAGGTAAAAAGCAAAAAGAGAGGAGAGATGAGGAGTTGCACTGGGGCCACTTCGTTTCACATCCATTTCACAGCGAGGATTTTGAGGTATCTGGCACTGTGGGACACAGCAGGTGGGCAAGGTACCCACAAGTAGTACTTCCATGGCCCCAGAATAATTTGGTTGCTTTCAGATGAGAGAAAGAATTGAGGATGAAGGATAGAGGTGGTCCATGGATTGCCTTCTAAGTCCATGGATGATCACTGCTGTGGATAATGCTGTGGTCATACTGATGCATTTTTTCCTAACTGCGTCTTTCAGATTCCTCCCCAGAGGACTCTGTGGTTTAATGCAGAAATAAAGCTAACATTCAGGGTTGTTTGAGTGGGCAGTTGCCCATCCCCTGCCACTGCACAGTGCTCCTTCTGTCTCCTCAGAGCAGACAGTGTCTTTGTTGCCAAACCTGGAGCTGGCAGGCTCTGTGGGCTGTGCTGGTTCCTGTGCCCAGCCCTGAGCAATGCTCCAGTCCCTGTGGGCTCAGAAGGTACAAGTCCAGGAAGAAGTAATAATTGAATGCATGATTAATTGTTACAGGATCAATAACTGATGTATTTAGGATTGCTCTATTTCATTAGTTTTCAGTGTAGAGCTTTGGCTGCATTCAGCAGTTCTACAAACTGGCTTTACTCTAATAAGTCAATGATAACCTTTTCTCTTAATCACCTCTGGAGAAAAGGGTCCCTTAGCCAGGCTATACCCAGTACTACCAGGGTTCTGCACTGGTATGGGGAAACTCACTCAAATACTTATAAGGAAGGGCTTTTTAGAAGAAAAAAGCATGCATCGTCTTAATGCACATAATGTAAAGACTAAAAGAGGGCTTTTGGAAAGCACTCAGTACTCTAGCCCCCCTTCAGTGCATCACTACATAGAAAAGAACTCTGCCATGAGAGATGTTACTCTTGTCACTCTGTGCTTCTGTCACTTTCCTGGTCTGCTGTTGGCCACTCTTCTTGCTGGCTTTCCCCCACAGACAGTCCTCAGACCATCCCCAGCTGAATCTGAAAGCTCTCCTGAGACGGAGGCGGAGGCAGTCTCATCTAGAGCAGTGCTCCAATTTCTGTTGCTTTGTTTAAAGATAAATGTGGAAGCAGTAGTGTTACCCAGCATTTTCTTGGGCAGTGTGTGCTTTTAAGGAGTACCTATGCTTTATTTCTTCACGTACAAGCAGAAAATTTTCCCATTAGCTTTCAGCAAAAGACAGACTGTGCAACAGCAGTTTTCTTCCCCCTAAGGATGGCAGCCTGTCATCTCTATTAATCTTCCACACATTATTGTCACCTGCATGCTTTGTTCTAGTATGATAAATTTTTACACCAAATGTAGAAAACTAGTGATATTCGAGAAATAGTAATCCCCTTGATGGACAGTTGAGGACACAAAGATGGAAGTGGACAGGGTTAAATTTGTGCACTATGGTAAGCCCTATGACCTGTTTTGTTTTCTTTCATTGTGGTTACTGAAGGAATTTTAAAAATCAGTAGCAAATTTCTAGGGAGTGTTTCCCTGTTTCTTTCTTTTCATTGGAGGTGATTTTATATAAAGTCATCTTGTCAACTTAAAAGGGATATTTGTACAATATAAAGTTGTAAACATTCATAAGAGTCCACATCACATGGCCTTTCTTAGGGCAGCATCCAATGCATTTAATCCAGATGGGATCTCTGAGCTGTCATCAGAATAGAAAAGGTTGAATCATGGATGTTCCTATTTTTATTTCATAGTTTTGTTGTGGGTTTGGTTTTTTTTGTTTGTTTGTTTTTTTTACATTACTTTCAATTGAAAAGGGCCTTGATTGTTTTTGTTACTCAGGTTATATTGTTGGTATATGCTGGAGGTTTGCAGTGATGCATAGCAATGAATTTTATCGTATGTTATAGCACTATGTGCCATAGTATTGAGATCATGTTCTTTGTTCAAGCCATTTTGTGAGGTGCTGACTTAACAGCATTTAAACAATGTTTATGTGGGTAATGAATTAAATTGTCCATGTATTTATATTAGTATTGCCTCTAACTGAAAACTGTTAATTTTCAAAATTAAGACAAAGTATTAAAGCTGTTTTTCCCACTAAATTGTTTAATATTACATGTAATTAATAGCTATGGTAGGTATTCTAGTTATAATGTTTTCCTGTGGTTTTTTTTTTTTTCCTCCCAGTCCTCTAACCATTATTATTAAAAATGTGGTTTTATTAGGATGGATTTTGCTGAAGTTTCAGTTATAGTGCCCTACTGACTTTTTTTCCATGGCTCAAATTGAGTTCAATACCTATATTTCAAGGTACAGCACAGATATTTCTTAGAAGTGTCGTTCTCTATAAAAATGTATTATTTTCTTGGATATTTTGCAGTCTACTGGCTTAATAGCAAGTTACAGAATTACTGCCTCCCTGTTCCAAGTTGAAAGAAACCTTTGCTAAAATGAGTGAAATATAAACGGTCAGTTATACTTCCTGAAAGTAGTGCAAACTGAAAAACTTTGGATCCAAATTACTTCTTTCAAACTTGTTCAGTTAACTTAGTCAAACTTAGTACCAGCTCCTGACATTTTATAGAACCATGTAGAGAGACCAGAAAAGTATTTGTAAAGAAGGAAACCTTAAAATGGCAAGAGAAGGGAAAACATTTAGCTTTGATATTAATTAAGCTTCTAAAAAAATTGTTTCTTTAATATATAGACACAAAATTACCCTCCATACCCCTTATTTTCCTGCCACACCGTTTGGGACTGAAAAACTAGGGAAGGAGACTGGCTGTCGGAAGTACTGAGACAGAGCTCCTCGGGGCTCTTCTGTTTCTGAAGCAGCTAACGGGGTGTGCTGTGTTCAGGCTGACAAAATCCATCACCTCTCGCTGCAGGACTGGGGCAGGGCCATGAGAGGAGTTCCTGTCACAACTGAGCTTAGAGTACACTTGCTCTCAGGTCTTTGTCCAGTTCTCAAGGTCTGGAAAATGATGGGAGAACAACCAACCAACCAGACAACAACCCTACAACCCAACAATTTTTAGCATGTTCATTTCTGTAATAAATGAAGTGAAATGGAGTCAAGCAAGCAAGAAAATAACTCTTTTTTCATGTAAAATTCATTAGAACAGACAAGAACATGGGAGAAATAAACCACAACCATGTATAAATATAATGGGATACTTTTTTCATGTAGTACAAAATAATATTGTTAATGAGAGATATTTCACTATCAGCTTAGGAAAGGCAGTTTGTGTAAGCAGAGTTACTTTGACAGCTTAATGTGATTAAATAAGCAAAACCGAAGTAGGAGAAAGTGTTTTCTGTTCAAACAGAGTGTTTTAAAATTCCTGCCATATTTTTTCTAACTTAGAGGCACTTGAGTCTTTTTATTCCTGCCAATTTCAATTGCTGGCAGCCAGTGCCTGTTTTCTTGGCCTGTTGATTGAAAAAATGTTAAATAAAAGAAGTAGCAAAATTAGTTTGTTGGATTACTTGTTTCTTAAAACTAACATAGTCTCAATTTTAAAACTCACTTTTCACCCTATAGGTAGTCTTGTTTTTTGAATCAGTCTGTACAAAGCTAAGCTAAGATGTAAGGCATACTATAACATGTATATTTATGTAATATGTAATGCCTCTGAATCAACAAAAGTAAAATTGTGCAAACCATATCCTACTTTTCATTATTTTTATTTTCTGAGTATTTTATGCAAATAAAAATAGAATTCAAATATAAAACATAACGTGAGTCATGTCCTATATAACATAAATGCACTTTAAAATCTGGTTATTTTTCATTATTTTGTTTCATGTTGAAAATAGAAAAGTGTATTAAATGTGTCTAATCATAAACAGCGCTACTCCATTCTGCAAAAGAAGCAAACACTCTGCTTTTAGTTGGCTGGTGTACTGTAAATCCATAGTCCTGCCAGCTTTGTTGGTCTAAACAGTTGCAAAGGACAGTGACTTCCAGTAGGTTTGCAGGTTACAGAAGTGGCCTCACAGTTGTTTATATGTTTTTATGTTTATGTTTACAGATGTATATATGGCAGGCTGTATGAAATAGGAGTATTATTGTTCATCTTGATGATACAATACTTACTGTGATCTTCTAATTGAAAGAATCATTCTTTAATGCCAGAAAGCTGTCAGCTATGCCTAATGAGGAACATAGAAAGTCACAATGGACATTTGGAAAATTCAGTAGCAAAATAATTGGTGCAAAATGGCAATTCAGTAAAGCACTAATGACCGTGTGCATAATCTCTTGAAATGTCTATTATGCCCACTTTATGTTCTGCACTTTGGCTTTACAGATTGATTGAGAGTCAGATGTGAGAACAGTCTGCACAGTTCATGCCAAATGGTTTGTTTTAAATCACACAGAGCCCACCTCTGGTCAGTGACAGGGACGAACAGAGTGAAGCACCACGTGCCAGTGCAGGGTGGGATGTGCTGCTCAGGCACACACAGGCCATGAGCTGAGCACTCTCAGTCCCTGTGATGTTGGCTTTATTTTGGAATATCCAGGAGGTTCTGCACAGGCAACTGTGGGCATCTCACTTGGGTTCATGGTGAAGCTGGCCCAGAAACACTCACAGGCAGGAAGGGTTCAGTTAGAGGAGGAGGAAAAGGTGACCAAGGAAACCTGGGCGGGCACTTGGTGGTCCTGTAGTGAACAGTGGAAATTAATTACGTGGTTGTATCTGTGTGTGCATTTTAAGTATACTTTGATGAAGTACTTAGAGATAATTTGATTCTGATACTAACATTAAATTTAAAATTATATGCTTCATTTGTAAGGTTTACTAGAGTTTCTTGTTCTCCACTTTACCCCCTTGTATGTGCCTTAATGTTACTGCTGCACTACCATCCATTTTGCTCTTTACTTCAAATTGATAGGAAATTGCAAAGTAAAAAGAAATTATATATACATACATAAATATATGTATATATTAATTATTTTTCCAAAACAGAGGAAGAAATAAAAATATAAATATTTTGAAAAGTGCAAAACAAGTCAGTGTGTTTAGCCTTTTATTTTTCTCCTAATAAAAGCATTTCATATTTAAGCTGTTCACATGTCAGTGAAAATAATCAAATAACTTAGCAGCACTCCAGAAAGGCATTGCTTCTACAAAAAAGGATGCAGCAGCTGTCTCATACATTACCTGAAGCTCCAAATACTGTCTGAATGACTGTCCTGGTAGGCAGCAGAGACTGTGAATGTCCAGAGAAATCAGTGAAGCTTCAGCATATATATATTGCTAAAGTGCTAACCCAAAGAAGAATGATTTTAGGACTGAGCATAACTACTCTGTGTTAGATCACACTTCTCTGCTCTAGAGGTGGACTTGCTACTGCTCTGTCTGTAATCATATTACATGGCCATTTTAATGACCTGATTAAACTCTTAAAATGAGTTCTGCTCCCATTACTAGCATCTGAAGGCTTTCTCCAGAGAGAAATAATCTCTGCTAGTTAGAAATTTAGTCCTTTAGTTTCATTTTTCTTCCCCCTTTTCTTTTTTTTTTTTTTTAATTATTTTTTTAATAGGGAACGTATGTCCCTTCTAAATCTACTAGGCAAAAAGCACAAGCTATTTTAAATGCCTCTTCTGAAAGATATTCCCAGTAGTTCTGAGCATCCTAGTAATTTGTCTTTTTAGCTATTCCAGCTTCAATCCTAAACTCATTCATGCTGCATTGGCTGCAATAGCTGTTTTCAGGGAAAGATTTTTAATCAATATGCCTCATTCTGCAACGAGCAAAATGCATTATAAATACTGCAATGAAAACCTCACTTCATTTATTACTTGGCTTAGAAACATAAAGCCACATTATACCAACATTTACACATACAACATTTTCCAAGGATATAAGGAAATGACTTAGTGCTTCTGCCAGAAAAATTACAAAAGAGAATCTAAATAAAAATGTTTATTTTTCAATGCAATATAATTTACATAGAGCACAGAAGTAGAGTTAGAAATTCAGAATTTAATATGAAATATTATATTTAATAATGCATAATGTTGGTGGGAATTTCAGTATTTTTAAGCTATAAATTTATTAATGCAATATATCTAGTAAAATAGTGTGTATCTTTTTTTACATTTCTGTTTTCTGATGCCATGTGCACTTTTAATGTTGTGTTAATTTTGTAGATATGCTTTCAGAGATGCCATATCTATGAAAAGAGGGATTTGGCTGAGAAAAAAAAGTGTACTCATCTATGTAAGCCTAGTAAAGCATTGTGTAAGTCCTTTTAGTCCTGAAATAGTGCATGCAGATGCTTTCAGGGACTGGCCAAGAAAAATTAATACATTAAGTACTGTGATCCTGAGCCCTGAGGCTGCTATGTTGGTGAATAATACAGAGCATACACCACACTTTGCATCTGGCCTTTGTGGTTTCTCTCTGTTGCCTCTGTGTCTCTGCATTTAGCTCTTTTTCATTTGCAAGTCTTTTTCTTGGTTTTGTGTTTGTTTTTTTTTTTGTTTGTTTGTTTGTTTTTTTAATTTTATTTTATTTAATTGAACCTTAGCACAAGTGGCATTTTCAAAATAAAGTATTTCAAGCTATGGTAGAACCTGAAATGCAGCTCTTCTATTATTCACAATCTTCAATGTTTTTACTAATTCATATTCACTTCACAGCCAGAGAGTAGCCATTGAAAATTGCATGGATGGCTCTAATGGAACCACTTTCCTTTCGCTCCTTAATCTCACTCTCTCCTAAATTGGTAGTGACAGTGTAAGTCTGTTTTCAGAGCATGTGCTTTTAAGCAACATATCATGGCTGATTTTTTGAAAAGTAGGCATCCAGTCACAGCAGGGGGATTGAGTGCCTTTAATTCAGGAATTATGTAACTAATTGAGAATGCAGGAGAGGCCTCCAAAGGACAGTGAAGATAACCAGTGTTCTGTATTTTACTGTTCACAGTGTAGGAATGATTGTGGTACTGTACCTAAAGCCAAGCAGATGACAGTGGGCATATTCAAGTGTCTGAGTATTATTATTATTTATGTGAGAGGTGGGGTTTCGCAGCTGATACTTTTATCCAGTGGAGATTTGGAAGTTGCACTATCTTTGGAGGAATCAGTACGCCCCTGAATGAAAAGACTAGTTGCCTTTGGGAAGTATGGATGTGATTTGACTTTGACAGACAACTTCAAAGCTGTGCTTTGTAGAAAAGTCATGTACCCATGAACTGGAAGACGGACACGCTTGAGGAGCTTTGCAAAATAAGGAGGAAAAGGACTTTTTCCACTTACTGTGAGTCATTCTGAAAGAAGGGATGCTCTAATTGTGCCATGAGAGAGACAAAATATGAGACAGCAAGACTAATTATGGCTGTGGGGTTTATTTTTTCTTTTTTTCCTAAAAGCAGCATGCCAGCTCTGCTCTGTTAGTGTAAATGAACTGTGAATGGAAGACATCAGCTCTGTTCTGAGCCTGGGATAATGCACCCACCTTCCAGCAGACAGAATTAGTGTTTCTGCTGTGCTTGTTGCAGCTGTGCAGCACCTGGCTTTCAGCTGTATGTGAGTTCATCCCAGACTGAGGGCAGAGCACACCTATACATCTATACATGTTCCCCTCAGTCAAGTGAAAAAGGTGATTGCTGGGAGGATGAGTTGTGTCTTCAGGTCACTCTGAGAAGAAGTTTCTATCTATTCCTAGTTATTTCAGGTGCCTTCAGAAACCAGCTGGTGCAACCCAGTTTGCTCTTGGAGACCTTTAGTATTCAACATAGCTCATTGTGTCCTTCCTTGCCTTTCATTTTCAAGTAATGGCAAAACTAATGACACATGAGCTTAAAACATGATTTTTCAGATGAAAAGCACAAAGGCAAATGTACAGGTATAGCTGTCAAACATGCTTAGAGATTTATTAAGATCTGTGGCATCATATCCAGTGGAGTGTGCTAGACTACAAAGGGGAGGAAAGTTTATTCAAATAGAAAATAATTATTAAAGTCTTTCAGACTTTCTAAAGTCATGATTTTGATGTCAGGCTGTAACTCTTTTTCAGTATCCTATTCCTGTTTCTAAAATTTTTCTTTTAATGTCTAGCCTTACACCAACAGAACTCTCCTAGTACTTCCAGAACTTCTTACTCATTCTTCATGGTTGGGTAATGCCCTTTCTGCATCTTTTAGAGGAAGAAATAAATAGAATTTCTCCACTTTGTTCACAGAAGTTTTGTGTCACGTGCCCTTTACCTGAACATAGCAGAAAAAACAAACAGGCAGTTTTCTTGTTCAGAAATGGAAGCTTTCCTTTAAACATCCTAAATCCAGGTAGGATCTTTTTCTCGGCTTCTTGTTGTGAAGACTTTCACATGGACTCCTATGTCTCTTGCCTCTGTTCTTCTTTTGTTGGGAGGCAAAAAGACCTCTAGGTGCAGCCAAATGGGTACTGGGTCCTACATTATCTTCCAGCTTGCAGGTAAAAACACCACACTGGATTGTTTCTGTTTTCCTTCAGGAGTTTTGTATGCCTGCTGGTTTTAACCTCTCATTAGGCAACGTGCTAGTGATGTGTTTTTTCACGTAGCCCAAATGGGTGATATCTAGCATGACCACTAGATCTGACAGCCACTGGTGAAAGATAGAGGCACTGGCAGATGTAACCTGGCTCCAGCACTGTGTTTTGTTGAACAACTCTTGCTTCTGTCCCACCATGTTTGGTGGGCAGTACTGCTGGTGGCACGTGTATGTCAACCCCTTGGTCTCCAGCTCGCTCCCAAGGCTGCTCCAGGGGCTGTGCCAGGCTGCTCCTGTGAACAGCCTGCAAAAAACCAGACAATGGTCAGCAAAACAGCACAGCACCTTCTGGCTGTGCCTGATCAATGTCTCATGGTTTTCAATTTGTCAGAAACCAGAGCTTATCAGGCAACAGTGAGGTAGCTGCATCTGTCTCCACAAAACACAAAAAATTATGTGAGAAAATCTGGTGCTGTGCTCTAAAATCGCCATTATACAGAGCACAGTCACATCCCTTTCCTAATCCACTAAGAGCAGAAAATCAGCAATGAAGATCTTAAAGACCTTCAGTTTGCCTATACAAACCTAAATAAACAAGGCACCAAAAAAGAGAAACCTATTATTTTCTGCCTTCGTTACTGAATTTTATGTACCCTTTCCTTCTAGTCCTCTCTCTTTCCCCTGAAATTGAAAGCTGAAATTCTGTTAGCAGGGAACAGAAGGATTCTGTTGCCAAGTCACCTGTTTCTTTATGAACACACTTGGGAAGCACATTAAAAGATTCCCGCAAGAATATGTTTTGCAGATATGTTCTACCCATCTGGGTAGAAGAAAAGGAATGGAAATAAGAGAAACAAAATACAAAG
Organism: Cyanistes caeruleus; assembly: GCF_971803275.1. Lineage (NCBI taxonomy): Eukaryota > Metazoa > Chordata > Aves > Passeriformes > Paridae > Cyanistes > Cyanistes caeruleus. The sequence goes on along the minus strand of NC_141702.1, from coordinate 25,797,594 downwards.
CAGTCTACTGCAAACAGGTGAGAAAAAAATCCCCATCTATTTAGATGAGCACTGTAATGAGCTGTACTAAACACACTAAAAGAGACTGATTTGCTTAAACCATTTGTCAATCATGTTGACCAAAGGTATTGCAAACTTAGAGGATGCAGATTTTCAAATGTGAAATCAGAACGGTTTGATTTTTTCAGTGCAGAAGACCAAGTTTGAATTAAAATGTCTGCATGCTGTGCTTAGATTCAGAAAGTGATAGAAACAGCAGGTGGCTCAAAAGGTACAGTATGGGTTGATTACAAAACTAGTCAGCAGTCAAAGACGTCATGTGCTGGTAAATGTGATGATTTATTTCATCTTGGACTTTGTTTGTGCACTGACCCTTTGTGCTCTGGCCTGAAACCAAAAAGTTCTCAAAACTGCACTTTTAGGTTTTTTAATAGTGTATTTCAAGGAGGGGTGTTATAAAGCAAAAGAAAATCCTTGAGAGATAAGATTAATGCATGACACTTCATAGCAATGCATCCCCCTGTGTTCACAGAGTAAAATAAAACTTAAAGCAGCCCATCACATCAACACATACTCCAAAGGCTTCCTTTGGCTCTCAGGCTATCTCAGGGAGCCCAAACTGTTGATCTAGTTTTGGACTGGCTCGGTCTGGCAGGCAGCCTGTCCTCCCTTCCACCCTGCTGGGACTGTTTATAACACAGCCTCTTGTTCTTTTTTCCTAGAAACATGTTGTGCAATAGCATGCAAAGTATTATACAACAAAAACAATAATATTTGCTGGCTTTACATTAATTTCAGAAAATAGGTATCATCACAGATTCTTAGCCTCTAAAATATTTCCTTACTGTTACTGTCAATATGGCTTCAATTAGATAAGAGGAAAGCACACTGGACCTCCTTAAAGTTACAAATATTTCTAGTGCTGATCTAGGGGAAAGGACTCTGAACTTCACAGGTAAAACCACTGCATTTCTGCATTCCTGACAGTATCTGCATAATTTGAAAAAACCTCAGCTTTTTCTGTGTTCTGTGCAAAGGAAAGTTGGTGAACCTCTGTTTGTTAACCTCTCCTGTGTACTCATTGTCCAGAGATTCTACCGTTCTGTGGGATAGAAGATGCTAGCAACTTGGTCAAATATATTCTCACTGTTAGAATGAAAGAAGAGCAATTCCGAAGCACAAAGCACAAAGAACCAAGAACTGAGCACAAAACCAACTGGTTTTGGACTTCTGCCATGAGTCTGAAGCTGGTTTTTAGATAGTCCAGGGTCATTGCTGCATGTAGATTGCATTTAGTGGCCACAACATTCTCCTGCCTGCACAGCAGGATGCTATAGTGCTGATCTGCATTTCCACAGACACAGAAGAATCAGATCTCCTGTCTCTGTGGCAAACATGATGGCTTATCTCATTTGTCACCCTCCCTTGTGTCTGAGGAGACGGTGGCAGAAGGATGGAAAACCCACATGTGAGTGGATTAGAGGGTTTGTGGGCCCTTGGGGACCCCGTGCCCCAGGGAGAGGTGCTCAGTTGTCCTCACGCCTCTGTCACCAGGTGCTGGCAGAGACAAGCACTGGTGAATGCAGTCTGCCAAAACAACAGCAGCAAGGAATGGTTGACAGAAGGATTTCTTTGCCACTGAATGTTTCTAGACTAAAAACACACTTTGACAGAAAAGGATTCAGAGAGATAATACTGGGGAAAAAAAAAAAACAACAAAAAAACCCAAACAGGCAAGCATCTTTCCTTCCTTTTTTAGCCATTTTACATATAAGTGCCTGGTGGGAGGAGGTCTCTGTGAGTATGAGGCAGGGATGTGCCAAGGAAACACATGTGCAGTCTGGAGCTGGAGGAGGCATTGCAGACCCTGGGACAGGGCACAAGAAACATGGGAGGGACAGCAGAAGGCTGGAGGCAAGTGAGCCAAGGGGTGGTAATCCCCATCATGGCCAGAGGTCAAGGAATGCTGTTAATGGGAATTTGTCATGCTCTGCTTAACCAGAGAGACATCTTAAATGCTTACTCCAGGCTCCTCCATGCATCTTAGGGGAGTGCAGTAATAAAACATGATTGCCCCAGTGCCATTGTTCAGACTGCAGAGAAGCAGAACCTGTCCTTTCATGACATATTTACTGATTGTGAAAGGATATAATTGGTAAATGACAGCTGAGAGAGGGTTAATTAATCAGCTGCTGTGGTACAGCAGTGTTCCCACAGGCCCCTGGAGCCTGAGCACCATGTAGCTTTTCTGCTGGGGAACTCCATCACTGTCAAACCCCTCAGTAACTTACATAAAAAGAAACTAGAACAAATGGGGTTTCTCATAATTAGGTATATCATCTCTCTTAAATCATACCAGAATCTTAAATCATATCAGAATCTGTTGGCCAGTGTTGCTTTTGCACCCACTGTTTCTGAGTGAAATAAGTATTACACTTTGTGCTGAAAAAAAAAAAAAAAAAAAAAAAAGCTATGGAGCTGGTAATAGTAACATCTCAGCCTGCACTTGCCTAATTGCTTGGGTTTTCACCTCTTTCTTGGCTCTTCATATCACCAGCAGTATAACATAGGTCAGTTGTAAAATACTGTAATTTTCATTCAGCATGCCCAGTGAATACAGGTAATGCTTAAGTATGTGTTTGGAAGAGCAAATCAGATGTTTCAGATTCATGCTGGATATATTATCTTTTCCTGAGCAGTTAAAATGATGTCTGTAATCCTTCAGTCGGTTTCCAAATTACTGACAGCAGTCTTTAGACTTGTCTTACATGGTTCTATTACTTTCCATTTTTTTTCTTTCATCCTAATAATTTTTTTAAAAGAGTCCAACCAGTGCTACATGTTCCCCCCCCCAATTTTCACAGTTACCAATTGTATTTTGATTTCTTCTTTATTAACATGATTTGGACAGGTCAAAAAAGGTGCTTCCATCCATAAACTGATTCATTCACCTAAATTCCCAAATCATCATGAACACCAGCCTCAGCTTCAGATGAGTCACCCTATTTGTTTCCATTGAGAGCTCCATGATACTAGTTTAGGCTTAAAAATCTAACTTCTGCATGCCTAAGTCAGGGGAAATGAACCCCACTCATGGGATACAAATAATTGTTCATTTGTCCTATATTTTTTAACTAGGACCTTTGTCTCAGATCCAGCTAGTCAGCAATGACCCAGGGTTGAACACAGCCTTGGGAGGGAGATTATGATGTCTTTTAAGAACATGAGTAATTTGGTCTTTGCACACTTTGACTCAAAACCCCTGACATTTAGATGGAAAAGTAGCACAATGAGCTAAGTCTGTTAGGAGCTGAAGTTTTCTGAGTTTCTGTGGTACATGTATCCTTTATTTAGGAAATATTTTTCATTTTTCCCTTTTTCCAATTTAGGAGAAAGAAAGAAGAAGAAATGCATTTTTTTTTCAGCATTTAAGATCAGTCATAGCATTTGAGGATGTTCATACAATGATAAAAATATCCTCATCTTTTGTCTCGAATCTGTGGAGAAAGTCTGCCATAAACAGGGTTATTGTTCAATTTTATTTTATGTTCATTTGTACTGGTATTGAAAATGAGCAGCAAGGGAGACCACAGGTGCAAAAGCAGTAAAGAACTGAAAAACAAATAAAATGCTTCATTTTCAGCCAGAGGCAGGTTACAATATTTCCTGGGAAAAAGCTTCTAATAGAAGGAAATTTTGGGATAAACTGATGGTGACATTAGGCAGAATTGACTATAATGATTGATTTAATCTGCATATTTTTTTGATTATCTGAGATATGGCTACCATGTAATAAAAATTTTGCAACACTCAAAGCCTATGCACAAGGTTATTTCTTCTTGCTTAAATCTGAGCACATAAAGGGGGTTGGAGGAATGCTTTCAATTGCCAAGGATGATCTGGATGATAAAACTTAAATGCAAAATGAATATTAATTTTTAGTGCAGTAAAATTAGCTGACTCTGAAAACTGCAGGTACTTAACCTTTTCTGGAGTACAATTATCTGTTTTAAACTGAATTCTAAAATTATTTTATGTATGTTTGGGGCTTTGGTGATAGTCCATTCTGGTTTCTGTGCAAGTCCTCATGGGAGATGGGGAGTTTGGGGTAGAGGATCTGGAGCAGTGTGCTGTGAGCTTTTAGGGGAATACCCTGACTGCACTTAGTCACTGATATCTTGACATGGGCAGTGACATCTTCAGCCTGGGGTGAGCTCCTCTGACGTGAGTGCATATCTGGTGTTTTCTTTGGGGCACTAGGAAGAACAGCGTGAAATTCTGAACATTGGACTTCCTGGAAGAAAGCCCTTGCCATCCTTCAGGCTACTTTCTTTGTGATTCTAGGATTTACATGTACATTGCAAAGGAGTCAGCCTGCCTTCCAGTGAGGATGTATCTGTTCTTAGGTAAACAATTTATTCTAAAAATTTTCAGTGAGGAACATTGAGGTTTCCATAGAGTCACAGACTAAACTACCCTAGCCAAAAGCTACCATCATCACCCCAGCCAAGTTATCTCAAGATAAACAAACTTGTCAGAACTCATTTGTTTAACTTCCTTTACTTTTCCTTTACAAGTGATAGCTTTTAAAGTACTCTCTCATGATACAAAGTTCAGGTCAGGTCCAGACTGCACTGCCAAGGAGCCACTGCTGCTGGAACTGTACATGGTCTGAGTACTCTGCACATTCCATGAAAATGAGTCTTCAATAAATTTCCATTAAAATAGCTATAATCACTAGTCATTAAAAAATCATGTATTTTACTCAGATTCATTTATGGCTTATAATGGACTAATATCCTTACAGATTTCCATTATGAGAAAATTAGAAAATGTGTTCTTCCTCTTTGCAGAGCAAATCCCCATCATAGCTGAGATGACCAAGAATCTGTTTGCAAGCTATTTTATTTGCAGTCAGTAAATCTATCAGACATGGAATCATGATAGTTCCCCAGCACAGGAAGGACATGGACCTGTTAGATCAAGTCCCAGGGGCAGGGGCACTGAGTTGTTTAGAGGGATGAAGCACCTCTCCTGTGAAGAAAAGCTGAGAGATTGGGATTGTTCAGCCCGGAAAAGAAGTTTAGGGTTGATGTAATTGTGGCCTTCCAGTACCTGCAGGGAGCCTACAAGAAAGATGGAGAGGGACTTTTTATAAGAGCATGTAGTGACAAGGTAAGGGGGAAAGGATTCAAACTGATAGTAGGTTTAGGTTTGCTATTAGAAGAAAATTCTTTACTGCGAGGGTGGTGAGGCACTGGAACAGGTTGCCCCAAGAAGTTGTGGATGCCCCATCCCTTAAAGTGTTCAAGACCAGTCTTGATGGAGCTCTGAGCAACCTGGTCTAACATAAGGTATCCCTGCCCACGGCAGGGTGGCTGGAACTAGATGATCTTTCAAGTTCCATTCCAACCGAAACCATTCTATGATTCATTCTATGATTTTATGATATATATATAATGTTGCTATAACTTATTAATCTGTCAGCTATTTCTGACACCTTTGTGAGAAATCATCCAAGAATTTGCAATCTCATTAATATTTGTTTGTCTGAATGACTATACTGTGAATAATTAGATTTTCTAGATAGTAGAGGAACAAGTAATTTTTCCATTGAAAAGTGTGTTTGTGCTCTTTATCATTATGTGAAACCTAATTCTACAAGAAAAGAGAAAGTTAAACTTGCAAAATCATGTGTGACTGTCACATGGGAGAGGGAGTGCGTCATTTGGAAGACATTAAAATTCTGGCTCAAGAAAATGATATGTTTGTGAAGAAGAGTGACACACTGTGGTTGATTTTTCAGTTATTTGATTTATTTTTAATTTGAAATACTTTTTCAGAAGATAATGTATTTTTTGAGTCAGCTCAGGTACTGAAACATTTTTATCTGTCTAATGCCATTAGAAATACAGTGTTTGCCAATTATTTATGAACTTCCTTTCCCTCTTCCACTCCCCAGAGTTCAGTTTTTCTCTGCCATTGTGGCTTCCCTCCACTGATGTGGTTTCCACATCACTGCATGAGAATCAAGGGGATACAAGAAAATAGTGGTCTCTTCTAAATTTGTGGTAGGATACTCAAATCCATTTACTGCTTTTGTTTGCAATGTTGTGGTTAATCAAGGGGCAGCCTTAAGGAAATCATTATTGACAATCAGCCAGGAAAATGAACTTTATAATACAGTTTATCAGACAGGTCTTTAAACTGCTGGAAGCCAAACCATCCCTGTTACCCTGCCTGGACCAATATGGTAATCAGGGAGAAGTCACTTGCCTTATATCCACTGTTTAGGGAAGTACATTTCTTGTATCACAGGTTCCATTGCATTTCAGGATGCAATTACATTAACATGGAAACATTAACATTAACATGGAATCTTACAACAGTGAAAACTTGTTGGAAAAAGCAATGAGGAGTTAAATGGGATCATCAGTTTGAGCTTTTAAACCTTAAACAGGAGCCTCCCAGTTGGATTTGAAAGGGTTCATCATAATAACATTATCCTTCAAAAAGTCCCGATGTGTGGAAGGAGTGGAGGCGGCTGCCACCGCAGGAGGTGAGGAGGTGAAGGCAGCCAGCAGTTCTCCACACATCTTGCAGCAGGCATGATTCCTGAATTTGCAGCTGAAAGTGGCTGTAAATCGCTCTCTCTGCACTCTTTCAGCTCTGATTATAATGAGCAATCAGAGCGCCTGAAGTGTTGCCTTGCTTTCTAGATGAAGCGCCTGTAATACTATTTTGAGCTTATTTGAATGCTTATTAGTAATAGGAACTTTAACATCAGAAGTGGGATCCATACTTGACACATCACCACCTTAAGAATACACATCTGTGTAATAGGTGATAAAAGATACATCAGCAAGCAACTGCAACTGTCATACAACAAAAACATAATAGATCTAGATCTTAAGGTTTTTTCTATGTATGCAACACATTATGCCTCACACTCATGGGTTCACAGTTCCAAATAAGAGAGGAAAACTTAAGAAAGCGCTCAGTCTGAAACTCCTGAAAGTTACAGGTAGAAGAGTTTGGGTAAGAGCATTAGAAGAACTAGTGAAAACTGAAAAGCTTTCCAAGAATTCATTGTTTAAGGACATCCTGAACTGCAGGAACATCGATTGCCAGGACTTTGATATTTAGCATTGCATATGAAAATATTTCCACATTCATAATAATTCTTTACTTATTTATCAGTTTTGTTTCTAAATGTTTTTAAATTGCGGCACCAAAATGGTCTAGTAGAGGTTTTGAAGTTTCATTTATCTTCTTTTCTTAAAAATTGTCTAGTAGAAAATACCGTAGTAATTGATACTGAACACAGCAAAATCTTTCTTCAGATCTGAATGTAATGCCTTCAAGATCTTTCTCCTGAAATAACATTATCTAGAGTCTGTGCACACCGAAAGAGGTGGTCTTTATCACTGGAGGATTTTTATTACTGTTCAACTCATTTTCTGGATCACTTATGAATAGTTTAACAGAACATGTTCCCAAATGGTTCTTGTGGGATTCATCTAGCAACTTCTCTAAAATGAACACCTATTTCCTGTCTTCCATAATGTGTAACTTGATGAGCTCTCCAACTGCTACCTCATTAAGGAAAAGGGCAGCAGCACCGCTTTTGCATTCAATAGGAGTGTATTGGGAACATCTGTCTTACTTAGTCCGTTGGTACTTTATGAATCCCAGGGAAGCTTAAGCCTGAAAGAATTATCAAATTTCCTTCACTGTCATGTGGTGCTGCTGCCCAGACACTTCTGTCTGAGGAGTATTACTATGGACAATTCTGGTATCTGTAGATTTCAGGGATGGAATTGAATAGGAAATTAGATGGCTGAAATTTGGTGTTTAGGATCAAAATCATGCCTTAATCCTGAGTGTGTGAGATTTCTTTGCAGCTGTAAGTTAAGTGACTAGGTTACACAGATTGGGAAAGCCTTGGAGGTCTCTTCATGTAGGCACCTAAAACAGCAATTAGGCTTGGAAGCAATACCTACATGCATCAGTGGATCTGTTCTCTAGGCCTGTATAGAGGAAACACCCTTCATCAAATGAGAGGTTAAGCAAGTATTTACTTTCAAGTGTGAACTTGGAGCCTTCATAATTAAGTTTGGTTTAAATATAAATAAGTTGATTGCCAAAGACAAGCTTCAGGCTTCTTTATAGTCAAAGTTAAGTGTATGCATTAGACCTCTCCTGATGGATTGTTTCAAAATACAAGTATTTTGTTCTTCTTATACATAAAATAGATCACATACAGATATTTCCCTCCAGAATTTTCTCCATGGTAGTAATATTCTATTTCCTTCAGGTGACCAAAACCAGTCTTTAAAGCCCTTGACTACAACTGGAATTTACTTTTATTTCTCTTCAATAGTGTGTAGCAAAATAATTCATTCAGAGCCTGGAGAACTGCAAAACCCTGTTCTTAAAAATAGAATATCCCTTGGAAATCTTGTGATACAAGTGATATTTATTCTTTGGAGAAAAAAATGTATTCTTGTAGGACTAGTATAATCATAATAAAACCAAATGACAGAGAAGGAACAAAAATGTGATACAGATATTTTATTTAAATTTTCCTGTTTGTACATTTTAAATAACAAATACTGGTTTTTATTAAGAAAAGCTTTTGCAAACACTATATTCATAACTGATATAAAAATAAATGTTTCCTGATTAATAAGAATAGTTGAAAAATTATTGTCAGTTTATGGAATTCTTAGCATAAATGCAGTAAACCTTCATTTAAAGATAACTGATAATTTGTCATCATCTAGCTTATTGTAACAAAACATTAGTGTCTAGAACATTTGTATCACTTTAAGGTAACTTTCTCTCAAAAAAAACAGTATTAAAATTATTTCTGGAAAGTGAACATGACAGCAGAGGAAAAGAAGGTATGTTTTCCTCCAACCAGTGTAAATGAAGTTATATCTGCTTTCTTCAAATGGTGTTTCTCTTCTGCCAAAGGCTTGTTGCTTTATTTGTGACACAGTAAGCTTTTAAAGCTCTTACAATGCCATCAGCTTTTATTATATCCCTCTACTCTTCATTTTTTCAAATCACTAAATAACTGTATTTATCCTTTTGAATGTGGTGATTTGGCATTGGCTGTCAGCAGCCTGGGTGTAGTTGAGCAAAACCCTGTATCATAGTAAGGAGTCCTTTTATAAGGGGTGGTAAAGTTTGGGACTACAGTCTGTGCTCATTAGTTTTGATCCTTTTGTGCAGAGACTCATCCTCAGCAATAGCTGTAGCCATCACAGTTTGCACTTTTGCAGAGCCCAAACAATTGTTTATACCCTGGGACAGGAAGATGTATTATCTAGCATTGGTGGAACTAAGAAGTGCATTGAAAGCAGAAGGCCTCATCCAGCTATATATTTAGGTTTAAAATTACGCATGTGTAGCTGAAAAAAAAATCTCTATATCCCAAGAGTGCTCTTCAGAACTGGTCATCAGAGGCAATTAGTCCCTTTTGTTGTGTTTCCACTGGCACTGTGTCCCAGTGTCCCAGTAAATGTGGTGTTGCCATCACCTGTTGCAGGTTGCAGGCTTTGTTCTGGAACGGTAGCAAAGAGCTGGGACCTGCCAGACTTTCTCTGGACTGCTCAGGGTCTGTCCCCAGCTCCCTTTGAGCTTGCTGGCTTCCAGCAGCCCTTGTCTAATGGCTGAGTGATTTTTACCTTCACTGCTTTATTTTTTGCCTAGGTTTGTCCTATATCTGTAATTAATGGTAGCAATAATAAATCATTATTCTGTGTGGAGGGTGCTAGAATGGCCCTGGAATAAAAGTGCTGCACAGAGGAGTACAGGGTTGGGATGGAAGTGGAGGCATTGAAAGCAAAGGCATGGGATAATAAGGAAGGCTCTGGGACTGTGAGTGGGGACAAGGCATCAAGGTCAGCTGCAGGTCATTAAAGGGACACAACATTGGGAACTGAGTAAAATCACTTTATGAGTTACAAAGAGAGCAAAGAACACATACAGCAGGTGTAAAACCATATCTAGTGAATTCGGATGGGAAATGGAGTTGCTGAACAGTGTATATAGCATGTTTACCATCCTAAAAATAACCCCCAGTCCTTCCAGGAGAGAGGAAGAAAAAATTACAGCTGTCTGTCTTATGTGCCTGTAGTGGATTGACTTTGTCTGGATGCCAGGTACCTACCAAAGCCTCTCTATCTCTCCTCTCCACAATTGCAGAGGGGAGAGAAAATACAACAAAGGATTCATGGGCTGAGGTAAGGACAGAAAGAGATCACACCAAATAACTGTGAAGGGCAAAAGAGCCTAGAATTGGAGATATTAATTGTTACTAACAAAATCAGAGCAGGGTAATGAGAAGAAAAATAAGATCTTAAAACGACCTTTCTGTCCCACTACTTCCTCCTTGCCAGCTCTACCTCCTCTCGCCCAGTGGTGCAGGGAGACAGGGAATGGGGGTTACAGTCAGCTCAGCTCACCTCAGGTTATGTCTGCCAGTGGTCCAGAGGAGGAGTCCTTCCCCCAATCCAGTGTGGGGTCCATCCCACAGGAGACAGTCCTCCATGGATTTTTCCAGCACCAGTCAATCCCACAGGCAACAGTTCTGTGCTTAATGGTGCAATGTGGCTCATGTGAGATTCAGTCCTTCAAGGACAGCCTGCTCCACCATGGGTACCCCGCAGAGAAACAAATCCTGCCAGGAAACCTGCTCCAGCATGGGCTGCTCTCTCCACAGGTCCCTGCCAGGAGCCTGCTTCAGCACAGGCCTCTCATGGGGTCACAGCCTCCTCTCAGACATCACCTGCTCCAGTGTGGGTCTCCTCCAAGGGCTGCAGGTGGATCTCTGCACCCCTGTGTCCCTCCATGGGCTGCAGGGGCACAGCTGCCTCACCATGGGCTGCACCAGGGGCTGCAGGGGAATCTCAGCACCTGGAGCACCTCCTGTCCCTCCTTCTGCACTGACCTCGGTGCCTGCAGAGCTGTTCCTCTCACATGTTACCACTCTGCTTTTCTCTGTCCACAGTTACATCTGAAATACAACTTTTTCATTCTTCTCCTTAAACACGTTGCCACAGGAGTGTTTGTACCTTGGCCAGCCACGTCTTGGGGCCATCTGGGATTGGCTCTGCCAGACTCTGAGGAAACTTTTGGCAGCTTCTCACAGAAGCCAGCCCTGTACCCCCAGCTACTACCAAAATCTGGCCATGCAAACCCAATGCAATATCCTGCATGAAAGAACTCAGAGTACTGCAGCTCACATCAGTGTTGTCCTCTCCACAGTGAAGCCATCAACTGTAGGATCCCCAGGGCAGTGGAATGGTAAGCATAAAACCAGGGAACGAGTCAGACACTAGAAAGTTTGTTTATGTGTCATTTTGCCTGCATGGAATTTGAACTGCAATCATTAGTATGGAACTACACTTCTAATAAGCCTTGTATTAAAGGGGAAAAAAAAAAACCAACAAAAAACTCCTTTTAAGATATGTTCTCACCCATAGTAAAACTGTAACATCTTGTTTGGAGTTCAAACAAACTATATTGTAACTTGGTTGCAACAAATTGTTAATTAGCCTCTCATAAATAAAAGCATGACATTTTCTACTCTCATTAATTAAGGCAAAGTCTTCTTCCTGAATCTGAAGGCATCTGGATTGCAGTGATCCCTAGTTATGATCATAAGTTTTAAGATTAAAATAATCCTATGAAGCATCTTTAGGTATGTTAATCGTGCATTTCTTGAGGATCTTTGATTTCCTACATAAGCTTTGCAAACTTGCAATTCATTGATTGCATTCACTGAACGTCTTTGGCTCGGTTAATTCAAGGAGCAATTGTCTAATGCCCAGGTGGTTCTTATCTGTGCTGTTTTAGCTTCTGCCTAGATTTGTACAAATGTAGAAACATTTGTAGGTCTGTGAACTCTATCACTGCTCTTAGTTTTCTGGCAGGGATTTTTTGTTTTCTCCAAAGAATTTCAATTTTTTCTTCATTTAACCTTCATGTCAGATGTTAGGGTTCTGTCAATAGTGGTTGTCTTATCACATTCTTCTGCTAATTAGTCTTTTTTTCCTTTTCACCCCTCTAAACAACAAGATTATGTAGCTATGGTTTAGTGCCTCCTAGCCATTAAGATTTTGTTGCATTTCATTTCATTATGAAAAGCATCAGGAAATAAAACACTGAAGGACCTGTTTCCCCAAGACACTACTGAATGTACACACTTCTCTGCTCCATTTCACTGAAGTAACAATGAAAATTTTAATGATTTATCAACTATAGGAAAATAATTGTTGTCACCTGTATCTGCAGTAATTTTCTCTGTTGTAGGCGATGTTCTTTCTAATGCCTGCATTTCATAATGGGGTCTCTGTGGTTGACTGCAGGTGTTGTACACCCACTCTCTTTGCACTACTGTGTGAGCTCTCTTCATGTACGCATCACCTCCATCTTCTTTATTCTTCTTCCTGGAGTGAGAATATCTAGTTTAAAAACAAGAGTCAAAGAATAGCTAAGGTCTTTAAGGTCTTTTAACTTCATTCTGTACTCTGCTGAATCTCTTTCCAATGCCTCATCCATTATCACATTGTTTCTCTTTTTTTTTTTTGGTTTTGTTTGTTTTGTTTTGTTCTTTGTTTCTCCAATGATGGGACCTTGGACCTGAAAGATTTTTAACTCTAAACCCAGTGCCCCCAAGAAATTAGTTCACTATTACTTTTGCTACAGCCAGTGTGGCAGACAACATTTTGATTTTTTTCTCATTTATGTGCAGATTAAAAATTAATAGGTTTGCATTTGTCAAACTGCATGCTCATTAATTTTCTTCTGTAGCATTGCCGAATTGATCTTATGAATAATGCCTGTGTAGCAGCAGCCCTGTCGTTATCATCTTTGTCTAGTCTCTGCACTATGCTTTTCTTTGTAAATTCTTGCAAGATATAAAATCCATTGCAATTCTCATATTGTTCCTAAGACACCCATTGTTTCTATTCGTAGCTGTATTTGTTTCATTATAAGAAGTTCTTTGTATTGTATTGATGAAATTTATCTCAAAGATCTACACAATTCCTACTGGAAGTTTCTTTTCTATTATTCTTTGTTATGCTGTTATTTCAGTGTTATGAGGACACTTTTGATTCACCAATTTAGACTGGGTAACTTTGTTTTCTGTGCAAACTCCCTTTCTTTCAACTTTATTCCAGTATTTCTATTCAAGCATTTTAGCCAGGCTTCCTGAAAAAAAAGCAGTCCTCTGTCAACGCACATCCTTTAAAAATGTTAAGACTCCTTTCACATCCAGAGATAACTCATCATTTTTCTTGGCCTCTGTGTTCCTATCGCTCACATGCTTCACTTTTGCAGAGGTTGGTACTCCTAATATTTCTGCTATAGTTTTATAAGTAATTTTCCCTTTTTAGTCAACTCAAAATTCTAAAACACAGTAGATGTTTCAAAATACCTGTTAACCTATGAGAGAGTGGGTTATAGAGCCATGCATCATGTTGAGGGTGGATGGACTTCAGCACTGTGTGACAGATTCTGTAAGAATGAGAGGAAGAAGAGAGAATGAAGGGAATAAAGGAAGTCTGAAGCACATTGTATGGGGAGAGCTGAGTTTGGTCACTCTTGAGAAGTGAAGGGAATTGACATGCAGAATGAAGTGGAAGAGGATCAGGATGAGGGGCAGCTGTCTCTTGTGTTTTCTCTGCTACGCTCAACCCACACTGAAGTAAAACATTGTCACTGTGAACTAAGCAAGAACCATACTATGAATCTAAAAGTCAGAGCTAAGAGCAATTGCTCTAATCCAGAAGCCCAAGGAAACTATTCCTTTCCTTTTGTAAAGCAGAACTAATCAGGTCCCAGGTTTTTACTTTTCTACCCTAAGATCCAGTGCTTGAGACTTAACTGTATTTTGATTCAGTGAATCCATCAGGCTTTCGATGCGCATCACCTTCCACTGTGATTCATTCTGTATCTATATAGGTAAGCTTAAGCAGATACTATTTCTGTGCTTGTGCTGTGAGAGAACCACTTGGCTGCTGGATGGACACTGACTAAGGCTGTGAAAGCTGAACAGGGTCTAGAAAACTGCTGGACATGATGTAGGCAATTGTAGAGCATAAAAAGCTATGAGAATCTGTCAAAAGTTACAGACAGCAGCTGAGGAATACCTGAACCTTAGAGGCAATTAAGGCAAAGTTATATAAGAAACTGCCAAAGTCCACAAGTAATTGCACTGGTGTTTTAGAGGCCACTAGGGCCTTGCAAGGCCATTAGCACCCAGATAGTCTTGTAAAGAACACCATAAAAAATAGATTTGTGATGATCCCACTTACCCTACCTTAATGTACCAGGTGCTGCTAAAAAGTCTCATAACTCATTTCAGTCCTTAGCAGTCCTACATGGGGTGTTATTCATTAGTGTTTTTGTTTGACTCAGAAACACAGTTTAGAGGAGAGCCTCCTGATCATTCCCAATTCCCATTATTTAAAGCAAGCAGAGCTCACAGGGTTTTAACTGGGCTCCTCTCCTATGAAACTAAATCAAGGCTGGACTCCAGAAAGGCTCTCTGGCTTCTAATGGGAACTCAGTTACTGCAAGTATTTTATTTTAGAAGTAAAATAATAGTTCTCATGCTCTGCAGCTACAGGATGTAGCCTTTGTATTATCTGGAAAATCAACAATCCTTGAGGATGGATCTTCTAACATGAATAAAAAGAACTGAATACTTATTTTTAGAAGCATAGCATCTTGCAGATGTTTTTGATAGCAAGCATTGGTGTAAACTGGTCAAGGCTAAAATAAGTGAAGTTAATGCAGAATTAAATAAGCTAAATCAGTAAGAATTGTAGTTTTGTCTTTACTGTTTCTAGATCTTAGCTAAATGTTAATAAACTATATTTTAGTATATACTAAGAAGCTTTTCACCATTTTCAAGCAAATTAGTTTACTTCTTCTTCTCTGATAATGTTTTCTGTATATACATATTTTCTTCTAAATTACATTTCTCAAAATATTTTTGAAGACTGAGAGTTCAACTCATCATTGCTTTAGCATTACTTATGGCTATCTTGTGTAGTAATGGCATAGATTTTTCATTATGTTGTCATAGCCAGTGCCATTAACATGATCACTATTCTATGTCTTTGATTTTTGTGGAGCAGTAACTACTACAAATGTATTTTGCAATTTACATTTGCCTACCTCAGAGCTTATTGTAAGAAAGTGGATTGACATTTCAGAACATTACTCTAACGTGAAGTAGGATTGTTAGGCTTATTTTATAGCTAGAAAATTGGGACCCAAACATGGTTGTGCTGTATCTAGGTGAGGTGATTCAGCATCTGAGCTGGTGAACACTGCATTGCATTTCCCTGAACTGGGGCTGGGGCTGAAGCTCAGACATCACTGAGTACAGAGAGCTGCTCAGGGGCCCTTGGCATAAGGAGCACATGGATCTGTCAGAGCACGTCCAGAGGAACGCCATGAAGATGATCAGTGCTGGAGCCCTTCTGCTATGAAGAGAATTTGGATTGCTCAGCCTGAAAAAGAGAAGGCTCACAGTAAATTTATGGCACCTTTCAAGTACAGAAAGAGGGCCAGAAAGCCAGAGCACTTTTCACTTTGTGAAAAGGTGCATAGTGAGGGGACAAGGGGTAGTGGCTTTAAACTGAATGAGAGCAGGTTTTAGGTTAAACGTTAGGAAAAGTTACCTCACTAGGAGTGTGGTGAGACACTGGAACATTGGACCAGAGAAGCTGTGGATGCCCCATCCCTGGGAGTGCATAAGGCCAGGTTGGATGGGGCCCTGAGCAACCTGATTTGGTGGAAGGTGTCTCTGTTCGTGGCAGGGGCACTGGAACTAGATATTCTTTAGGTCCCTTCACACCCAAACTATCCTGTCTGAACTAAAAGTCCTAGGGAATATTTTTTTCTTTTGGTGATACTAAAATGTACAGGCTGCAGATATTTCTTGAAGAACCTAAAGAGTTTACTAAACAGTAGTGTTCTGAAATGGTTAAATGCATCTTTATTTTATGGGGTTTTTTGTGGGTTTTTTTGCAAAGATCTAAGATTCAGACAGATGAATGCAGCTTTTCCATTATGGATTTAATATGTCAGTACTTCCTTCTGGAGTATTTAGCATTTTTTCAGTGTGTTGATTAAAATCTGCTTTAGATGATAATTATGCTGGTTTTATCATTCAAACACTCAAAACTGATTTTTAAATCTTTAAGTAGCTTGAACCAGACTTTTATTTCTCAAAGGATTTAAAAGTCTGCTCATAATATGTCTTTCTGTCATGTTATCTGTGAATGCTAAATCACTGCAAAATTAGTAGATCTCCTGTTCTAAAAACCAAATCCACCCTTTCTTCATAGGAGGAAGAACTAAGGAAAAGCGGAGAAGCCAAATATGCGCACTTGAGTGATGAGCTCCACGTATTAATTGAAGTGTTTGCTCCACCTGGGGAAGCGTATTCTCGTATGAGTCACGCCTTGGAAGAAATAAAAAAATTCCTGGTTCCAGTAAGTCACTTGAAACATTCTTCTATGACAGGTTTCGTTACATTGAGTTTGTTCCTTTAGACTAAAGAAAAAAAAACCCTTCACTCTGTTCTGTTGAACTTTCATCTTTCATTCTTTTGTCCCAGGGAGATGTCAAAGAGGCCATTAAGTGTTGATGCTCTGATATATTTTCTAGGTGTTTTATTTTTCCGTCTGTCATTGTTTTTTGCTTTCCATTCTTCTTTTCTGGAGGAACTGTAGATGGCTTTTGTTTTCTGATTGCAGACAGTAGTATGAGAGTACACTTTCAAGAGTTTTGAATACTTAAGTCTGTAAAAACATTTTAATACATGTAACAATTTACCTAAATATCATGCTAATGAAGTTAATGAATTTCATGTGGAGCAAATAGCATGAACAAAATATTCCTAAGACATTTCTGTTCAGCTTATGACTCAGACCACAGTTTAGCAATCTTCCATCAGCTAGGAGAGGGCAGGAACATACTTTAAAGTTGTGAACTTTTTCAATTTGATTTATACTAGATATATCATTTTCTGGAATATTTATCTTCATGTTTATTGATTTTCTTCAAATTCTCTGAAAATTATTTTTTCCACATTTATAAATTCATTCTACTCTATTTTCATACTTAAATTTGTCTTAGAATTGAAGCATATGTGTACTAAATATTAAGTGAAGTAGTACTAGAATTACGTGAGTTCTTTTCTGAGGTCTGTCCTGAGAGTTCTTAGTGCTCTTAAAATGTTCAGAACTCACATCCCTTAAAAAGAATATGATAAGAACTTGTTTCTGTTTTTGATGGGAAAAATGAAGTGTCTGTCCAGGTTTCTTGATAATAATGGAAAGATTCAAAGAGTGCCTCTTTTATGAGTAATAGGAAGCCAAGATTTGAAATGCTCAGGTGAGGCATATGAATACTTGCATGGCAGAATTTCAACACCTTTTTTGGTGTGGGCTTCTTGATGTGGGAAAAGGTGAATCTTTACAAGTAAAATGTTTAAACAGACTATTTAAATGTTAATTTTTTAAGAGCAAATAAACTTTTTTATAAGAACACAAAGTAACTTAAGATTGTTCAAAATAAATAGCTGGATATTGCTTTTCAGGAAAGAAGTTTGTTGGCATGAAGTGCCCAGAAATGAGCTACATTTTAAACAAGTTAAATCTGTCTTTCTGATTCTTCCTTCTGATTTCCTTATGCTTCCAGTTTGGGAACACTGGTAATAAAATACCATTTAAAATTCTTTGAAATAACTGTGAGACAAGAAAGGATTTTCTTTTTCATGATTTCTGACTTTATGTTGAACATAAAATACAAGGGACAAATTAGGTGAATATTGTAATGCTGGCAGCATGATGTGGAATGACATTTTGGCTGCAAGCTAATGGTGAAGATCTGCCAAGCCATTACACTGGAAGAAAATTTGTCATTAAGTTACATGTGCCTGAAAAGTCTGGCATGTCATAGCTTAAAATGATAACAGGGCCAATTTCAAAATTAGCCAGTCTTTGTCATTATTTCCAGTTGTCCATGACTTTCCAGAACTTCAGTTTGTTGCTGTAAGAGGTTCCTGTTGAAAGTTACTTTCTTATGTCTTTTTCATTCTGGAAGAGAGCTCCTCATTCTAGCATGATGCAATGATGATGGCACCTGGGTTTTTAACATCCATCATGTGTTCTGTTCAGCCTGGGTGAATAAGGGAGAGAGACCAGTGTGTTTGGGGAGTAATATTAAAATTTGTTGTAATATTCAGCATCTGTGCAAGCATGTATTTTGTGTGACATATTATTTATTTCTAAGGATTATATGTCTTTTCCAGCACAAGTATAATAGCTACACTGGAGGAAATATTTAAACAGGTTCTTTGTTATGACATTTTGAACATGGTTGGCACTGGCAGTCAGAGACCCTGTCAGAGAAGGCCACCAAATTTGTCAGGCGTGATATGCCCTTAGTGAAGCCAAGTTAGCTGTCACTATTCACCTCTTCATTTTACATGTGTCTTTGCAAAGCTTCCAGGAGGATTTCTTTCCATGGTCTTTCTGACCTGAGGTAAGGCTGAAAGAGCTGTAGTTTCCTGTGTCTTATTTCTCTTTTTGAAAGTAGAGGTTATTTTTCCCGTCAGTGGGAGCCTCAGTGGACTGTCATGGTAATGGCTTAGCCACTTTCTCAGCCAGTTCCCTCAGAACAAGCAGATGCATCTCCCCAGGTCCCATGGCCTTGTGCACTTCCATATTTTTTAGATGTTCTTGAGTCTGATCTTCTCCTATAGCTGGCAATTCTTCATTCCCCCAGTTCCCACCTTTGCCTTCTGTGACCTGGGTAGTGTGGCTGGAGCATTTGTCTGTGAAGACCAAGGCAAAGAAGTTGTTGATTACCTCAGCCTTCTCCATGTCCTTGGCAGCCAGCTCTTCCGTTTTGCTCTGAGGAGGGCCCACATTTTCCCTAGTCTTCCCTTTATCACTGATGTACTTTTCCTGTTGCCCTGGCCAATTTTAATCCTATCCAGGCTTTAGCTTTCCTAACATGATCCCTGGCTGCTTGGACAATTTCTGTACTCCTCCCAGCCTACCTGTTCTACCCTCTGTTGGCTTCCTTTTTAGGTTTGTCCAGGAGCTCCTTGTTTATCCATATAAGCCTCCTGTCATTTTTGCCTGACTTTCTCTTCATTGAGATGCTCATTCCTGAGCTTGGCAGAGGTGATCCTTGAACATTAACCAGCCTTTTTGTGCCACTCTTCCTTCCAGGGAATCATAATCACTCCAAACAAGTAACAATTGTACTTTATGACTTGTTTGTTAGTTTTATCCCCTCTGCTTCATTTCAGATTTACAAAGCAATTATTAACTGACTGGTTGCAACATGTTTCAAGGGTTTTGCACTCAGAAAGATTGCACTAGATAATTTCCTTTTTTTTCCCTATTTGCAGGATCTCTTGAATTTGTTTTACAATGTTTTGGTGTTTATAAGACTTAATTTATTGCAGCAGTGAATATTGGGATTGCATGACAAGGATAAAGCAGTAGACTATAACAGTTTTATTTATACCAAATCAAGGATGTAATAAACTATTCAAATGAGTTTTCACATTGCTTATGAATTTTGTGATTTGAATATTACATGAAATATTGCCCTCAGAAATTATACTGATCATGTCAGTGAAATGGAATGTTTTTATACCTTGTTCAGAAGTTCTGATGAGACTGAATTTTAAGATAAATGCCAAGAAAACATACTAAGAGAAAAGCAGATAAATGTAAACAGGACTGAGGAAAAAAAAAAAAAAGGCAAGCTGAACATTTTTTAACTGAAGCCAAGTTTTAATGAACAACTACTTTTGATTTAAATATGATTACTTCATTTTCACCTTCAGCCTTACTCAATAATAGGTATCCATATTTTTACTAGTGAAGATTTTACCTCCAAGCCAGAGTTAGAAACCACAGTCTGTCCCACAAATTTCCACATTTCAAAGCTGCAGCTCACTCTCAGGTTGGTGCGCTGGGCTCCTTCCAGCAGGCGTTTCAGTGTGTGACTGAATCCCACTGACACGCTTCCAAAGGCAAGCTGCTTCCTTTGCTGTCTGCAGCTCCCATTTTGCAAATGGCTTGAGGTGTGTTGGGTGCTGCCAGCAGGATGTTGCTAACTGGTTGATAAGATTTGTTCTGTAACTGACTTTGCTAGTTCTTCAGTGGGTTTTATGCAAAACTAAGGCTTTGTGGGGTGTCAGATCCAATTACTAGCTAAATACTCTACTCCATTTTGGGTTGATGTTTACTTAGTATGAAAATTTGCATATAATTGACATATGACAGATCAAAAGACCCATGATTAAGTAAATAGGATTAATCTCAGTCTTGAAACACAGCTGCCTGCTCCATTATTTTTCTGTCAACCCAGTAAAAATGAAAACCAGAATGTGCTCCCCAAGTCAAGGTTTTACATTAGCAATCACTCTTGGAATTGAAGCTAACATTATTGGAAATACAAGCAGTAGGGATGCCTAGGAGGAGGATGTGTTTTGCAGATGCACCTTTGTGGCCAACACAGATTTGATAAAATCCATAGGTGTCTGGCAGCCAAGTACTTGTGATCCCAAACTGCCAGGGACCTGGGTCTGTGTGACAAAGCTAAGGCTTATGTTACATCTCAGTGCCTCAGAATGGGATGCAGGGTCATCAACTAGAGGGGTAGACAGGGAAGCAGAGCCTAGAAGCTTTTCAAGCTTTAAAATCTGCTGATTTTTAAAGGTTCACAGCTGTTAAATATAGTCAAATTTTTTCACTATTAATGACCAATTAAATTCTACATCACTCTAGTTAAATAGGAGGATATTATTTAGATTTCTATCCAAACATACAAACATATTTTCCAAACAAGCTCTTAATTTCCGTGTAGTAAGGAGCTGTACTGTCTTTAGCAGTTCTGTGCTTTCTAACACATGCAAAATCTTTTTCTGATTCACATTTTTATCCCTTTAAGCAAAGCATTTTTATTTGACATGGTTAGCATCCCTTGGGAGAATGAGGGAAGCAGATACTGATCATTCATTTTACGTATGAGTGCTCGGTAATAGGGAGCTATTATGTAGAGGGCAGATTGCAGCTGCAGTGACATGACCACTTTAAAAACGTTGTTTACAGCTGTGCGGTCAGATGATCAGATATTGAACCAATTACCACTTTAAAAGCTGCTGTCCAATATATTTGCATACATTATCCTAGCCACTTGTGTCTGCTTTAAACTGGGGCATATTGGCACCATTCAAGGGCTGGGAATAAACACATGCTCATGTAACGCAGTCCAGTTGATGTGCAATGACAGGGGATCATCTGCTTGTAGAGTTTTTTCTGGGTTGATCAGATCAGATTCTGTTATTAGAAATCACTGTGGTGAGGCAACAGGTAAATGCAGAGTTTTATGTCGTTTTTAATTCAGGCTACAATGTCTTCCAGACTTCCTTGTAAGTGCCTAAGTATCTTACTGACTGTTTAACTTCAATTCTTTTATCTCACTTTGCTCTATACCATTGATAAAAAGAATTTTCTTACCAATCATTTCAGAATATTATCTGTTCTCACTGATCCAGCTAATTAAAGATGAAAAAGCACTAAGGAGGAAGAGCCTTTCAGTAAAATAAAAATTTATGAATTTCACACTGGAAGTTATTTTTACCAGAACTGTTTATGAAAAAATTGAGACCTATGGGAAATTGAAAACAAACTTTGAGGCCAGCTTGTTTCTGTGGGAACAATTAAAACATCTTAAAGTAGGGTTTAGTTGCTTGAAGGTCATTCTAATATTGCAAAAGGAATTCTTTAGCCTCATAAACATTCATTTGTGGTATATGTGGGAACTCCTGTCTATCACTGACGAAAGTTACAGATAATCTGTGTTCATACAGCACACAGTAACAACTCTGTCAGTTCTAGGTACATGACATTTGTTTTGCACATTTTTTATTAGCCATCTGAATTTCTTCTGTGCTACAGTACAATATGAAATCTCTATTTACATACCATTTCATACTCTATGGTTTTGTAATCTTATGTTTGTTTCTAAATAAGCTATAGTGTGGGTGGGAGGATTCAAGTTTTTTTCCTCTTTCAAAGAGCCTCAACAAGCAAAATATTTTGCTAAATATGATGCTGAGGAGCAGCACAGCTGCATCTCTAAAATTCATCTTTCATGCCTGTCAAAGTAAATAATTTACACTTGCACATTCTGCAAAAATACTTGCAGTAATAAATAATTAGTACAGTAATTATTTTAAAACTGTTCTAAGGAAAACTTTTAGCAGCTGTTTTACCTGTGCTGGGTTCTGTTTTTCCCAGTGTGCAACATCTCTGGCAATTTAACACACAAATTTTGATAATCAAGGAAATAAAATTCAGAGATTCTGTCAAGGCCTAAAATGTCATAGCACTTTAGCTCTTCACAGCTTTTTTTTCCTAAATGTTGCTTAACAAATTATTATGAATAAATTCGAACATCAGTGTACTTAGGAGAGTCATCACAACGTGTGGTCTGTGGTTCTTGACTTTTCATAGATGCTGAAGTTTTTCCTAATAATGAATTCTAGCTGATTGAGCAGCACTTGTGTTGTTTAAACCACTTATTTTAAGCTTGATGAAAATAATTCTAAATCTTCCCTTCAAAGTGAATGTTTAAGGGTGGAGATGTACACTAAAAATGTTTCAATTTTTCAATTGAAAATAAAACTCCATTATTTTTCAACTGAATATTTTATATTGTTATTAATATACAGTGTAGACTACTGGTTCTTTCTGCTGTGAAGCTATAAAATAGATAACAATACAAAGAGCACATGATTCCTCAAATGTCTTCATATTTGTGTTATGAACAGTGGGTTGTTTGTTGGCATGCCAGACCAACAATATCTTTTTCCTAGGCTTAGTTCCCAGCTGCTTCAAAGCAATATAGGTACTTTGCTACCTCTTGTGTGGTTTAAGGGTTGATACTCCCACTATGAGTGGATTAAGACCTCTTTAGATATTCCAAGACTTACCCAGTCTGTGAAAGCAATTCCTTGGTGATCTCTTTCTGACACACAAAAGAATCAGTATAAGAGGTACAGCCTTACTGTCAGATCAGCTGTCAGCCCTTTCAGATCAACTAGAGACATGAACCTGAGCAGGGATTTCACACTGACCATTAAGCTGAGCATGCTATTGAGATGTGGCTGTAGTTGAAAGAAATATTTACAACTGTCTTGGTGAGTCTATATTCATCAGCAGTTTTAAGCTTGTCTTTCTGCTTTCTTTTCCTAGGGCAGGTTTTTCACTAGTGGCAGATGAGAAGAAATTATTTCAGTGCAGGTTAAAAAATTGATGCAGAAGATTTTGAATCTCACAGTATTGCTTCTGGTTTCTTAATTGCTGGTCTGTAATATGTAGCAAGAAATTTGCTTTGGTATTGCACATTAGACCGTCCATCTTAGCAACACCAGCAGACCCTCCTGCACACGTGGCATTTCATTTAAAGCTCTGTGTGTGAGTACAAATTTGGTAAATCAACTCAACAATAAAGATAGTTTACTTGACCCAGTGAAGAGTCTGCAGCTTTCTGGTTTGAAAATGAATTTCCATGTGGTTCTGTATAAAAGTAGGTATAGAAACTATGTTTAAAATAATTGCTTTTCATGAAAGAAATTACTTTGTAATCATGATAAAAAAATATTCAAGATGTTTTTAAGTGTTCCTATCACATATATTAGCATTTCCCCCCCACCCAGACATCATATGAGGAAGGAAAATGATGATATCTCATTTTAAAAATAAGACTGAAAGCAAGGAGATAAGAGTTACTTACTTTGACTCTTTCAAGGAATTGGTTATTGGCTTAACTAGGTTACTTTAACTTGCAGGTTACTTATCTCTATGTTTCTCATGTATCAGCAAAGTGACAATGGGAATTTTAAAACTTACTTCATTGTGAAAGTACACTTAAATAAATAAAAAATTTTGTGTTGTACATGAATGTTTCATTCATGTTGAAAACCATACTGCAGATCCTACAGTGTGTTGAGGATTGTTCAGATTTTCCTTGTCTGTTTTTGTAAACAAAGAGAAAAGGTTTTGGTGGTATTGGTAAACATAATTTTTTAAATGTAGCAAAAGACAGTGTAGTCAGTTCTGAGGATGCTGAGTTATGATCACTTAGGAAAGCATGAAAGAAAAAGCAAAAATGCAGAGTAATCTTACCTCAGTTGTGTTCTTTCAGCTGCCAGCAGTCAAAAATTCAGTCTTTTCAAGGCTGCATCCAAGACCATCTTGCCTGACACCCTGTGGTAACTTTTACTTCTCTCCCCTGAGTTCATCAAAGGCATTTTTTTTGAACCTTAGTTATGCTTTTGGTCTCAGAAAAACTTAAGATTGCAATGAGTTTGACAGTTCAGTTATGCACTGAGTGTTAAAACAAAAATAAAACCCCTAAATTCCACTTCCTCTTGTTCATTTTAAAGCAGTTTCTTAAGAATTAGTAAATGCTTTCATCTTCATGCATGGTTAAAAGAAGAGGATAATTTCACACCTGTCTTCACTCTTATATTGTTCTGGATTTGTTTCTTTTCTAGCCCCCAAGTTTTCTTGCACAGAAGCAGAGATAGCTGTGGTTTTCCATGGCATACTTCTGACTATCTTTCTTCCTTAACTTACCTCTTTCATTTTTCTGTTGGGCTGGCATGGCCAGAATGGCACAGAGAAGTTCATCTTGGTAGTCAAGAAGAAGTCCAGTGATGGAATGGACCTTCTGTTGTTTTGTTATTCAGTGTCAGGGCTTTTTCTACTGCTGTTTACCCTTTGTCCTGCTTGCACTGATTTAGTGGTTTTTTAATGGCATTTGTAAAAAATCCAGGGCATCTTTCTTGATTAATAACAATTAATTAAGAGCTATTTACTTTTAGTATTTTGATGCTTATCAATATCTCAGTTTAATTATTTTCATAGCATTACTTTACATTTATCATCGCTCAATTTTTTTCTTCTGGTTTTATTTCTAGTAATAGAGTATAATGAGACCTTTCAGCAATTCTCCCCAATAACCTTTAGATTTTATTGCTTTGAACAATTTAATTGAAATACTATCACTTCACCATTCAAAATTTTTAATAACATTTATAAATACAGTGAGCAGACCAGATTTTTTAATCATTCAATAAATTCTTCCCCTCAGAAAACAGGAAATTATAATAAAAGTCCAACTATTTTTAATATTCTTACTCCTGCAACCAAGAGAGGATTACTAATGAACAAGGTTGTCTGTTTTAGCATTAGACAACTTCTGGTCTGGCTGATGAGAATCTCCTGGATGGAGATGTTTGAAAATGGATGTCTCATTTGCCATGTGCCAAGCCATATGACACAAACTTGTTTATAAATAATATGCATGAAGGATAAAAATCCATTCATCTGCAGAATGTACTTCCCCAAGACAGTAAGAGTTGCCTGTATACATTCAGCATATGAAAACATGAGGGTCTAGTAAGTAAAGGGTATATATTTGTACATTTTCCTGATGTTTTGAAAGGTTTTAAGTCTCCTAATGGCAAGGAATAATATGACAAAACTTCACTGACATGAGATTTTTAAAAGAAAAAATAAATTGAAAGATTAAGTTGAGAAGGAAATATTGGTCATTGACTATTAACTTTTGACATTAAAAAACCCCAACTTTAGTTTAATATGGTTTTGGTTCAACTTGAGCAATGAAAGGATAGCAAAAACTTAGGAATAACAACTAAATAAAAATCAGGAAAGATGCAAAAGACAGATTAATATCAATCAAGTTTATAAAATATAAATTCCATATTTAATTGAATCATTGTGAAGGAAATAATTGGTAGCAATACAGTGATAATATGAAGGAGTTCAAGAAACATAGCAGAAATAAAAGGAATCCTAAAAATATACAGACTTTAATCCCTGGAGATGGTAACATTTTCCATCATTAATGATGCAGAATGTCTAGGCAGGATGTTTCCATAAATATTGGTTATGTAGCTGGAAAAATAAAGTGTGGTATACTTGTATTTTACCAAAATGATGAATATTGCTAGTATAGTAGTGCTCATTTTAGGAGAAATAATCAGGAATGCAGAGAAGAGGCATAGTGCACTGGTCTAAGAGCAGGAGTGCTGCTTTCTAATGGCTGATTTCACATGCTCTGTGTTTCATGTTTGGATTTTGGTTGTTCAGGTAGGTGGGGGCTTTCTCAGTCTGAAGCTTTTATGTATACCAGACAGCCACACCTTCATTCTTTGGTGGGTTTTTTTGGCTCACCTTATGTGGGCATTTGCTTTTCAGTAAGGGCATGGACAATATCTTCCTCACAGTGTGGGTGATTGCTTCCATGAAATTGGGAAGGATTGACTGCTTTAGGACTACAGGACATCTGTCAGATCCAGCTGGAGTGGACCAGTGACTCAAAAGTTAATTGTGTTGGAATGACAAGCAGTGGAATAAAAGTGTGGCCAGTGAAAGAAAAACTTGGAATAGCAGCATGACTGTGCAGTGATTGTGCCATGGCCAGCCTTGCAGGATCCTTCACTGAAGAGCTGGGAAAGTTTGCAGCCTATTAAAAAAATAGAGAAAGTAATCTAAATAATGCTTTGGTATTTTTATGTCATGATGAAAAATGAGTCAACAAATCCCAGTTCCTGTTCAATGAGAGTTTGTTGATAAAATTGTGTTAGTGGCATTAAATTCCATTAAACATCTATCCGTGTGTATGAGTGACAGGGCTCAAACTTTCTTAAGAGCATTTCTCTAAATATATGTCTGTAGCAGTTTTCTTAAGGAGTTGATTTCTGAAACTTCTTTGTATCTGTCTGCTTTGGGTATCGAATTTTGAAGAGGGAGATTTGCATCTTGATAGACTATTTCATTCCAACACAGAAGGTTCTTTTGGGTGAGATCTACACAGGTGGTGCAATCCTTAGACCCTGTAGCAAAATCTGTAACCATTTAGCAGGTGTAGAGACTTCTGTGTGAGAGTTGTATCTCAAAGTACATTCCCAGCCATCAGCTCACCAGCATAAAAAAATGCTGATAATTAGGATACATTTTATAGCCTGCCTGCATTTTAAGTTTACACACTTCACTTTGGAAACATGAAGGTGAGAGACAAAACCTTCAAATAAACTGAGAGAAACTGGAAAAGGCTTTTAATAGGAGAAGAGGCATTCGAGAGGTGCCCTTATGTCATTGACTGCAAAGGGAAACTGTTTGTGACTTGGATTAAAACAGAAGGAAATTCTCATAGGTACATGAGTCTTTTTTTGAAAGTCTATACAAAGCATAATTTTTCTGAAGAGTCATATGATGACTCTAGAGATAAGTGATCAAGTTTGTTCAGAACTGACTGAAGGTTATTATGCAGAAAGAGGAGTGAGGCAGTCCCAAGGCTGTAAATGGGATGCAGTTGGGAATGATGACTCAGAATATCACTAGCTAGTAGAGACAGGAGCTCATACAGCGGGGAAGGCTGGAGATAGATGCAGGAGTCAACAAAAGCATGCTTAAGAAGAAATAACTCGTGTTGCATATTTAAATTACTTGATTACAGTTACTACCTACCTCCTTGCTTGCATTTTCTCTCAGCTGTTTGAAAACTGATGCATGCAGTTTCTGTTTTCACTTCTTACTTACTAAACACAGAAAGACGTTTGAGCTCTGTCCTTTTGGCATGTTAGAACAAGGTTTGAGTCTGTTAGATACCAGCTCAACAACTGCATTATTTCCATGTTGTGAATGACCCACTGAGTAACAACTCAGTTACAACGCTGTTGAAAAATCAGAGTTTTTAGAGCCAGATTGGAGGAAGTGAGAAATTATTGAAAGCAGACAAGCTCAGCAGGATCTGTGGCTCTTTCTGATTGAGGTACATGCTCAAAGTTTCTGTTTATAATGGATGTTTACCATGGAATTAAGCCTGAGGAGATCAGTACAAGAGGGAGCTGAAAACAATGGAAAAGTCCTTGTTTTTCAGAATTTTCCTTTGATTGTTGATTTACTTCTATAAACTCTGTAAAAATACAGAAATAAGACGCTGAGCAGTAGTTAAACCTGGGCTCTAAGATGCTGATTAGGCACAATGAATACATGTATCCTGTCCAAGAGCTGTCAGTGGAACAGCTGTCAGAAAAACACAGGCAAAAGCTGATGTTTTTTCCAACCAATATGGACTTCAAAAGGTCAGGGAGAGCTTTGCAGAGAAAAAAAAAAAAAAAAAAAAAAAAAGGTCACTTTTAGAATAAGATTTGATAAAAAGTAGCTGTTTGTTGTTTTCATTATTTGCTTTACATTGTTATTGCTTTTGAGGAAATGAACAACACCTTGTTCTAAGGACATATTCCTGAGTTGTTCCAATCTAGTCATGAGTCCTTAGCCTGTAGGATTTCATTAGGTGCCTAACACACGTGGGCCACTGAGTTAAAACAGACAGAGAAAAGCAACCAAGAGCTGTAAAATAACTGTAGTTAGAGAGGGTTTGGGAAACCAGAGCTGTTACCTTGGAAGGCCTAAGAAAATTCCCTCAGTGTCAAAACAGGGAATTGCAAGTGTAACATCATGGTAAATCACAGGATAAACAACTGTTATCTCTTCCCAGACGTTATCCTTAAACTGAACAGTTAAAAATCAGTGAAAGAAACCAATGCTAAATTAAAGATTTTCCTGTGTTTTGGATTGAGATTTCTGCCAATAAACACATCGGAAAAGCAGATTGTGCCTTGGCTATTGGCTGGTCTACACTTGTATTTTGCTTTGTAAGGCACTGAATAGATTTATGTGAGTCTGTAAAATGAGTTGCATCCAGAGTAGGGGTTTGCATACCAGATTGAAGGCAGGAGGAGTTAAAGACAGAGGTGATACAAAGCTCTGAAAAAAATATTTGTGCTGGGAATGGGAATCCTGACAGTCTGCTTGACTGCCACATATTGTTTGTTACAGTGGGTGATTCATGTCATACAACGGGATGAGTCCCTGATACACTATTGCATATCTGCACAATAATGTGGTTTTTCCATCTCCATATGTCTCTCAAACAGCATGAATATGTTGCAGTGTGTTTAAAGAGATATTTAATTTGGTTAATCAGTCTTCACTTAGAGCTCAACTTTTTGCTTGGTCAGAAATCATACTTTCTGCTGGATTACAAAAGCCTGTTTTGTTTTGTTTTGTAGTGCAATATCACTTAAAAATAATTTCTTCTGTGTCACATTTCAGACTAGCAGCTGAATCATATCCTTAGTATTAAAATTAGAAACAAACAAAATATGAATGTATCTCATTTTCTGCCAAACCCAAGTCTGTTTTTATTTAAATTACTGTATCCAGACATAATTGAAGGCTATTTATATGGTGTATCAATTAAATCAGAACTTGTACTATAGCTCTTTAATCAGTTTTTGAGCTAGAAATGATTTTGTGTAGTTTTAAGGGCAGCAGGAGCAGAGAATCTATGTTGATTTTGTGTGTATTACATTATTATAATGTATGTATGGAGTTTTGTATAATGATACATATCTCTCTACTTACTAGTAAGTACATAGTTACAGTACAGTGTAGTCTATTATTCTGTAATGTTGGCCTGTCAGATTTCTTCCAGCTGCCCTTACTGAGATCACCAGTTTTAGTTGTGCATCCTGCTCTTAGGTTATCCAGCTGCTCTGCACAGTTGCTCTGATACTGCCTGGCACCCACAGCAGATGAGGAAAACTACCTGAATGAGCAGCTGAGGACTTCTATGTATGGAAAAAATCAATGTTTCCAACCAGTCTGATTAGAGACTGAGAATCAGGAAGGGAGGAAAATCCTTTTTTGTCACTAAACCTGGCAGTTTTCATGCTGTGTACAGATATAAAGCATTATGTAATGCACCTGAAAGGTTTTTCTCTACTGGCATAAACTGACTGAGGTACAGTCTCTAAGGATAGCAGATTTCTTGTGGCTCACAAGTGTTTCAAGGGAAAGCAGTTACAAGGATAGGAAAGAATGCATTTACCCAGTGTTCTGTTAGGGTCAGAAAAGCTTCTTGATTCTTCTAAGTGACTTACACACATCTTCTTTAAGCATGTATGGAACATGATGGAATAATCTAGGCAGTTCTTTATCCACGGAACTTGCAAAGAGAAAATGAAGAGAGAGCCTGTAAATTAATGTATTCTGAAAATGGAAGTTTGACTATTTCCTTTGAGTCACAGCCCACACAGGCAGTACTATTTCTCCTAAAAACTGTACTAAATACATGTTTCAGAAAGATATTGAATCTCACTTCAAATGCTCTAGATGATCTGGAGTTCATCATCTGCCTGCTTAGCTTTAGCTATCCTCACTGGTAGGAAACTTTGTCTGTTTTCCTAGCTGGTGTCTTTTGCTCCTATATTCAGAATTTAGTCAGTAGTACTGTGTCTTTCCCACATTAAAATAACCTTCTCACCTTTCTAGCTAGTGGTTCTCCCTTTGGGTCTCTGGAGAGAGAGAGAGTGTCAAAGAAATCAGATGTTTCCTCAAACATATTTGGTAAACAGAAAATTGTTATTAAGCCTCATTTTACAGGGCCTTTTTATCCCTTTTCCTATTTGACTGCCCTGTCAACTCTTGAATCCTGACCCTGTTGTCAGAGGAGCCACATAAGATTTGTGGCAGTAATCTAGCCCTCACATTTTTTACCACCCACTGTTTTAGAAAGCAGTACCAAAAAAAAACCCAAAAAAACCCCTTTTTTATAATTGTCCAAATTCGTTAGTACGAGTATTTAATATTGTTGAGCCAGAAAGCGATTTATGAGGTCATTGCTCTGCAATTGTATATCCCTCAAAAAAAATATC
Organism: Cyanistes caeruleus; assembly: GCF_971803275.1. Lineage (NCBI taxonomy): Eukaryota > Metazoa > Chordata > Aves > Passeriformes > Paridae > Cyanistes > Cyanistes caeruleus. The sequence continues at coordinate 25,766,714 of NC_141702.1, read as the reverse complement.
CCAAAAACCCCAAAATTACTATACTACAATACCTCTTTGCAAATCATTCATTATAATCCCTGGTGATTTATTAAAGGGTTTAAATCTAGCCAGTAACTGATAAAAAGCTGAGGTGAGGCACGTTGTCTGGAAATTACAACATACTGTGGACATTTCCTCATGTCCCATTATGTTAGAGAGGTAAATCTTCCTATCTACAAAAAACTCCATTTTCAGTGCAAATACAGAAAAAGAACATGAGTTAAATGTCTGTCTCACTGATTCCTGTAGCAATCTACAATTTTATCTAGAAACATACCCCTGGCCTATTTTTTTGGAATGGGATAGAGGAGAATTGAAAGGAGTAATCCTATTTTATTACCAAGTTGCCCTTAATTGTATTGATTGATTGAATTTCACTGATGTATTTTGCTTTCATAATCAGTCACCTACATTTAGGGAAAATACTTGTACATCCTTCTTACTGTCATTTTTACATTGTGTTAGTTCTTAAAGAGGCATTTAACCTAAAGATCCTACTGCCCAGTGACACTTTTTTAATGTCTTTGGCATTTGGGTTATGAAGGTAGCCTGTAGGATGCTCTACAACAGAAATTACAACCTGGCCTCTTTTAGCAACAAAATAGGTTTTTTTCCAGTCACTTGTAATGTTATCTAGTAGGTATCCTCAAGAGAAAGTCCCATTATACATATTTTTCTTCCTATGTAGTAAAAGGGAATATTTTGTTTTCTTGCACAGTTGAAATGGTCTGTGAAACATGCACAGCAATACTCCATCCATCACGTGACTAAAGCCCTAATTCCTGTTATCAAAGAGCCTGATTCTACTCCTGTGGGCATTGTCCTTGCAGTAAATGATCATCTTCCTGTCTCCTCTTCCCCCATGAGATAGTGCTTAAAATAGGATCTCTTCTGCCCTTTTTTCTGGAAACCTTTACGCAGCGTGCCAGTTCCTAGATCCTACCAGTGAGTTCTCTCTTAGCTCCTCTCAGCTGGTGTTTGTCCCCTCAGCAGATGAGACCACATATAGAAGAGAAAAGAATGGGGAAAATAAAAACAGCAGAATAGGAAAGTTAAAGAAATAACTAATGAAAATTAAATTTGTTTAAATGAATTAACAAAAACTTACAAATAGAAGTGGAAAGATATTATCTATGGTTGCAGCATCTATGAGAAATTTAGATGCCTTGACTTTTTCCTGAAATTTACATTTTCAGGAAAAGTAGCTTTTAAATGAAGACTAACATAAATATTCCTGTTATTTTAGTTATAAAAAATTAATTCCAAAGTGTGTAAAAAACCAAATAATTTTTATATTGTTTATTTCTGTATTTTTCAATTTCAATGTGATGGAAGCATTTTCTAGGGGGACATATGCAATAACTGGTAAATTCCAGTAATGCAAAAATTGCACATTGCCATTAATATATTGATGTGCATGTTCTTTATTTCAAAGAGAAATTACGATTAATTATTACAGCATGCTCACACTTTTGATAAAATATTAATAGCTTTGATTTTGCAGAGATTGACAGATCAACCATGGTTGGATTTCCCACTTTGAATTTTTACTCAGTGCTAATAAAAAAGAACTATGTAAAATCTCACAATAAATGCACAGATATTGTAAGGACCAGCATGACAATATGATCTTTTCATGCATGTTGGGCAAGAAATAACTGGCCCTAGCTGTAAAATTTCATACAAAACAAAAAACTAAAAGAAACAGTAGTTGTCATACTTTTGTGAGTAAAGTCAGGGCTTATTGGGAGAGAGTTAGAACTGCAGGGGTGGTGAAGAGTTGGGAATAAGCACAGTTGGCAGAAAAGATCAAACACGAAGTAGAAAATACCTGATGACTCAGAGAAAATGATACTAAATTGAATTTTTTATTTTTTTCCATAGATATCAATATTAAATGATTTTGGAGAACAAGAGATGAACTCTCTTGTGAGTTAGTGTGCCTGACTTTGTCAGACTGCTGGGACTGCTTCAGCTGGGACTCCTGCTCCTGGGAATGACAGTTTGAGTACAAGGTTTTTCAGAAGTTGACTGGTCGTCTTTGTTGCGTTTTTGCATATATTTATTCTTTCCCAGACATTGCATAGGGGTCTTTTACTTCTCAATGAAGTCTTACTACATTTTTGCAACAGTAATTCTGACTTCTTTGTTGAGTCTGGGGATAATAGTAAGAAAATTAGGCAATTCCAAGCAATATAATGCAGTTTACCTGGTAATACTTGCAATGTGTGGGAAGTTAGACTGGACAAGAAGGCAAATAACTAAATGACATTTTTACCTAAGATCATACCAAATTTTTTTGTTGCAGTTGGTAAAGTGCATAGTTCAACTGGGTACAAATTCCTCCAGTAACAGAGTTAACAGACTGAGACCCTGGAATGATGTTGCAAGATACAGCAGTCTTGATGCAAGACTTGCTTTCGTTTGTGTTGGGTCTTAGCCATGAGTTGTGTATAGCAGGAAAGGGTTTTATGTGTATGAATAAGAAATAAAGGTGTGTATCCATGGGCAGATGTTATAGCACTGATAAACAGCCCAGAACTGAGGGCTTTTTTACATTAATTTCATCATGCTTTGAAAAGCTCTAACCATGCTCAGAGGATCAGTCAACATTATAAAGAACAGATGGAGATGGAGACAAGATCCCCTGCCAGGCTTTAGATATCTTAGGGCTGAGATATTTTAGTGGAGCTGTTGAATATTTTAGTTACATGTTGAATTAAAATCAGAGAAGTAATTTATTTTCTTCAAGGTTAAGTTAGAAAAGATGGAGCTTGATATTACCATGAAGCATGCATTTTAATAAAAAGCACTCATTTTTCTTGTTACTTTAATGGGGCTTGCTTAGGTACATTCTCCTTTTGTAAAATTGCTAGTTGGATTTAAACACTGTAAGGCCATAAATATAAATTACTGAACAACTGAACAGTCTCTTTTTCAGTTAGAAAGCTTGATTTTGAGATTATATCCTCAGGAAATACCTGAGAGTGCTGCTAATGACATTTCATTTTCATGAAGTTTGTGTCCCTGGAGTTCAGAAAAGGTTCCAATTTCCTCCCTCTCTGCAAAGAAATTAGGTACTTTATAGGAAAGCAAATGTAAATCTTTCCTAACATACATGTCCCCCTAAACTCCATCACAGTCTATATGAATCCTTCGTAAAAATGCTTAGATCTTGAACTGACAGAGCCAGACTGGAATACTAATACACTGACTCAAATTGTAGGAATGCACTTATTAAGGAAATGCAGAAAACGTCTTGTAGATCATATCTGGTCAGCACAGAATTGTCCAAATTAAATTAATACTGTAAAAATAATACCTCCCTTCATGTACAGGGATGTGTACAGATGTCAGTATTGTAAGATTTTGTATCAGCACTGGGTTATTAGTGAATCAAATTAAAGATTATCTGTTTAACTAGAGTCTAACTGATTAAATATTGAACATTTACTCTGTATAATTTCATTACTTTCTTCATTGTGATATATGCACACAGCAGTGCATCAGATATTTGTTGATTTTCTTTACAGTTTTTCTCTCTGACTTCCCATTGTTAGTTCCCAAGCTCCAGGAAAAGCTAGAGTTTATAGTAATGCTTATCTGACTTGCCATTAAGTCTTCATCTTATTTTCATTAATTTGAACTAAGCATTCTGCTCTAATATAGTCAGGGGAAAATGTTAAGAAATTTATTTTTCACCTATTTTATTAAATAAATGAGGCTAATGCAGCTGTAACATCTATGTCTCAGAAACTTTGAAATTAAAAAAGATTCAGTTGAAGGAGTACAGATTGTCTTAAATGCTTATGAGATGCTGAAGATATCTTAAAGCTAAAGGAGAACTCATTTCTTGATCAAGGGAACCTCAAAATACTATTTTCCTCAAGGCAAAGCAAAACTTTAACTTTTGGAGATGAACATTTCATTTTGTACATTTTAGCTGTCCCAAATACCATTGTGTAGTGGTAATAAATTCATTCTGCTGCCTTGTCAAAATAGTCAAGGCATTTGAGTCAGGCTTGCAGTACAGAAGTGTGCTGGGTAGGGGGGGAGTGGTGGCTGGGAAGGATCCCAAAGACAGACAGCACTGAGGAAGGGTGCTGAACAGGAAACTGAGACCAAGGGTGTGGGACTGTGCCATTGGCGCTTCTATGGTGAAGAAACTTCAACAGTAAAATATTTCAGCACCAAGGAAAAAATTTGGGTTCTTTTACTTTCTTTCTGGTAGTTGAAACTATTTGGAGAAAATTTGGCACTTCCAATTTCCTTAAAAGTTCTACAGTGATGACCCCTTGAATAGAGTGAACCTTTGAGTGATGCTTAGTGTGTACATGGGGGCATTAAAACCATTTTGGTTTACTGATTTTGGACAGGTACAGGTCTTTTGAGGAAAGAAAGACTGTTAGAAGCCTCTGAGCCTCACAGACCACTTAACTGCCTGCAGGCATACCAATTAAGTGGAATTATCATCCCAATTAACCATTGTCCCTTGCCAGTCAAAACTCATTTGGTTTAATTCAGCTTCCTAGGAAAAGTCCTAATTAACCAGATTTCCTAATTATCTGTGTCCTGATTAAGTGAAGTGCACTAGTGCAGCCTTCATTAATAAAGGATCATTTTCATTTTATTACTTAAATAATTTTAAAAAAAATATGGTTCATTCTCAGGGAGTGAATGTCCGTATCTGTGCTTTTATACTAGTAGGTGCAGACTTAAGTCAGTTGAACTACTGAAATAGGTAATTTCTGCAGGATTTGCCAAGAAAGTGTTATTTTATAAAGAAAGGCAACAAAGGTGTTTGTATGTCCTGTTTTGGGCTGAAGATTTCATTGAGGTATGATGCACCCATGAGTTAGGAGCTTGATTGGTGAAATCTGTAATTGCTTCTTGATCTCAAAAGATCTTTGCAGAGTTTTGTGAGCTGAGATTTGGAGCCAGATTTTTTAATCCATTTAGACACAGACTTATGCACAGATTGTGTCTGGAAAAGTGTGTTCTTCGCCACACCAAACACATGGAGATTATATTCAGCACTTAGTCACTTTGTTGTTTGCTTCAAGGTAAGGTTTAGTTTGTTGACAGACGACTTCTCTGTCTGTGCTCCTGGATCTGTGACCTGCTAATAAACATGAAACTGAGATGTCTCCAAGTCATGCGTGACCCTGATATTTCACATCACATAAATTAAACAAGCTGAAAGAAGTTGTTGGGAGGTGGGGGAGCACTTGAAGTTAAAAGCCTAACATAACTCATTCATTTCATTTTATTAATTATACTGTGAGTAGAGTTTCCTTTGTAATGTTATGTAGCCGAGTCTGCTAATTAATAAGGTTATAATGATTTCTATCCAAGAATCTCAAATCACAGGAACATTAAGGAAGGGTGATAGAAGTGAATCAGTTACAGGTAGAGAGCAAAGTTCTTCTGTAGATGCGTTCTAAATCAGGAATAACGAATCTGAGTACAGTTCTCCACCCAGATGTTTTCTGTGCCTTGTAACATCTTAAATGATGTGCCTGAACTCCTTTACACTTCCTTGTCAAAAAATGTTGAGACTCTTTCTGGAGCCTTGTATGACTTCATACCCTAACTTACTCAACGCAAGCTTAAAATCAAGCAAACTTGGTCTTCAGTTCTGAACAGGATATTGCAGGAATTCATCCTGCTCCCTGATTTGGCAGAGGTATGACCTAAATGTGCCAGCACATGGATAAATATGCATAGACAGAGTTTTCTGTGATACAGAGGTTTTCATAGTGGCTGTTCATAATCACATATGTCATCCATATGTCATTCACAACAGCCAGGTTTCCAAAATAGTCTGAGGACAAAGTACCATCAACTTTCATTCCCAAATGTGTGTGATGGGTACCACAGAGGCCTTGCCTGGCAGGAGGAGCTCTCATGAATCCCTGAGCGAGCTCTACGTCTTTCAGCAACTCTCATCATTCCACTTTTTGGATTAACCTTTTTTAGCATCTTCTTTTATGGCAATCTGTACATGACCAAGCTGAGAGGAGTCTGTATCAAGAGCCTCACATACAAGGAATAATCCCCACACTAACACAAAAAAAGTTAATCAATTCTAAAATATTAAAAACGTTGCATACAACAAAGGGACATTATTGTGCAAAACTGATAACCAAAACAACCAAGAGGTATGCAGACTCATAAAAAAAGAAAAGAAAAAGCCTTTTTAATCTTTTCTGGATGGCTTAGGTATCTCTATTTATGTTTAAATCAGATAAAAGCTGTAGTGAAAGTGGAAAGAGAATGTCAGTAGCCTGATTATTTTCACAGCTTTTACTGTGAGAGATATTAAAAACATCAACAATAGATAGTATCATAAGAGGTTTCTGATAACTTACAATATTCTCAAGCCAGCTGGGAATAAAAAAACTTGAAAATGTTTCCCAAGTGAAATATTTTTCTGTCACAATGAAGTTTTCATTTTCTGTCTTTTATGCTGTGACTTTTCTGTCAGATGTGCTTGGGATGTATTGAGTATAAGGCAATATTAAAAATAATAATAATTCTCTAGAGTAGTCCTTCAGCACTGTCACATAATTTGAAGACAGCTGAACCACACTCTTGTCACTCTCATCAAGCTGAGATAAAGTATTTTCATTCACGTTTGTTCTTGAGGTTTGCTAGCTCTCAAGATTTGCTTAAGATTTTCAGTTCCTCAGACTCTTGATAATGTACAAAATCCAAATTGGAAATCACCACACTTTGGTCAAGGATTATGGATTTGACATGTATCATCCTCAGAAGTGAGGGATCGATGTTCAGCTCATATTTACCTTTGTATATTTTGAAGATAAATGAAGTAAAATAGGTTTTACTTAATTTTCTTTTAACTGAATGTGTTGTACAGCTATGTTGATGACAATGCTTGAAAGTGTAAATACCAAAAGACAAAATTGCAAAGCCAGAATTTCAGGAATTAATTTGGCAAGGATTAGCCAGGTACCCATATCCTTTTGGACATAATTTCTGCAAGTAAACTGTGCAAGGCAATTTAAAATAGCAATGTTTCTTTTAGCTGTGAATACATAATGTGTCACTAAAGAAACTCTGATGCCAAGTTTCACTTGTTAATTGCATTTTGTATTCAAGGCCAATGCAAATTTTACTTTTGCTCATATGGAAAAGTGTAGAAATATGGTATTTTGAAACTTTTTCTTTCCTTCTTTCTTCTCACCACTACATAGGCTGTTAGAACACATCAGTGTTCCTAGTAATTGAGCTCATTGCTAAAAAGTCAAGGGTAGTAGAAAAGCCTTTGAAGGATAAAGCATGATGCTTGAAATGGAAACTACCGAAAGCATGATAGGGAGTTCCAGCACTCAAGAAGAAAAGCCTCTGAGAAAGCTGGAGTTTTTCCTGATTTTAATTGCTCTGATTTTTTTTTTTTCCCTTTGAGTAGTACCTTCAGTAGGAAAACACTCAGCATGCAAACATGGCAATTATAATTCTGTGAGATTTAACGATGGAAGTATAATGCAGGTAATCTCTATGCCCAGGCCAGTTCTTTTGAAAACAATCTGTGTGCCTTGTAAAAGAACTGTAAAAATAGTATATGGCAAAATCAAAATTACAGATATTAAATTTACTGTATTGTTTTTGTCTGTAGCTTGTGAAAATGTTACATTGAAGTAGCAAAAGAAATGCAAGTTAAAAATAATTGCTATGCACAGTTGCAAGCAGTACTGTTTTGATTTTTTGCCAGCATCTTGAAGAAATAAGCCAGTCCAGATTTCTGCAGAGAGCTATTAATGACAACTGCAAATTTTAGCAGTTGGTTATGACCTTATCCCATTTTTTAATCCACATATACTGTGTGGCTCTGTGTGTTTCTGTGAAGAAAAGTTCCAGAAATCCCCTGCCTTTTGAGTGGAATATTTTCTTTCACCTGTCCAGCCTCACTCTTGCTAGCTTAATAGACTTCCATCTGCTACTTGGGTTGGGGGTGTGGGAAGAGGTGGGGTGAGGTTTGTTGTATTACATATTCAGGATAAACACGGTCAAATTATTTCATTATTTTGTAAACCTCAGTCTTACCTTTTTCAACATTTACTGTGCACTTATCTAATATATATTAATATTTCTTTTAGCAATTTTAAGTTAATGTAAAATGCTTAAATCTAGAATATAAGACTACAGAAGACATACAGAAGTCATCCTAAACTTTTTATTTGCAATGTTGTCACAACACTGTTGGGAGCTGAGCTGGACACCCTTGGGGAGTGCTGAGTCAAGTGACTGTGAGGATGAACCGTAGGGATATGCAGTTCTCTCTTGTCAGTGAGAAACTTCACTCTGGCAGTTCTTAAATACAAATAAATTCATTGATCATATTCATAGTTATTAAACTACTTAGACAAAATTAAAAGAAATCTAACTTCTTTTTTATCATTTTAGAATGACAAATATTAACTCATATTCTGTAATTGTGCCACACAACGAGAGCTTCACTCTCAGTTGCTTGTAGAGAACTGTGAGAGTTGTATAATAGTTCAGAAATACAGATAGGTATTTCATAATTCTACTTGCTCTATTTCAAGCTTAGAAAAACTGAAAATATTCCCCAAAGGAGAATGAAAAAGAAGCTCTAACGAAATTATGAACCCAGGAATTTTGGTAGGCTGACCCTTCCACTTTGGCCTCATTAGTAATTATAAATATATAAAAAATCATGAAAGCATTAACCAAAGTACAGGAATTCTCTTGTCAAGGAATTTCAATAAATTCTACTCAATCAGGATGAGAATTAACTTCTAGCTAAGGTTGTTAAACATTAAATCCTGAGATGAAAACACATATTCAGCAAGTAGTCCTCAGCTTAGGGGTTATTAAATTCTTACCTGACGGTTGTATTAGCACAAAACAAAGAACAGTATGTGCCTTCGCTCCTTCATAATACTCTACTCATCTCCTAGTATATGGATTGATGATTCACAAATATATTTAGAAAATTGATTCTGAATTTCATTGACCAAGCTGATCTCAGACTCCCAAGGCAGAAGCTCCAGCAGGGAAGCTGTGACTTAGCTGTGGTGTTATTTTGTGATTTGCTCTTCTTGTAGCTTGAAGACAGCACCACCAACAGGTACATTTTATGAGACACCTGATGCTGTAAATGTGTACTGTGCACATGTGATATATAATGCAGAGCCTCTCACAGCACTGCAGTAGACCTGGAGTTAAGAAATCAAGCAGAAGAGCTTGTACCATATAAGCCTGCATAGATTGTGACTTACTGCCGAAAGAAGAACTTGTGCTCAAGAAAACTTAAGAAAAAAGGAAAAAAGGAAACTTGCAAAGTTCTGTTGCTTTCAAGATCAGATAAACCAGAAAAAGGTCAGGATTGTAGTTACAATTTTAGAGCTAACTCTGCCTTCCGCTCAATTTTGGCGTTTGTGGCTTTCAGTGTTCTAGAAAACTGAAAGGAAAAGGGTAGATTTGATCTTGTGTGTACAAAAGTCTTGTTTTATCATCTCCAATTTTTAAAGAGAAAGCAGACACTGTAATATTCAAGTGTAGGTAACAAATCTACTGTTAAATTTTCCAGTGTTGCAAAGAAACTGTTTTGATCAATATTTTAATTTGACTTGGGCAGGATTGGGTAGAGAGCTCAGCAGATTATTGTCATAAACTCCATACGTCATTTTGGAAGTAGCATTCAAATCTATGCAGTTTGGCACTAACACAGACTTATTTTCCTGCATTTTTGTGCCAAAAGAAATAGGGTATGGAGAATACTTTTTCTAATTATTTTCAGATTTTATTAAGCAATGTCAGACCTGCTTAGCCTGTGGTTGCTCTATCTCTAAATCATCTATGTTTTACAATTTTATCAGAAAAACTACAGTCAGTTATCAAACAGCAGTGATCTAAATGGCTAATCATTAGCATTGTTGGACAACTTAATTAGAAGAATCTGTACATTTTGTTGATACTGCTATTGGCCAGTGGTGAGTCTGAGTGAAATGATTGTGCCTAAATTACAAGCTTTTTGAGAAGAGAGAAATTCAGAAGACATACTCATAAGCACCAAGTTTTCATTCTTAAAATTATTTAAATAAAACTTAGTCTTATTTTTGTAGCACATTTGATTTTTTTAATGGGGGAACATTTCCTCACTGTACATTTATGTGAAGAGAAGGAAAGTTGTATTGTCCACAGAAACTCTTCCCCAGCCACTGTCCACCTCATCCATTGCCTTAGTGTATACAGTAATGTGTTGGCAGGGTTGACCCTCATCTGGACAGGGAGGAGAAAATACAACTGAAGGCTCCTGGGTTGGGATAAGGACAGGGAGGGATCACCCAGCAGTTACTATCATGAGCAAAACAGGCTTGACTTGGGGAGATCAGTTTAATTTCTTACAAGTCAAATCAGAGCAGGATAGTGAGAAATAGAAACCAGATTTTAAAAACACACTTATCCTTCTTCTTGGAATAGAACTTTACTCCAGAATTCTCTTCCTCCTCCCTCCAGTGGCAGGAGGGGGATGAATGGGAGTCATGATCAGTTCTTCACCTATTGTCTCTGCTGTTCCGTCCTCCTTAGTGAGAGGACTCCTCACACACTCTTCTCCCCTCCAGGGGCTGCAGATGGATTTCTGAAAGCATACTGGCCCCAGGAGATGTTTTAGCAATTCCATACCTGTTTAATTAGAACATTCTGGAGCTAATGATATGTTGTCTTCATAAATACTTCTTAAGGCTAAAAGTTACCTCTGACAGATATTAGATATTCTCTGAAAGAAATTAAGTAGGAACAGAAAAGGATTGAGTACCAAACAAAAGTCAGGAGCTTCTTGCTTACACTGTCTTACTGTGAACAAAGGTTTTTCATGTGAGAAAAATTGTATGTGTACCATTTCAGTCTTAAACATTGATGATGAAAATAGTGAATGGGATCTCAAAAGAGAAACTGAAATGTCCATGTTTTAGACCTTAGAAACAAAGGCCACTGATATAATAGTATCAAAACCAGAAGAGATGATTTCTCTGAATGCCCTAACACCAAGCTCCTGTCTTCTCTTCCACATTTCATTAAAGACAGCTAGTAAGCAGCAAAGGTAAACACCCTCCTTTGCATACTGGGACTCTTCCCCTGTGGGACTGACCCCCTCTACTAGAAGAGGAGGGGAAAGCCAGGGTTGGTGTGCAGATAGATCCCATCAGTAGGTGATACCCATTAGAAACTCAACCCTTCTTCCCCTCCTCGTCCTGCTTCTCCTCTTTCACTACCCCCAAAGACAGCAGATCTGTTTGTGTTGTGTAAATGTGCCATTTAAATCTCTCATCACTAGATGGACCACACAAGGAATTAAGATTTTCAGGAACTGAGTTTGAAGATGCTTAGCTTGTGTTTTGGTGTTTAATAACATGTGTTCTCAGCTTCTTCGGCCTCTAAATGTTGTGGTTTGATAGAGGAAGTTGATGTTTTTCTAGAAGTGCAACTAGTAATGCTGTCAAAATTTATTTTATTTTCATATTTTATTATATCATACAGTAACATAACTGGAATAATTTGTCTAGGATATGCTGTTAAAAAATAAGAACCCTACTTTAAATTTGTCTTTTAACTTTGTAATTGTCACTCATCTCTCTTGAAACATTTGAAATACCTGATGTAACAATTTTGGATCCAAATGTCCCAAAACCTTTTTCCTGATCATTTTTTTAACAAATGTCTAACTCATAATTTTGTTTAAAAAGAAAACATAGAAATGTAAAAAATAGGATGGCCATTTCTTCTGTTACAAATGTGTTTTTTTTCATTTCTGCACTTAAGTGAGATGTTAGATACACTCTTCTTCCTACTCTGAAGAAAAAAGTTTTCTGTTCACCTTTGTGATATGTGTGACTGATGTGTGAATCAGACAACAACTTCCCAGAATTCAGCAATGTGAAATCTGGAAGAGCTTCCCTGTAAGGCTCAAGTCTGGAAACACTGGTTGGCTTTAAGACCTATTAATGGGATAACAGAAACCAGGGAGTAAAAGTTCAAGACAGCAAGAAATGATTGCTATTTCTATTGGATCCAGCTGAAACTTTATGTGCTTTGTAAACTGATATTTTAACTGATAAGATTGAATAAAGAGAAAAATGAGCCCTTTATGATTATTCTCTTCAGGGCCAGGAGAAATTAATTTATAAATAATGTTCCTGCCCTTTATGCTGTTACTCACATCTTTGAAAGCTTCACTGGCTGTTCTGCAATTATGCTAATGATACCTTTGACTCAGTGTTCAATGCAGAAAGTGATGCTTAAGCTGTGCTTCTGCGAGTGGATTCCTCTTTCTGTTTCAAGCCTCTTAGTATTTACTAATATGAGTATGCTTAAAAAGAAGGGGGAAAAAACGCTGCTGTAATAATTAGTAGGAATAAAAGAGTGCATTTTGCATTTGTACTTACGATACATATGTTTAAACTTTTCCATCTTTTGCATTTTGTTTATGCAGGGGTAAACTTTTTAGTGCATTTGGAATGGATTGGATGGATGGTTTGGATGTGTGAAAGAGTAAGAAGGTCCCATAGAGGGTTGTGTATCACTTGACTGGCAAATTTTGGTGCGTTAAGGGGGTGTTAATGGTGATGCTGGTTTACCTCTCTTAGTCCAGAAGTCCATACATGTTTTTTCATAAATAAAAGCCAAATCAGCTCCTCATGAACTTTTAGGTAGCTTCCCAGATGCCCAGGAACTTGTAGTCAAACACTGCTATCAGGTCGGAATTTCTGCTTTTAATTCACTGTATAAACTTATGGAATATACTTAACACTGGTGCCACTTGCTACCTAATTAGGAAAAGTAGCATAATCATACTTAATTACTTTGCCTATTTCATAGGGAGTTTGAGGATAAATTAGGTACGAGAGCTTGAAATATAAAAAGCTTTTTGAGTGGGTAATGTGACCCACTTGTTCAGTCTGTTGACCTCAACTGATAATGAAAAAGCTTCAACTAATAAATGTATGAGAAAGATCTGTGTTAACTAATGATTTTTCTGATATAATGGGGCTTAATATATCTACTTCACAGCCCTCTCAAATTCTGAGAAAAGGATCTATGGTAACAACTCACAAAGTTTCATCAAAAGAGGAAAGAGCAGGAAACATTTTGCTTAATTCCTTTCTTTGTAATGAGTTAAAATTCTGTTGTCTTAGACTAATAGTTTTCAAGCAGAACAAGGACTACTATTGACTATAGTATATTGTGTGTGACGCTAAAATAAACAGTGCCTCTTGCAACGTTGCCTCATTCATGAATATGCTGCAGTAAGTGTAAAGATAGGTAGATTATCATAACCTTCTGTTGCTGAAATAGAGCAAAGATTCTTTTGTAAGAAACTGTGTCCATGGACAAACGAGATGAAACAGGCACAGCAGATGATGATGATGATGACGGTAATGATGATGATGATGATACAAGTGACCTACTTAGGCAGGGAAAAAAGAATGATGGCTATGAAAAAAACCAGACAGATGACTATGCTGAAAATACTAGACATATTGAAATGCTTGTAGGGCAAGGGTATAGGCCTAGCAACAAGTTGAATATTGGCAGGTCATTCATCCAGCATCTTGAGGAAAAAAGCTACTCTTCAGTAAAGATGAAAAGGATATACTGGGCAAAACCAACATATTATCCTTATGTTGTCCACTGTTTTCCCGGGAGACAAAAGTGGATGAATCTTTATAGAAGATAAAGCAAGCTTCAGGAATAGGAGTCTTTAGAAAGATTGTTAATATTAAACTATCCTTGGGAACCCTTATTATTTTACATGCCCTTTTACTTGTCTTTTCCTATAAGAATGATGATTAATCCATGCTGAAATAGCTGGATGGCATGTTTCTAGCTCCATGTCCTGTGGTGGATTGGCACCATCCTCCACTGTAAGTGGTTGTAGTTGTTTGACCCTGGCTGGATGCCAGGCACCCACCAAAGCCTCTCTGTCACTCCCTTCCACAGGGGAGAGAAACTACAACAGAGGGTTCATGTGTTGAAGTAAGGATAGGGAGAGATCTCTCACCAAACCCTAGCACAGGCAAGAGACTAGAATTAGAGCTATCAACTGAATTTATTAATGACAAAATCAGAGCACGATACTGAGAAACAAACCAAGGCCTTAAAAACTTCCTCTCACCCCTTTCTTTCCAGCTCTACTTCTCCCTAGCAGTGCAGGGAGACTGGGAATGGGGGTTATGGCCAGTTCATCACAGGTTGTGTCTGATGATGATCAGGGAGAGGAGTCCTTCCTCTACTCCAGTGTGAGGCCTTTCCACAGGAGACAGTCCTCCATGAACTTCTTGAATGTGAAGCCACTCACAGAAGCCACCTCTGTAGTCCCCCAGTTCCAAAGCTTGGCCACGCCAAACCCAATATAGTGGTGTATGTGGGACTTCACTGATCTCAAGTAGTGGTGCTCTTCCATCTACAGTATATATGCTGTGAGGTAGAAAAGATTTAGCAAACTGTGATAGCTGAATGATATTTAAAATTACCAGAAGATATAAATAAACCAGATGAAAAAGATGAGATTGAGAAAGGAATGACCACAGGGTGAGCAGGTGCCTGGAAAAAGAAGAGGAAATTATTCCCACACGACTATGGCCTCACAAGACTTGTTGCAGCCCGGCAGGTGAGGCAATGGCAGTGGCAGAGAGCAGCTGCTGGGGAGGACACAGACAGTGGAACAGGTGCTGCTGGAGTCACTGTGACACAGTGACAACCTGACAATGCCTTCCTCTCAGTAATGTGCCCAGTGGCACTGAGGTGCCTGTGGAGCCTGTGTCTGCCCGAGTGTGCCTTTGCTAAGGTCAGTACTTGTCTGACAGGTCTTGATTTTGTGGTGACTTTGTTTTTTATGTGTCCTTGTTTACTTGCTTGTGATGTTTGGTACACCATCTGTTTCTTCCTTCTCTGCTTTCTCTTCTGTTTTTAACGTAAGTCATGTTGAATGTAAATATGTGTAAGTTTTTCATCTAATTTTTTTAATAGTTTGAGGGTTTGATTAGCATAGAGTTTATGTGCTTACCCTTTCTTTGACCTTCAGACAAATAGCCAGATTTTAGTCTTGTTTACCCTTATTGTAGAGCCTAAATAATTCCATTGGGTGTCATGCAATTACACTATATGCTGCTATAAATAGCAAGGTAATTTCACCAAGCTACAGGCTTTGCACCCTTTCTATCTGGGCATGGGACAGACAGATGCATGGCAGTTCAGGAAGAGCCCTGTGTCTCTTTCATGCTGCATAGGGCTCACAGCCCCAGGGCTGGCCATGGCCACAAACACCACCGTGTCAGGGTGATTGCAGGGGCTGCAGGAGGCGAGCTGTCAGAACTGGATGGCAGCTACCTCCTCCATTTTGCTACAGAGCTTTGTTGTTTGACAATTCATGCTTGCTTTCGGCTTTAATTCTGCCATATGATGGCTCAGAATTATGGACAGAAGCTCCAATATTTTGTCTGCCATCCCAATCTTCTTACATCCTTGTAGTCTGGATCCTAGCTCCATCTTGCCTCAATCTCCTGGTGAAGTTGAATACTCATTTTCAATACCAGTCCCTTTAATGTGTTAGGTGGTGGTTTTCTGATTGAGAACTGCAAGATATCACTGGCCTCTTTTTCTTGCAGCTTTTAGGAAATGAACAGGAGTCTGCATTTGTGTCCTCTAAATAGCTGAAGGATCAGGACTTGCACAAGTTCACAAGCAACATCAGCAAGTTATTTCTTTGTTGCTCCGTGCCTGGGTCATGCCAGCTCCTGTTGTTGTCAGAACTGATGTGCTCTACAGAATAGGGAAAGAACAGCAAGTCTCCACAAATTTGTGCTGAGATGAGGGTTTAAAGAATAGGCTGTTTTTCTTAAGATGTCAGAAATGCTGAAGGACAGCAGCATCAGTAAGCATGTGGGGAAGCAGAAAAAATTCCTGCATGTCAGAGATCAGCAGCCATAGTAACAGATTTTTTCAATAGAAGAGAAACTTGTAATTTACCTTGTTTTGTCATGGAAGTGGGTGAGGGAAGCATTTGAGAAGTCCTGGGAAGTGAACCGGTGTTTGGGAACTTGTGCCTCTTGGAGGCCAGTGGTGCTTTCTCATTAACCACAGCAGCTGCAGCACCCCAGCATCAGTGCTTTTGTCTCTTTTCTCTTTTTCTAATGTAAATAAGAAGTGAGAGCCAGATGATAGCAGTTATAATTGACAGCCTTTAGGTTTAGTGACATTATTTTATTATTATTATTATTATTATTATTATTATTATTATTCCTCATCTGATGAGTACAGTGATTCTTTCTAATGTTCATAATGCTTTTCCAAACAGTGACATGTCTAACCAAAAGTCTTTTTTCAGTATATTAAACTTACCAGCAACTTTATTTTAAAAATCTCTCACATAAACATGTATTAAATAGAATTATTCAAATAAACAGATATTAAATATACAAGCAGGAATTTATTGCTGCACACAATCAATGAAGAAACTCATTAGAGAATATTGTTACTTACTATTTTCATGGGTCAAGTTAATTAACTAGCAAAAGCATTTTAAACCAAAATGAACAAAACTGTGCATGTTTTCATTTAATGTTTTATTTCAGGGTATTTTTGCTTGTATGTGTATATGGTAAACTACAGTTTGTATTTAGGAATGCTGAAGTCCTTTGTGAAGGTTGGAAACTGCAGCATGTATCCTGTAATACTCCATTCACATAGGAGGAGCAGCCCTTAGCACATAAACTGCTTCCACGGGCTTTATGCTAGTTGTCACAGACATCTACAACATAATAAATGGGAAGCAGAGATTGGAGGATAGTGTCACCAGAGATATTGCAAGGTTATTCACTAACCATTGTAAATGCATACTCACAGCTTCACACACATAGCCCCTGGATAATGTGAAAAATCAGAGCAAGCTGCCAGTACAAGTGGTTGCACATGTTGTTAATACAAGGAGCAGATTACACTGGAATCCTCTCTTTCTGATTTTGATAAGTCTTCTCTATCCCTCTAGATAATCCCCACCATATTTTTTGTCTTTCCTTTCCCCATTGAATAATCTCCAGTAGCTCCAAGTTAAATTCCTTTTCTCTGTTAATATAAGTGCAAATTTTTCCTGGCCTAAGTACAGTGAACAGGTTTTTTTCTGTCCAAGAGATAGAAGTGGGAAGAAATTCAAGACTCAGAGAGGTAGTGGTTTCAGGGTTTGCCACAAACAGAACAGAACATGACTGAGTTGAAGGAAGACATAATGCTTTTTTTCTCTGGATTTTCTTAACTGGATTTCTCACAAATGTTTTGATGGGGATGGGAAGGAAATTCTCAGACAGCACACCCTTCTTCATTGACATGTCTTTGCAGCAATCAGATTGCACTATGAGCTCTGACTTTCCAGGGGAAAGACTAAAAATGTTACATTTCCTTTTCTAGTAAGAAGTTATGATTCCAGGATTTCTTTGATGTGCCAAACAGTGATTACTGGAACTGGCACAACCTCATGTGTATACTAGAATGTTTAATAACTTCTGGTATGCTATTATTCAAACTTGTGTTAATGGCATTCAGATTAATTTTTGTTAGGAGAATTCACTGAAGTCAGATGTTGCTTTCCCTGGTTTACTTTCCTCAGATTTTTCTGCTAGGTAGAAAAATAAATTTAATTTGGAATGAAAACCAATCTTCAACCTTTCCTTTATCACTGAACAGAAATTTCCTGACAAATATTTGCACTTGGTGCAAATTCCTATAGAATACCTAAGAAGCAGCTACTTCTACTGCCATGTTTAGTAGAATGATGAATATTCCATCAGCCTCGGAGTAAAAATCAAGAAACCTGTGTTTTAGCTGTCTATAAACGTGTGTTTGCTTGTTCACGTGTTTGAGTAAGCAAAGGAAGAGCATTGCAATACGGCAGAACATAAATGGGCTGCATCTCCATCATATTAATACCTATTCTTGTTCTGTAGTATATCACATACTGTGGTAGTCTTCCTAAAACAATTATGAAACCATTATAGCAAATGTTTTTTGTCAGGTGATTCATTTCCATGAATTAAATAAAACATAGGGTTTTATTTAATTGTAACAAACCTGTTCTGTTTGAGTAACAGAAACTGTAATTATTAAACCTTCCTGATAACTTTCTGAACTTTGCTTTGAGTGGAAGTAGAAGTCCAAGAATAAGAAGGATTTCTTATGCAGACTCTGATGTGATAAATGCCTTTTTATTTGCTCCAGGTTAGCTCATGCATGTAAAACATTGGTGTAAGTAGTTCTACCAAGGTCACTTCATGGCCAGTGCCCGACAGACATCACATAGAAGTGTTCAGTAGTTTGTACTGTGTTTGAATTTTTGTAATTTGGCCTTTGAAAGCTTTCATGTACTTTTCCTGTCAGGCTAATAGATTTAAGAGATCTGGATGAATGAGCAATCTTGTTGTGTTATACAGCTGGTGTGCTGTATAGCTGACACTTTTCCTATATAGTTACTGAATAAACTACCAATTTTTCCTATACAAAAGGAATGAAAAAATAAACCCCCAACAAAAACCAAAAAAACGCACAACACCAAACACACCACAGACATGTACCACTAAATACAAGGCAAATTGATCTATTTTGAATAAGCCTATCAAACTGGAAAAAAAAACAGCCAAACATCAAAACCAGAAGCAAAATAAAAAAAATTAGTTGATAGATCAGATACTACATATCTGTCCTTTTATAAGGACATTTTCTGCCCTGAGGTTTCCAATTTACCGATGACTCTCTTGTCCAGTTTAGTTAAATACTGCATTAGATGGTCTCTAAAAGGCTTTGTTCTATTTACTATTACCTTGTCTTTCTTAGAGAAAATTCCTGCACATTTAGGTAAATATTGCCACCAAAGGACATATTTCAAAACCATTTCCATATTCTAACATTTTAGGCATATTTTATTCTGAAGACAAGTACAATTTATGCTTTCAGGCAGAGACAGACATTGCACATCCACACGTGCACATTTACACAGTTAAATGCTTACCTTGTTTACATGCTTAGTCATATTTTAAATATCTGAAAAACTGGAAGCAATTTTAAAAATAAACTTGTAAAAGGAACAGTCAACAAGTCCTAACTGTGTTTCATTTTCAGTTTTGATTTGCATAAGTGCAAATAAACTCCAGCTGTAGCACCAACTTTACATAGTACAAATAAGAATATGCAAGGAGCCATTCACTTGTTGCAGGGCAGAGCAGTGCCAGTTAGTGTAGCTAGAAATGCTCAAAAAAATCTAATTGAGAAAATAAAGACTAAAATAAAACTCACAAAGAATGCGAGCATTATGTGTAAGTGCACAACAGATGATCAAAATAACTTTTAGTTACAGTGATATCATAAAAATTTATTATTTCCAGGTTCCTCCTCTATTATGGCAATTTTGATACAGTAACTGTAATACAGAACAGTGATCTTTTAACACTGTTCTTCAAATAACTAATGTCTCAATATGGGAACTATGACTCCAAAAACTCATTTAAGTTACTAAAGTATAATCTTACCAGCAGAGAGCTAAACGATAATATTTGGTGTGGCTTTTAAAAAAGAAGCTTATCACTAAGTCATTAGAATTCTCTCTTAAAAACAGATAATAGGAAATTGATTCATATTTTTTAATTTTTGTATTTGTATTATGCAGATGAGAAATTCTCTAGAAGAGTGCATATCTATAATAACACACAAATCATCTGGAACTCTTTTTGTATATGGCTATTTTTCTCTATATATGCACAATCATATATGCAATAAAATATGTTTTTATTGTTTGATGTTTTCGAGCTTCTAAATAGCACTGCATTCTCAGCCTAGAGGAATGACATGATATTGAATACTTTACCCAAACATAATTGCTACCAAATGTCCTCATGCTGAATTGGCATCAATCAGTGCAACAGTCTAATCATGTGTGCTTAAGTCATAGGCAGAAAATGCTAAAACAGTGAAGGAAAATCTCTTTCTTATGCATTTTATAATCCAAAAGCTTAAGTGGACATTAAGTGATGCAGGGTAATAGCACAAAACATCATTATCATGTTATATTCAGGCTTGAATGACACTGAAAAAGCTGAATTTGTCTGAAAAGAAATGCATATTATTAAATTTGATATGTTCTAAAATAATTACCTTATTATCCATCATATAGAATTCAGTCTTTTATTCCAGGAAATGGAAAAAAAAAACAAACAGGATGATTCACAAAACTAAAAGCCCTCTTTTTAGCGGGATGATGAGAGAAAGAAAAATCAGTGTATGTGATCGAGATGGAAGGCATTGCAATGAAATTTTCATTTTGAAAGGCAGTGTGTTTGAGATCCATTTTCCTTTCACCCCTTAACCTTGATAAATTCTCAATACTGCTGTATACTGTGTATAGAATAAAAGACCATACCTGGGAAAAAAAATGTGTTATATCATGAAAACTTCTTTAGACATTTCTGTGAAGCTGGACTGTGCTAGTACTCAGCCCTGTAATTACTTTCAAATTTGTAACTGGTGAACTGGTTTGTTACTTCACCTTCTTGGTCTGTGTCAGATGAATGTGAAAGATATAAACTGTAATTTTGTATCAGACTTGGTACCTGTGTTAAAATGAGAAGTACTGATAATGTTAGATAATTTATTCTATTTAATCAAATCAGTGTCTTTAATGGATGAGAATTTTTCCATAACTTATACATCTGGTGTATTAATTTTAAGTGTTGCAGTACTCTACTGACTTAATGCAGGAAATTCATTATCCAACATCTGCTTTAGATGGCAGCTTGTAATATCACTGGTGACAACTAGATTCCATAGTTTTCACTAGAACAAATATTGTATTTTCCTCATCACCACTCAGGGCTGAATAGCAAACAATTCAATTCACAGAGCAAAATAAGCAAAAGTGATGAACTCCAAAGATACTGGTTTTGTAGATAATTAGGCTGTTGTATCAGATTTCCACAATGAGAAACAAAACCATTGTCATTAGTGCACAAAAAAAGAATCTAATCTTTCTCGTAGGTTAGTGTGAAAATCATGTTCTAGCACTCCTCCTGTCCTAGTTATAGTAGCCTGTAGGCTCAGATCATTTGCATTATGCTAAGATAAAAGCTATTTGTTGAACTTTATACAGAAGACATTGCACATACTTCTTTTCTAGTTTTAAACCCCGACGTTTTCCAGTAAAGCACAATTTTAGCTCTTAATTTCTATAAAACAACTCTATTTTGCATTAATAAAACCACAAATTATTCGGCAGTACAGAGGATCAATAGACATATTTATATATTTATGTATCAACTCACATAGTAGAAATATTTACAGTTAGAGTACATTTAATGTAGAGTATGACAAAACAAAATCCAAGGATTTTTTTCCCCAGGAAAAACATTGCATAATCCAGTGTTGATTTTTTTTTTATTTTTTGTTTTTAAATTTAAATGCATTTATTAAGTGTATTAATTCACTTAGGCTTTCTTAGATTTTGTATGCCATGGAACTAAATTGTTCATGGAACTAAATTGTTCATGAAGCTGCTTCATATCATTCAAAGATGTAAAAAGGAAAACATAAAAATAAGTTCCCATTTAAAGTCTTGCCTTTAACTGCAGACAGACCTCTTGTCTATGAAAATGTTTCTTTGGCTGCCAATGGTGTATGCCAAATACCACTTTCAAAAAATGTGTATGCTCCTATCTTGACTCATCAACATTTCTGCATTTAGTATGGCCATTTGAACTGAAAATAAAAAAAGTTTTCCTTTCATTGGTGTAGTTTAGAAACACATTCTGTGCTGAATCAAAAAGTTTGATACTTTGAGTTATGACTGTGTTTAGAAACAGGGAAAGGAAGCATACACCATGTTGAAAAATCCAAATGCATTTTCACAACAATGAGCCCTAGCTCCTTGCAATATCTGTGTGAATACAAGATGTGTGCAAGTACAGGTGCACAACTGCATGTGGAACAAGCAGATTAACAACTCTGTGCAAAAACTCTTTTGTATTTCCAGTCTTTTGTGGCTGCATGACCATGTGACCATAAAGGCAGGCTGCCTTAGCAAAATACAACCTGGCAATAAAGCCTAGCAAGTCTTAGCTAGACATTTTGTAATGTGATGATCTGAAACTTCCATGGCAAGAAATTCTCAGACCTAAAAGAAGAACTACTATGGAGATTAAATTGTATCTCAAAGGAGGTGTGATTCTGTGAATGCAAATTAATTTACATTTGTAGGAGAGTGTGATGACAGCTGAACAGACTCTTTTTCAAAATTATTTCAGCCCACATTTTGGGAGTGTGTAATTCAGCATAAGAAATTAGTCATTCAGCAGTAGAATTTTTTGTGGATTCCTAGTATGAACCTGACACTTGCTTTTAGGCCATCAAATAATTTATAACATATGACTTCCTTTGACAGAATAAGAATGCAGTGGAAGCTGGAAGGGATCTCCAGAGGTCATTTGGTTCAACCCCTCCAGGTACCCAAGACTATGTCCAGACAGCTCTTGAATACCTCCAAAGATTGAGACTCCACAATATCTCTGGGCAACCTCTGCCACTGTTCAGAATCTTCACAGACGGGGGAAAAAAAAAAAAAAAAAAGTTTACCATGATCAGATTGTATTTCATATGTTTCATTTTGCAGCTGTTTCCTCTTGTCCTTTCAGTGAGCATTACTGAGTAGGGTTTGGCTCCATCTTCTTCATTCCATCCATTCAGATATTTTCTACGCATTGATGAGATCCCCCTAAGCCTTCTGCTCTCCAGGCTGAACAGCCCCAACTCTCATAGCCTCACTTCATGTAAAAGATGCCTCAGTCCCTTCATCATCTCCGTGTTTCTGTGATGGACTCACTTTAGTAGCTCTGTGTACACTAGGAAGTCTAGCTCTGGGCACAGGCAGCTGTGGCCTCAGCAGTGCTGAGCAGACAGGAATAATCCCTGCCCTGACCTCCTGGAAATGCTCTTCCTAATGCAGTCCAAGATGCCATTGGCCCAAGGGCGCATTACTGGTACCTGGTGAGCTTGTTGTTCACCAGAACCCCAAAGTCCTTTTCTGCAAAGCTTCAGAAAACTGCTTTCAGGACAGAGAACCTCCAGCAGGTGCTAGTGCCTACATTATTCCTCCCCAGCTGTAGCCCTCCCCTTGGCACTTGTCTAAATTCATGGGATTCCTTTTTGCCCATTTCTCATCATAGCAGGATCTTTCTGAATGGTGGCACAGCCCTCTGGTGTATCAGCCACTCTTGCCCATCCTGTCACCTGTGAACTTGCTGGGGGGTGCTCTGTTCTCTCATCCACCCATGAACAGAGCTGAACACTGCTGGACCCAGCACAGACCCCGGGAGTACAGCACTAGTGACTTGCCTCCTGCTGAAATTTGGGTCACTGATCACAATGCCTGGGGCCGCTATTGGACCCTTGAAAATACAAGTTCACCTGCTCACATCTTTCTAAAAATAATATTCTACTTAAAAATACTCATCAGTGCTTGATAATCTGTCTTAATGGGGTTATGGGGGTTTTCTTGTTGATGTGTGGAAATTCTCTTTTCCAAATCTTCAAACTTACGGCCCTGATACAAAGAAAAAAAAAAAAAGTGTTAACCGGAGTTAATAAGGAAGAAACAAGTGATTTTTTCCAAAAACAGAAAACAAAATTATAATTCTACTAACTATAAATGATGTTTGGGGAAATAGAAAATTCTGAAATTACATGATACCAAGAGACACAATGGGATACAGAAGACATGCTCTAATTAGTCATGCTTCATGAGTCTTCCACCAGTTCCTGAGCTCTCATCAGATGTTTTGGTTTAAAAAAAGATGCAGGGAAAAGGCAACATTTTCACATTACTGTGTTGACTGTATAAAACTGAGTTGATGGTGGACTGCATTGCATTCTGTAGCACATACAGCCTTTTGCCTTGTTCTGGATATTTTAAGTTGGTGCTGGGAAATGGCTCTAGAGAGATGAAGGTGAGATTGCTTTGCCAATAAAACAAAACCTGGAGAAATGTGAAGTGCTCTTGGTTTGTGCAGAGCACCTGACAGTGTTTGAAAAGATACTGGATAGATTTCTATGGCATATCTTTAATTTATTTATATCTAGGTTTATACTTAAATGTTCAATAAGAAATTATATCTTTACAAACATTCTTACAGCCACTTGATCTCTGCCAATCTGAAATCAGCTCACCTGAAGGCTATCAGGGAGGTGAAATTTCCACTTAAAATTAAAAGACCTGGTGCACTTCTCAGACCATTGCAGAAATGTGGCACTTGTAAGGCTGGGCTTGTATTAAGAAAGAAGAAGTGTTTTGTTTGAAGATTTCAAAATATTGAAAAAACTATGGACTATGCTTGGTAAGAGAGAAAAACTAACTTACTGATCAGTAATATGTATTGTAATGTTTAAAAAAGGTTATTTTAACAGCTGTCTCATCTTACTCTTGTTTCAAAATCCTTTTCATAAGGATATGTATCATAGTTCTTACTATACTTCAGGAGCATAGAAGACATTCAAGGGCAGCAGTTTATTACAGAAGAATCCAGAATATCCAGAGAAAAAGTAGAACCACTTGAAATTAAATAAAGTTTTGCTTTACTTTTGCTCCTCTCTACAGAAGGAAGTGTAGGATTAGAATTGTCTTTCTTTTGGTGTTCTTGAGATTGAAGAATCCTGGGACAAAGGACAGAGCTCACCAAATGTTTCAAAATAAAAATAAATTCACAGTCAGGCAGTTAGCATGAACATGGTGATGGTGATTGTCCAGAGAGCATTTTTTTTTGGAAATTAATATCAAATTCTTCCTTTAGCAGAGATAAAGAAAAGGATGCTCAAAGGAAAGAGTACAGGCCAGAAGAGGTGTCTGATATCTGTCTTCTCATTGTTGTTGTGTGTAGGAAAATAAAGCTAATGGTTTATATGCTGGTGAACAGACCTACAGGGGCAGACTTGAGAGCCTTTAAAATTTCCCAGTGATTTCCCTGAAATCACCAAGTTGAGTGATGAAAAAAATGGATTTTTAACAGCAATATCAGGTATGTTAATTCTCAGCATGCCTCAGTGAGGCTCTGGCATGATAGTGGGAAAGCCTGGACATCAAAATTTCATGTTAAGACATAAATTTTCAACACAGGTTATTTATAGAAGGTTAAGAAATCCATGAGAATCATGAGGTTTTTACCCAATCCACTTAGCCGAAGCAGTAATGAGTGTAAATAACTGTGGGTTATTGAGACATGCCCAGCAGAGAGCTGGATCGGAGACTTTAATCTCATAAACCCCAGGTCTGCAAAGCTTATGTTCAAGAAAATAATCTACCTTTGCTGCTAAGTAGGATTAGTTGGAACCACTGGAAACTGAAAATACTCAGCACCTTGAAGTCACTTGTGTTTGCCTTGGCTTGCTGTGCTGAATACAAATGCATAATGAGACATTGATATCCAGTGCCTATCCATATTAATCATTGAAAAACATGGCAAATGCTTTTAAATTAAATTCAATTAAATGTATTTTGGGTTTAATTAAATACATTTCAGTTAAAATAATTGATCATTTGAATTAAAAAAAAAAAAATTAGTCTCACTTCATTCAATTTATAGTAATCTTTCCTTCAAAAAATCAAGTGATGCAGTTATTTATTTAGTGTCCACTCATATTTTCAATGATGAAGTGAATTATTATATTGAAAGATGAAGTATTTAGTTGTCCTAAACTTGAAATATTTATTTAAATTTAGAACATTTTTCTTGAATTGAATGGAAAACCAGAAAGAATGTCTAGCACTGATTTCCAATATGCTTCTATAATCAATAATGTAGAACTGGGTTAATTATGGTTAAATAATAATTTGGACCTAATGGGTTCACAATAACTTGTATTCAGTTCCACATAATTCCACTGTAAGTCTGTATAATTTTTTGTGTGGAAAACATGCAAAGCAAGGTGACAAATATTTACATATATATTGATGTTAAGATAGCTCACCACAGACTTTCTAGCAGTATAGGAGACTGGTAAGGAATCATCCTTCAGGGAGAATTTTTTATATTCACACCCCAGTTGAGGCTTGTTAGTACTATATATTATTTTTAGATAAAAAATAAATGAAGACATATTTTTAGCTATATGACTAAAACCCCTGTATTTCCTCAACTTGTCACCGGTCCCAGCTTTTAGTCACAGAAAAGCACTGAAATCAGTGGGGTCTTTTTTCATAGTAAAGAATATAGGGTTGATTTCAAACCCCAGATGTGATTCTGCTGTGAAATCGGGTGAGACTCTAGATCATCAAACAGTGAGGTTCTGGGTGCCTGATTTGGGTGTGTTTGTGGGGTTTGTGTGAGTGAGGTAACTGTCCTGAAGTCCTGAACCCAGGTGGAGTCAGTGGCACTCACACATGGGCTATGAGCAAACATTCCACATTTGTGCTGAATGGGAAATCTGCTTGGAAAATTCAGCTTGTGTGGCACTTGGTTAACAGCTGCTGGCATCCAGATGGAATTGTGAGTCCCTTTAGGGTGGCACTGAACTCAGCAAAGTTCTTCAGGGCATAGGAGTTGTGCTTACTCACACAACACCTCCTCAATCTGCACTTGTATTTTAAGGTTAAAAAAGAAAAGGTGAGACCTTAAGTCTCATTTCCTAATTACTCAGCTGTATTTTCACTATCCCAGTTCAGACTGTGACTTCAGGAAAGGAAATCTGTGACCAGGATTGTGTTAGCTGTATTGCTAATTAATAGTATTGACTTAATAACCAGTCATCAATATATGCCGTATTTTAAATACCTGTACTTGCTTTCACACAGATATAATAAACAATTACAGAAACTTCTTGCTTTAGCTGTTCAGGAAAGACTGGAGAATATAGTTCTAATATAAAAGAGTGATTAACATCTAGCTTGGAAAAAGTTCTCTGAGGATTCCTTTCCTTTCACTCAGTTGTCATGTATGTGAAAGAAATTTATAAGAAAAATTTAAAAAATGTCATCTCTGTGAATAAAAAAGTAACTTAATAATTCCCCTTTTGTGGATTTCTGACTCATAGCACGTAATTAAATTTATTAAGGCTTTTCTTTGATAGGGGTCCAGTTTAATAGCTTCAAAGAGACCTAGACATTTTGACACGTTTAAGTGATGAATATTCATAACAAGCAGTGAGGACAACCATATATGTTCTTATTTGCCATTATTTAAATATTTTAAATGTATGTATATATAAGATTAATATTAGAAATAGTAAAAAATATAAGTGTTATTAAAAAACATTAAAATGTTTGCAAGTGCAAAGCTGTATGGAGTGCAGTAGAGAAGGAGCTACGTAGGGTCACTGTTAAAATACTTCAACATGTCTATAACAGTATAATAATGTGTAATAATGGAAAGAAACTGAACACGTGTTTTCCAATCCCATTTTACCTTCTTCCCCTCTTTTCCTTCCTCCATGATATACAGTATCTTGTATAATTACTGATCACATTTCTTGGAAATTATACAGAAGTATTGAATACTATTTTACTATTTTTTTTATTACAGGAAATATGTTCAGATGTCAGAAAGCTGGAGTTTAATCTTCAGTGCTAGGATTATAATCATGAAACTCTAAAAGTTTAGAATAAATTCCATTATGTTATGTTTCAAGAAAAATAAACCATTTTTAAGAAAATACACCGATGGAGTGGAGAGTCAGAAATGGAGTTTAATAAGTTATATGCTAATGAATCCAGTATTATGTAGAAAATATGGCAGTTAAGTCCGACTTCTTTTCATGGCATTTACATCTCTCAATATGCCTGTGGCTTTCTTTTTGAGACTGTTTGCTTCTGAGCCCAGTGAATAGCATGATGCAGGAATATGTCATATTTAGAACAACACTAGAGTGAATGCAGAAGCTGGGATAAAATACAGACCTTCATATACTAAATGGAATATCTTACTATAAACACAGCTGTTTTCCTGCTTCTGGGTGCTGTTTATAAATAGATTTATTTTTTTTTACCTGTATGTTTTCCGGCAGCATTCCTCATGACAGCCTACGTCTCTTCCTCTGCTTTACTGACACTTTTTGGATTAATAGTTGGGCTTGATCTTCAGGTGTTTCCGTTCAGATGTTTTCAGTGAGCAGGTCCTTCAGCCAAGGAACTTATTTCACTTTTACCCTCGACCCTGTAGAGTTTGTATTTGATCTGAAGCTGGTCATCTTGTGCAGCCATCTGGGGGAGGGATAGGGTAGACACAGCAGCCATGAAGAAAGGTAAGGAGCAAAAAGACTTTTTGCTGCCTGGCAATAAGCAGGAATTAGATGATATTCTGTTAACAGGGGAAAAAAAAAAGTGGAAATTCTGTTAAAATACCTCAAAACCTTCTTCAACACATGTTACAAAGAAAAAAATGAGATATTATAAATATCCTGGTGGATAAATTCATTTAAAGGAGTTATGCAATAGCAGAATAAAATATATTCAACTTAAATAACTAATATAGAACTGACTAAATTTTTATCATTATATATATTAAATTGTTTAGCTTGAAACTCTGACAATACTTTCACCTAGATCTGGCTGCATTAATTACTTATTTAGTTTTATACATTTCATCCCTAATCTTTTATATACCATGTATTTTAAGGACAGCAGACAGATACTTGGGAATGAGTATAGCTGTACTTGATACATGGTGTTATCTTTCCTTTGTAAATTATTTTCTACCTCTTGTTGGTCCTTGTTATTTCCTTAATAATCTTTCCTTTTATCTCAAATCTCATTCTGAAAAAAAACATCACTTACACTTGATGCATACCTTTCTATCAGCTGTCTTAAACCTACATATTTGTTGCTAATTTTTTGAGCTTGCAATTTGCTTTGGTTTTCTGCTGTCATGATTCCAGCATTTCTTGTTTAATTTATTTTCCTTTCATTATTTTTTATTTATTTATATATTTCTACTCTTTCTCACATGAGGAGAGGCATAAACCTTAGAAAGCTAAATGTATATTATTTTAATTTCTTAGTTTCTGTGACAGCTCTGTGACCCTGGGATTCAATAGCAGCATTCTTTCACTGTGTTTTCCTCATGCTTACTGAATTTAGTATGGAGAGAGGAACTGCTTGTATACCTGCTTGTTCTCCTGTGATTGTCCTCTGTACCATTACACTGGCTATCCATAAATCTATCAGCAATGAAACTAATTTAGATTATAGCAGTTCAAACCAAGCAGATTGAAAATATCTTTGATTCCAGCAGTGAAAATTGCTCTTGTATTTTTATTATGCTATTACAGACCATCTTCCCAGCATGTATCTTTTTTTTCCTTTCCCTTACTATGCAAAAGAGTCTTGGTACTGGATGGGATGTGCTTTGCTGTTTAGTTTGGGTTAGTCAGATTGCTGCGTAGGAGGAGATCATGAGAAACAGAGATACTGTGTTTTCTGTCTCAACCTCTGGCTAGGGAAAATGCCAAGGCACACTGCTGCCTTCCAAAGCCAAGCCCTCATGGCAGCCTGAGGTTCCCAGGAGTTTCTGTCTTCATCCTTTCTTTTGCTGTCAGTCCAGCTTTGGCACCAGTTTGTTCTCTGCCAAGCAGCTGTGCCAGGCAGTGATGGTTCTGGGGCAGTGCCGCCAAGAGTGGAGACAGCTCTGCTCCAGTCATCAGTGACCTGGGTGGTCTTGTTTATCTAAGCCTACAAAAAAACTTCATAGACACACACTATGGCTAAATTGGACAATCAAAGAGATATTCAGGGTTCCTGAAGAGTCCTGCATGCAGGAGAATGTAGAACAAAACCTAGTTCTGTTCTGGAGCAATCAGTTTCCTAGAAAAATGGAGCACCAAACACACGGGCCATGCTACCATTCCCACAGCTCCTCTGTCAAGAGAGTTGACTGCCTATAATGAATCACCCTTCTGCCAGCTTTTGCCCCCAGGATGTTACAGCTGGGTCTGTAGTAACTGAAATTTAGGATATTCTTTATCTCCTGGCTTATGGTTATTAATAGATATCAGTATATGCTAGCAGAATTAGCAAAAAATTTCTGCTCTGCATCTGTAAAATAGACTTAGTGCTTGCCATGACAATCCTTACTCCAAGGACAGCTCATGTTATCGTAATCCTGTATTACAATGAGTAAAAAAACACTAAAATTGATTTAAAAACTAGTTCCTGTGTCATGTATCAAGTTCAGTTCCAATGTATTATGTGCTATCAACCTGTACAGATTATCACCTAATGGGATTTTTTAAAGTTCTGAAATGATTCAGAAGCTGTAAAAGAAAGGGCGCTCCACAGACCTTTAGTAAGATACTTTCTTGGCCAGACTTCTCATTTTTGGTTGTCCTTTCTAGTCCCCACAGGTCAAGCAGCATGTTCTATTTACTGTGCCACAAGGGACTGAGGAATCATGATGAGACAGGCACACTAAACAAAAGTAAACACATCTGGATTTTGCTGGCTGCTGTTGTGTTATCCTTGACTGAGGAGCTGCAAACCTACAGCAGTGGGTTAGCAGGAGGCAATCTGGGTCTCACCTGGCATAGCTGGAATAAAAATAGTTGCATATGTACTATGTATGGCTTGTTACTTGTGTTGGCTTCAAAGTAATTTATAGCAAAAGGTTAAGAGCAGGTAATGATCCCATTAGTAGCAGAGCTTCAGCAAACAGCTGGAGAACAGTGGCAGTGCTGCTCCTCTCCCTGACTCCTTTGAAGCAACTGGGTTTTCCTGGAGGAAGACCAGCCGTAGCATGTCACTTCCTTCCTAGAAGCCAGTTTAAACATCCAGTGGGAATCCATAACAATTTCTTTAGGATTAGGTGGCTACACCACCCTTCCTGTAGCCTGCTATATGCCCTCTGTTCATATTACCAATTCCCTTATCAGTCTCTTTCAAGCAACAGCTGTAAATAAGCACAAGTCTCTGGCAGCCAGAGCTCACTTGGAATTAAATTCAGGGATAGGGAGCTGTCAGCTAACCGACTTCTGTGGCAGCATAGCTGTCATTTGAATGAATTACAGATCACAGTATCCATTTGTGTGGGGGCTGTGAGCAAGAGGGGTGGAACAAATTGGGGTAAATGGCTGAAATTTAATACAGGCTTCTGCAAGTTTTTCAAAAGCCTTGAACCCATCTTCAGTGTGATCATTTTGTGTGGTTAACAGCATTTCCATGTAAACTGCAATAATCTTCTGTTGAAAGGTCTCTTTAGTTTGAAAAACAAAATTTAAATTGGTTGTACAATTAGCTGAGACTTATTTTCCTCTGTTCTGTCAAAGACTAAAATATCTGGGTCAAAGTTTCTTAGCACTTTACCTATGTGCAATTTCCACCCTGGGACTGGCAGCTTCTCTTTCAGATGCTGAGGAGCAAACACCCCCTCCCTTCCACACTGCTTGTAGAGAGCACTGCCCCATGCTGATGATGCCAGGCAGATTTAATTGTGCATGCTCAAAGAGAAAAATGACATCCACGCTTGGGTGAGTGCTCTCTGTGGCAAGCTGACAAATCCCCCAGCTGTCAACTAACCTCAAAGGCAAGTGTACGTGGCTCTAGCTTATGTCTGCTTGCTTTCTGCCCATAGGCATTTAGAAGCTGAAATTCATATTGGCTGCAACACATTCAAACTGCTACTAAAAGAAATGTATGGTCTGTTTTATGTGTTTCAATCTCTAAGGGTGATCCAGACAATTAAGGTTTAGTTTTCAGGCAGACTGTAAGCAGATAAAGATAGCACCTTTCTGCATACAGGGCAAGTGAAAGTGCATAACGCTTATGGCTACGGATCTGATTGCTTAGGGGAAGTAATTTCTTCCTTGGGCTCAGATGGATTATATTTATATTTTTATGTATTTATTTGGGTCTGACAGAGAACTGCATGCATACAAAATGCCCTTACTTGAGTGCCAATATATATGGGCACATGCAAAGAGGCATGTGTTGCTAGTGCAGTACTGGAGTCATTTTGGCAGAAACTTTGTTACTTGTGGTGCACTGCAGGCTGTCCATCTAAACCCATCATTACCTGGCACCTATGCTGTGGTGTGATAACCAGGACAATCTGTGAATGGGCAAAGACTCATCCTGACAGATGGCTTTGACTGTAGGTAACCAGGAAACGATGCATATACATTAAACATGGGTTCAGAGAGCGTGGGTGTTATCTAGGAACATCTAAACAGCTGTGGGGTTTGAGCTCCTCCATATACTGTTGAGAACATATGCCGTACCCATCAGACACCCAGGGAGGGTGGGCTAGAGCCAGTTCCCACAGTTCTGATGAACTTTGTAGGGATTGCTTGGTTTAGCATGGGCTCAGCTGCGGATGAATCTCATGTTTTGCAATGGACTTCAAATTAGTATTAGAAAACAAAGCATGAAGCTTAAGAATGCATTTCATAGACTCATAGAATGGCTTGGGTTGGAAAGGGCCTTGAAGAGCACCCAGTTCCAACCACCTCCCACTAGACCAGGTTGTTCAGAGCCCCATCTGACGTGGCCATGAACATTGCCAGGGGTGGTTCATCCACAACCTGTCCTATTGCCTCACTACCATCACAGTAAAGATTTTTTTCCTAATATCTAATCTAAACCTACTCTTTCAGTTTGAAAGTAGTCCTGTGATTTTATGTCTTTTTGAGAAGTCTCTCCATCTTTCTCATATCCTCACCTCAGGTACTAGAATCAGTTAGATCACTCCGAAGCCTTCTTTTTACCAGGCTGAACAATTACGGCTTGCAGCCTTTCCTCATAGCAGAGGTACTCTAGCCCTCTAATAATCTTGGGAGTCCTCTGGAGTCTCTCCAGCAGGTCTTTGTCCCTCCTGTGCTGGGGACCCCAGAGCTGATGCAGCACTGCAGGTGGGGTCTCACCAGAGCAGAGCAGAGGGGCAGGATCCCCTCCCTGGCCCTGCTGGTCACGCTGCTTTTGGTGCAGCCCAGCACAGGGTTGGCTTTCTGGGCTGCAAGTTGACATTACCAGGCCAGCCTCTCATCCACCAGCACCCCCCAGGTCCTTCCCATCAGGGCTACTCTGGATCTGCTCATCCTCCAGCCTGGATTGATACCAGGGATTGCCCTGACCCAAGTGCAGGAATTAATTTACATGCCCACCTCAGGCATTGTATCACCCAAATTTTAGGTGATGGAGAGGGCTATCCAATCTACCTGGCACAACTGTTCTGTTTCCTAACCAGACACTGATAAATGCTATTGATATGTGTAGGAAGAAGTTCAAGATGTTTATATGTGAGTGCACTGGAGTCTTAGAACAGGATTTTAAAATATAAAAAAGTAACAGGAAATGCCAAATATCTCTTGTCAGTTCAGGATTTGGTTTGTCAAGTACTTCGAGTACTGAGCAGTCAGTACTATTCTTTTTTGTAACAGCCTGATATTAAAGCACTCAACTAAAAAGTGGGAATTCCAGGGTTCTTGGCCCCTTCAGTGTGCTGAACTGCAGATCCTGACCCCATAAGTCCAGATAAGTGGTTCTCACTATGCTCTGAAGCTGAAGCATAGCATAATTTGTCATTGTGAGACCACAGAGAACACAAAGAAGCAAGGACTTCACAAAGTCCTCATCACCAGTTATTTTCACAGTGTTTTTAGCACTTCCCCATATACAGAAGGGGGCATGTGGACCATGTCTCTTGTAGTGTTCAAAATTAGAATGTATCTAAAACCAAATAAAAGAAAAGGGCTATATTCCCATCATCTAGCTCTGCCTAAAATTCACTGTGTCTTCTGTGCCCCGTTTTCTGGCTGTGAGTTTTCTGAAGCATGTACTCAATGGAAATTTTAGCCTAATTGGAATTTAAGCTGCCTGAAAATAGCCCCAAGGCAGCACCAACAGAATTTAGGGGAGATTGAATTCAGTGAATCTGTGCAAATGCACAGAGCCCTGGAATTCTTTTGCTGATGTGAGGAGCTGGGCAGGATGCAGAAGTGCTGCAAGAGTCCAAATCCATCTCCTGTTCCGTTTCTGCTGCCTGAGCACAGGGAGAGACTGTGGCAGGACAAGCAAACATATGTCTGGGAATGTGGTGCTCTATGCTGGCAACACAGAGCTCCAGAGGTTATTACATGCATGGGAATGAAAAAGTGTTCCCTATTCATGCTTCCAAATTGTCAGTGTGAAATATTGTGATTATCATTTCAGATTTGACATGTATAACTCTGCATTCTTAAGGTAGTTTGAATGTAACCTAAATTACTCTTCCCCTAACTATCTGGTTAGAATGAAATTCAGCTGTCACAGACAGGAGTAATGATATTTATTAATAGAATTATAATAGAACTTAAATGGGTACAGTACATCAGGACAGGAGATCACAGTCCTAAAGGGATTGATTTATCCTTGACTTCTATGAGCCTTTGTTATGGTAATGATAGATACATATTCCCCAAATCCTTTTGGTCCTTCTATGCCTTACCCTTTGATTTCTTTATTAACTCTCTTTGCTTGTCACTACACATTCTTGTTAATTCAGATCACATTTTGCAACTTGCATCATACTCTGCTATTTTTTTACCAAAATGGCTTGCTGAACTGTCTAGCAGTTTATGTGATTTCCCCTGTTTGCTGCACCTCCTCTCAGTGCTTACAGAAGGGCCTGTGGGTGAGCTGCCACCAGCCAGACTCTGATTTCATTTGGAAAACCTGCACATGGGTTTCCTTTGTTCCTACAACAGTCAAGGCAACCAATCTAATTAATCACTCCAAACCTTCATTAATAAATGTAGTTGTGATAATTTGGGGTAAACATGTTGATGTTTTCTGGACTACTGAATGTTTTATTTAAACATGTAATTTGGTTTTTTAGGCATTTACTTAAACATGGCAATTTATGGTGGCCCTGAGTGCTACAACTTTGCTGATGCTGAAAATCCTTCACATTTCTAAAGTCAAGATGTGTATGTAGGTAAATAGTTGTGGGAATGGGTGCCTAGCACACAGTAAACACTGACCACCATGATACAATTTGGTTGCATCCTCCTTATCAGCAGTAAATTGAAAAGCTGTTTATAGGTAGTGATATCTTCAGGGATATAAACGAGAGCAAAATATATAGGTTAATGTAGATTAACAGCTGTAAGAATAGCTGTAAGACTATTAGAAAGCTATAAGAAAAGCTTATAAGAAAGTGAAGTACAGGGAAATTTTATGAGTCCATTTTAACATAAAAAGGTAGTTGTTTTTTGGGGTTTTGTCCTGAAACAAAATATACTACTGTAGCATGTAGCTACTTCTTTGTACTTTGTTCAGTATAAGTATGTCTTGAAACATCATGTACTATTTCTTGGGACTAGATATATATGAAACATCAGCAGCATAATTTTGCTCATGTGCTGGGCTCTGAACTCAGATGCAATTAAATATTCATCAGGATAGATACCCTGACTCTAGCTATACTTGTAACAGCTATGAAAGTTTAATTAAGTGTTATGTTTCTGTTTAATGGAAGAGGAAAAATGAGCATTTCTGCTGAAAATTTCAGGTTTCAGGTTTAGAAATTATGATCCTTACTATGCTTTTTAAGGAGCCCATAAGATAAATTATCTATATAGAGTTGTACTTTTTAGTGAAATCATTCTCTTTCAAGAGACCTGTCCCAGCATCTTCCTTTGAGAGTACCCTGCTGTCTTTACCTTGTCATATCAAAATAAACTGTTTCTTAACTGAATGTGCAGCAAATAACCTACATGCTAAAACTAAGGGCATTGCATAGCAGAATAGTGAAGTTCTGCAGATCTTGTTGTACATTATAAATTTGATATGGATTTTCTGTTTTGTCGATACTAAGATTTTAAATTATATTTTTATCAGAGGGAGTAATAGTGTCTTTGAGGCAATTTCTGGTGAAATTCATTTCTGCAGCAATATTCCAAAAGAGCAAGGTTAAAGCACAGAAATACCAATTTGTGTCACTTGCAGGTCCTTTCTTTCTTATTTCTTTTTTTTTTTCCTTTAGCCTATATTTTCCTCTTACAAAATGTACCTACATTATTAATGAAGTTTGGTCTCAGCGCCAGTGTGGAATCTGGAGGGTAAACTCAATCAGCAAGTTTGAAGTCCTAATCCTTGTAAATCCAGTATCAATAACAGATGATATTAAGATGACACAGTAGATGGTACCTATTCCAACAGTTTCTGTAAATGTGATCTCATTGATTCTATGTTTTTCCCTCTGTATTTTACAGAGCACATTGATTTAGAAGATGTCTTTGGCTTATAATCATTAGTGTTAGAAGGACAGAAAAATGTGCAAAAAAGCTTGGGGATGATATGAAATGAAAGCCATTGTCTCTTTCATCAGCAAAGTAGGGATTTGTTAATAATATATATAATTTTATTTTTATTACAGTTGTGCTGCAATTATTACATACTATATTGTATAAATAGGGTTCTTTTCTGAATTTCATTAATAGATTTCTCTCCAGCTACACTCTTTAGAAGTTTAGAAGGGAAATCATGACCAGGTCTACACTTTTAGAACAGCGCAGGATCAGGATCATATCTTCAAACAGATTTCCTGGACCTCCTTAGGAATGAGAAGGACCAGGCAAGGCGTCAGTTCCAGCTCACCATTCACTTGGTCTTTAAACCTGAGAGTCAATGGCAGTTGTGTGTGGAAGGATGGAAGGACAGAAGAGCTGAAAGGCAATAATCCTTTCTGTTTGGAAGCCATAATTAGCTGTCACACAACTGTGCTGCCAGTGAGCTGGCTGCTGCAGTAGACTTCTAGTAGAGTGATCGGCCTGTAAAAAGCTGGATAAAATGGAAGGAAGCTAAAAAGAAAGAAATTCTGACAAAGGAATTTAGACAAACATAAAGTAAGTAAACGTATCCATTATTATATATTATAGTGGACGAGACACTCTGTAGACAGAAAAAAGCAGTTTCACATTCATCAGCCTTGGTCCTCATGGGGGACTTCAACATTTACAAGATCTGTTGGAGGGACAGCACAGCAGGACAAATGCATTCCTGGAATATATTGAGGATAACTTCCTTCTCCAAATGCTAGAGAAGGCATTGGAGAGCCGCTCTATGCTGGACTCTGTTCTCACCAACAGGGAGGGGCTGGTGGGGAAGGTGAAGCTCAAGGTTAGCCTGGGCTGCAGTGGCCATGAAATGATGGAGTTCAAGAGCCTTAGGGCAGGGAGGAGAGTCTGGCCTGAGGAGATCAGACTTTGGTCTCTTCAGGGAACTGCTTGGTGGAGTGCAGTGGGATAGAGCCCTGGAAGGAAGAGGGGCCTGATAGACATAGTTAATATTCAAGGATCACCCCTCCCAATCATACATTCCAATGAAGAGGAAGTCAACACAGTGTCCACGTCAGGGGGCTTGGAATTAGATCTTGAAGGTCTGTTCCAACCCAAACCTGTGATTCTGTTTTGTATCAGTAAGTAAAGGAAGTTCATCTGGTGTTCTGTTTCCTGAGCCAACAGAAATTGTAGTGCTGAAGTCGATACCCTGTTGACTTGGAATGAGCCTATTTATTTCATTTAATAATTTTTTTTATAGTAAACATAGCTTTGTTTCTTGACTCCTAAAGAGAGAGCTCCTTTCAGGATACACAGAATAAGTAAAGGCTACATCCAGTGATGGCAATTGGTATTGAATTAAATCATCCAGTTGTGCTGATGTGCAATATAAGGCAGAATTTGTGTTTCAAGTGCATAAAGATAGCCAGGGAAGTTTGCCAAAAATAAAAAATATTAATAACATGCTTTTTTTTTTTGTCTAATTACAAGTTGCTTGAAATTTGTATTTTGCATACAGATACATTTCTCTGTTCTTATGCCTTCTGTGCCTTTTGTGGCGTTTTTTGAGTGTTCATGATCTTTATGACCACTTTCACTACCCATACACATACATTTTTCTGTCCATATAGTGTAGGTAGTTGTCCACTCCACTCGTACAATTTTTCAACATACCAGTGATAATGCAGAATAATTCATTGAAACGCCATCCACAGAATTTCTGGTTTGGGTGGTTTGCCAGCTGAGCTAAAATACAAAGTTTCAGAAAGTTTAACCTTTTTCATTTCAGGATTACAATGATGAAATTCGCCAGGAGCAGCTGAGAGAACTTTCGTATTTGAACGGTTCTGAGGATTCATCACGTGGACGGGGCATTCGAGGAAGGGGGATCCGTGTGCCACCTGCAGCTCCTTCAAGGTGTGGTAACCTGAACTATTATGCTAATAGCTTTACAAAGCATAAACAATAGTCAAAAACCCTGTAGTTTAAAAACACAAAAAACCAAAAAAATCAAAATAACCCAGTTACATACGTATCTTGGTCAGTAAACAAAAATATTTGTCTTCTGATAACCTGTGTGGTCTGTATTGTTCCAGATTTTCTGATCTACAGTTCACTGGGTACAGTGGGTGACAACAAATGACAGCAGATTAGGAAGACAGGAAAAGGATATTTCTAAGACAGAACACTTTTATGCTAGTTAGTACTAAGGCAGTATGGTCAGTAGCATAAAATGTTTGGTCAAAATAATAGTGTAGTCAGAGAAGGACACATTGTCTAGGTGGAACTTATTTGCCAAATAATTACTTTTTTATATATATTACAGCTGTTTTTTGTGTACATACAAATATACCTATATATATAAACTGCATTATATTATTTGTTGATGGGTTATCAGTTTTAAGTGAATTTGATTGGCATATTCTAAAAACATTGGGGTGTGAATGTGTCCAAGTATTTTTTCATATCTAAATAACATATATCTCTTTGTTATTACAGCCAGTGTAAAATCTTAGAAAATTCTCTGACTTGTTTTTCACTCTGAACTCTTAAGAATTTCATTGCCTCAGGCATCTAAGTTACCTAGCTACTTCTGGTCTTCTCTCCATAGAGGTCATTTCAAGATGAGTCCTAAAAAAATGGACTCTTATTTTGGAGGAAATAGGATATAGGGGTACCTTATGTTATGCTGACAAAGGAATTCTTCAGTAATTGAATGGCTGATCTTTCCTATGACCTCTGAGGGTTTTTGTCCCTGAAGATGTCTATCATGTTTGCCATCAGTTTTTCCTACATGAGCTTTTTAACTGGTAGTATGATACACTTACATAGAATTTTTGTGCAGTTGGCATTCATGACCATTTTCTACTCAAAGAGTCTCTGGGCTCAGTCTTCCTTAAATCCAAGATCTCTGAAGAGCTTGACTTAATAATGATATTCAGAATGTCACTGCAACAAACTAGCAGCTTTTAAATTGGCTTCAAAGCCTAACCAGTGGACTTCTGGCCCCTAGTTCTGGCAAAATGCCCAAGTGATTGAATCAGTTGCACAGATCCTATGATCTTGGATGCCTTCCCTATTTTCCAGTCAAAAATCTCAGAAGAATATTAAAAAAAACTGTTGAAGCAGTTCCAGAGGACAAAAATGACCAGAGGTCTGGAGCACCTCTCCTTATGAATTCAGGCTGAGAGAGCTGGGTTGTTCAGCCCAGAGAAGAGAAGGCCCTGGGGATACCTCATCGCAGCCATTCCACATATAAAGAGGGCTTATAAGAAAGAGAGAGACTTTTTACCAGTCTTAAACAAAAAGAGGTTGGACATAGCAAAGAAACACTGGAAAACGTTGTGGATGCCCCATCACTGGAGGTGTTGAAGGTCAAGCTGGACAGATCTTTAACAATTCGATCTAATCAAAGATGTCTCTGCCCAAGGCATGGGGTTTTGACTAGATGATTTTTGAAGGTCCCTTCCAACACAAACCATTCAGTGATTCTGCAGGTCTGAAATCAGCTTCTGAACTTAGTAAAGTAATGAACATCACAAGCTAATGCAATGGATTTGATTGGATTTGGTTCAGCAGGGAGCAAGCCACAGTTCCTACTGCTACAGGAGACCTGAGTTACAACTGTGGATCTGGAGGTCATGCATGGTTGTTACACCTGGCATTCACAGTCTTCCAAAAAGATAGCACACCCAGGAGCATACTGCTCTGAAACAAAACTCACAAACTACTACCCTGATATATATCCCCCTTCTATTTCATCTTATGGTATAGATACAAGTCTTTTTAAACAGTAACAGCTTCTTCTGACTTACTACTTTGTACAGCAAGGAAGATAAATAGCCAGGAGGATGTAAAACCTCTTTCCATGCTTGTCTATATGCTCTATTGTCTCTGTGCAGTGAGGGAAAGTAGAATCCCACACTACCAATCCTTTGTGCTGAACTAAATTAGACAGGAAGAAAAGTTATTCCTCTGCTTTGCCTTGCAAGTTTCTGCTGTCCTGCAATATCTTCTGCCAATACATTTCTCCCACCCACCAATAAACATGAAAATTGTAAAATAGTTTGAAAGCGACAGAAGAGGTTCCTCATTTTCTTCATCTTCTAGAACTACTTTGGAGTAATTCTGAAACCCTTTGAATTACTATGATAAAGAATTTTATTAGTACAAGCAACAGGAGGATCAGATCCAAAAGGCACTGGATAGTTTAAAAATAATGCCTTTCCATAATATGAGTTCTGCCTGAGATATTGCCTAAAAGTACTTGACATTGTAGCTGCCAAAACCCCAGAGTTATATGACGCTTTGAATAGTAGTAAAAACGTGAGAGCCTTTAAAATGGGGCAGCACATGCATGCCTTCCCTCGTTGTACAGGCCAGAGTGATGGTTCCTTTTTGCTCCCTGCAGGGGACGTGGGGGTGCCATTCCTCCCCCGCTGCCTGGACGAGGTGCCCAAGCACCCCGAGGAGCGCCGGTGACGCGTGGAGCGCTCCCTGTCCCACCGGTGGCCAGGGGCGTCCCCACACCTCGGGCCAGGGGCGCCCCGTCCGTCCCGGGCTACAGACCACCCCCGCCGCCCGCACACGAGGCCTATGAAGACTATGTAAGTAAATGCCTTTTTTCACAACGTGTGATGTGATGAACATCAAGTCCTTGGAAGATGGAATAGTCCAGGCCGAAAGCTCCTTTGTCTCTAACGCTTTTCCCCTGCAGGTGGATGACAGTCTGGGTGATGCAACGTGTCTGCAGGCCTGTGCTGGGTCTTGTGCGTTTGCAGATTTGTTCACAGCTTAGTTTTGGATATGAGAGATCATGCTGGATAGCTCTTGGGGTGTCACAAAAGAACAATACACATAGTCTAAAATTTGTATTGTATACTTAAAGTGCACTTAAAGTTTTTACTGTAACCAAGTTCATAAGAATTACAGCTTATATCCTTTGTGAGAAAATGCGGAGGGGAGAGGGGAGACGTGTTGTTGTTCCAAATCCTTTTTATTTCATATTTGTATTCAACACTATGTTACAGATACATAACAAATAGAAATTCAGGTAGTTTTCATGAAAGCTGATACAATGATGCATCTTTAGCCAGGAGCAGTACTAACTGACTGTCACCTTTTCTAATGAGGTGTTAAAAATAATTGTGCTGTACACATCAAAGCTTTCAAGTCGTTCTCATTAATGTTTCCTTCTGGAACTATCACCATAACAACAGATATCCAAATAGAGAATAAAGTGCTACGAAATATGATGTCTGAATTTTTCCAGCCATGGCGAGTCTAAGAGAAAGATGAACATCTTGTCTATTCCCTAATCCTACCACCAGGGAAAAATGCACTTCTATTCAATTAATAGTCTTCCTAGAACAGAAGAAAGGAAAATTAAACAGAAATTATTCTTTGTTGCTAAAGCTTCACTCAGCCATGTGTATTTGTAATGTAGTGATTGGGTCATGGCCACTTCAAATCACGGATGCACATTCTTTTAATTCTAAGAATCACAACTGAGCAAGATTAGCAAAAAAAGAGGGTAAAAGAAAGTCATTCTTGTATTGTCTCAACATTAATGAATGAGCTCATAAACAAGCTAAAAGCCCTGCTAAGAAATAGAATTTCAAAAGTATATGCCTTCCTTGACAGACGCTGTAGTATTGTCTGTTAGTATCAAAATGTATGAGACCTTCATTTCTGTGAAGATACCCTTGTAATAATGTAAGATTAGGATTACAATTGAAGTAATTTCTTTTTTCATGTAAAATACCAGTAAATGTACTTGAGAATTAAAAATCTTTCAGGGAGCATTTCTTGCACTTTTTCTGGATGGGTATGGAAAGCAGGAGGAGAAATTAAGGCAGCTGGATTATCAAGGTTAGGAAGGCATTCAGCCAGTTCCCCACATTTTTGAAATGCCCACACTCTCAGTAGCACAAAACATATACACGATTGAAAGTTAGTTTAACTTGTGATACATTAGTCCAGTAAAAACAAACATATGTGTTTGTAGGTTTTTTCCACTTCACAGATAGCAGCAAAAAACCATGCTGCCTTATAAGTCAAAATTCACATGTTTTGGAGATCTTCCATCTCCTGTGTCTTTTCAACATCTGTCTCTCACAGCTAGGAATGTATGAGATTGCTGTCATGCACCCGTTTGCAATGAAAATTTTTTGTCATTTTATAAAAGTTTGTAAGTTCAATCTAAATAATTTTGGTATCTTATGGGCTGAGCTAATAACTAGAATTCTGATTCTGTGCTGGTAGAAGGAAAAGTTCACTGTCACAGATCTGCATATAATATTGTATATGATGTTTTAGGGAAAATATTTTTATTTTTGCAGAAAGTAATCAACAGTTTTTCTTCCCAAATAAGCCATATAAAAAAATCAGATACCTGGCTGGATACTAAAAGCAAGTGGATCTATTTGTTGACCTGCAGCAAATGTCATGCGTAATTGTTATTCTTTCCCCCCTAATCCTACAGATTAAAAACTAATTTATATTGAATAATTTATCTAATTTACTATTTTTTTCCTGCTTCTAAACAACCCACAAGCATATTAGAATTTCCTTATGAGTTTATATTTTTCATTTTTGATTACAGTATTTCACACCATTTTTTTCCTACTATTTGCAAGCACCATTGGTTTGATTAGTGGTACATATGAATGCACTGTCATTGATTGTGAGTGTCCATATTCTTCAGTTTTCTTAGCTCTAATGAAAGGTAGTCACTTGAATGTTGATCTGAAAGTGAATTCAAGAAATGGAATCGAATGCCTGGAGAAGATTTTTTAAAAATGTTTAGACAGCATTTCCTGAAAAAAAATCTTTAGCCGTTTGCTGAGCACTACTAATCAGAGATTGTATTGACTGTTTGACCTTGAAACATCTAACTGTTAAAATAGGTTTAGATAAGCTTTTAAAAGTTTGGATTATCCAATATATAAATATTTTGAGGTTTCCTGATGGCATTTCCGAGAATTCATAAAAGCATATGTCTCAAGGTTTATTAAGAAAAGTCCTGTCATTCTGGTGAATATATTCATGTACAACATTTTGAATGTCAAGCTTAGCCAGAGGGAAAAAATATTTGGAACCTTTCAGAAAGAGGGCTGAGGCAGGAAGGAGGACTGACTCACCTAACACCTTTTTCTTTACTTGCCTGTGAAACTTGC
Source organism: Cyanistes caeruleus (assembly GCF_971803275.1). Classification (NCBI taxonomy): domain Eukaryota; kingdom Metazoa; phylum Chordata; class Aves; order Passeriformes; family Paridae; genus Cyanistes; species Cyanistes caeruleus. Next base: position 25,723,206 of record NC_141702.1, on the reverse strand, counting down.
TTTATATTGAATGTAGCCTAGATAGTATCTTAGAGGAATTTCTTATCAACAAGGAGAGGAGGTACTGACATAAGAAAATACATGCAAAGGGAAAGTAGTTACCATGTGAACCTTCTTCACTTTAAAAACACTTCATTGGGTGGGAATGTGGATGGAGAGTGTAACTGGCAGCTGTCATGCAGCTTCTGAGATCAAGAGGGGTGGTCCAGGGTTTGTGACCTGGTGCATTTTAACCATAGCCAACAGCTAAGCCACATGCAGGTGCTCACACCCCTGGTGAGGTCAGGGAGAGATTCAGAAGTGTAAAAATGAGAAAATTCCTTTTTGAGTTTGATTGAGACAAGATAGTTGTAGTAGATTGGCACTGGCTGGATGCCAGGCACCCACCAAAGCATCCCCATCTCTCCCCTGCACAACTGTACAGGGGACAGAAAATAAAATGAAAGGTTTATGAGTTGAGATAAAAACTGGGAGAGAAATCACTCAGCAAATACTACCAAGAGCAAAACAGACTCAATTTTGGGATGTTAATTGAATTTATTACCAACAAAATCAGAGCAGGATAATGAGAAGTAAAATAAGACCTTAAAAACACCTCCCCTCCTACCCTGTCCATCTCCTTCCCAGCTGTGCCCCCTCCCCTGGCACAGGGAGACAGGGAATGGGGGTTACACTCAGTCCATCACAGGTTGTTTCTGCTGCTGCTCAGGGAAAGGAGCTCTACCTCTGCTCCAGCATGGGCCCTTCTCTCCAGGTCTGCAGGTCCCTGCCAGGAGCCTGCTCCAGGACAGGCCTCTCATGGGGTCACAGCTTCCTCTCAGGCATCACCTGCTCCAGTGTGGGGCTCCTCCAAGGGCTGCAGGTGGATCTCTGCACCCCTGTGTCCCTCCATGGGCTGCAGGTGGATCTCTGCACCCCTGTGTCCCTCCATGGGCTGCAGGGGCACAGCTGCCTCACCATGGGCTGCATCAGGGGCTGCAGCTGCTCTGGCACCTGGAGCACCTCCTGTCCCTCCTTCTGCACTGACCTCGGTGCCTGCAGAGCTGCTCCTGTCACATGTTCTCACCCCCCTCTTCTCTGGCCACAATTGCATCTAAGCAATAACTTCTTTTTTTTTCCTTCTTAAATCTGTTATCACAAAGGGGTTACTATCAACTCAGATTGGCCCGTGGTGGTTCTGGCCTGGAACTGGCTGACATTGGCTCTGATGAACGTGGGAAAGTCTTCTGGCCGCTTTTCTCCCAGCTACCAGAAGTTTGCCATGCAAACCCAGTAGAACAGTGCCATGGGTAAACAGGGGGGTGGATTGAGAACTGGCTGAATGGCAGATCCCAGAGGGTTGTGATCAGTGGCACAGGGTCTAGCTGGAGGCCTGTCACTGGTGGTGTTTGCCAGGGTTCAGTTATGAGCCCAGTATTATTTAAGACATTCATGAGAGACTTGGATGAAGGAGCAGAGGCCTGCTCAGCAAGTTTGCTGGTGACACAAAGCCAGGAGGAGTGGCTGATACCCCAGAGGGCTGTGCAGGCCTTCGGAGGGACCTTGACAAGCTGGAGAGATGGGCAGAGGAGAACTGTCTGAAACTCAACAGAGGCAAATGCAGGGTCCTGCATCTGGGGAAGAATAATGCCAGGCACCAGTGAAGGCTGGGGGCAGACCTGCTTCAAAGCAGCTCTGTGGAGAAGGACCTGAGGGTCCTCTAAAGGCTAAAGGTCTTGTTGGCAACTTGTGAAACTGGCAGTAGGCATGACAGATTAAGATTCATGATTTATTACACAGAGTGTACTTGAGTAGGTCTGCTGCTATAGAGGCAATAAGTAACAGAATCATAGAATGGCTTGAGTTGGAAGGCACTTTACAGATCATCTAGTTCCAAACTTCCTGCCATGGACAAGGACACCTTTCTAGACCAGGCTGCTCAAATCCCCAGCCAACCTGGCCTTCAACACTTGTAGGGATGGGGCAACTTGACTGGGCAAAGGCAGTGTTCAGTGCAGTATATTTTGATCTGAGCATCCAGACATTTCCACTCAAGATTAAAGCTAAATTTTGCTTAATCCAAATCTAAACCAAAATTGCTGTTGCATTCTGATCCTGTTTTGGAGGACATTTGACTCTGGATCTGTATTTTGTCCTTCTGAATCAGAAGCTAGTAATGAATTGTCCAGTGATATTTTTTCTTCACGTTTTTTTAGAAGCTATGGTGAGCCTTGCAAAGAGGTCTGATGTGAGTTTTTAAGTGACTTATCACTTGTTCCCTTACATCAGATGGAAGGAATTACCAAAACAGAATACATTTGGGACTAAAAAACACATTGCTTTTGTATTTTACCTCTAGTTGCATTTTCATGCTTGGATTAAAAAGGGGACTTATGCACAGAAAGCCACTTGTCATAATATGAATACTTAGATGAGCTTCTTGCTTTTACAAGCAAATATGTAATTTGTTTGCAAGAAATAGGCTGGTCTGTCAAGGCACTATGAAGCTGGTACAGCTCCTAGGTCTAGGACAGCCAGAATAAAGAGCAATTTTAAATGCAAATATGCTCTCTTGCCTCTCAGTTCACTGATCAAACCAGCCAGACACAGATTCTTGTTATCTTCTGGAATAAGTGGAGAGCAGTGCTTTTCTGAAGTTACGGGAAAAGAACCACACAATAAGATAGATGGTGCTTTTAATGTCATGCTGTTCTTCTTCTCACTTCAAATTATTTAATATGAAAGCAAATGCTATGTTCAACTGTTTATTCTAAGATCAGTGGTTATTTACATTTTTCAATAGTTTTCAAACAAACTGAAGCAGTGATGTTCATGCTTATTCAGTGCCAATGTCGACAGTTAAAAGACTAACAATAAATGGCATTTTGTCACACTTTAGGATTTTAAAAAGAATAATCAACACTTATATGTGACTGCAATCCACAAAATTGAGGTTGTGGAGGTTTTGCTTAATAATATAAATGGGAATTTTTAGTGCTTTTAAATCCATTCTGTCTGCCATTCCTGGATGTAGATGGAAACTGTATGTAGAGACCTAAGCTTCCTATTCATGGCATGTTTTCTCCAGTGCTACTGCTATAATAAATAAATTAAAGTGAGCAATTGTACTTTTGAAGCCCATTCCTATAATCTCAGTAGGACATTGTCAATGAGAGTGAGGCCTGGACAACTAAGAAAACTTGTAAGGTTGTTCCAAACCTTAAAATAGTGAAATATATTGGATATAATAATATGTAACAGGGATTACTTTATTTTTTTTTTTTTTCTAAACTAGTATTTCCAAGTTTTAAGATATGATGCTTATCTATTTCTGTGCCTTTTCTGGGTGAGAAAAAAAAATCAGTGAAGACTGTACTGAGACTAAAGATCATTTGAATAAAGCTGGAATTATAGACATGGGAATCTGCATGGATGAACAGCATATTGATTAAATATGATTGATTAGCTATTTATGCCCAAGGCACTTAGAAAAAGAGCTAAGCTCTATTCAGCTTGTATCTGCTGTGACTTGAAAAATCAAATTTTCTTTTTAGCACAATAGCAATAAACAGGATAATGTTTATATTATCTGAAAGACCCTATTGAGATTTAGACGGATGCTGTGAGATGAAGGTATAGTGGATTTATTCAGATTTTGGATAGTATTTTCCATGAAAAGTATAAATACATTTATTGTAAAAAAGTCCAGCAACAGAAATACAGAGTTAAAGTAGTGGCAGATTTTTTAATGTTTTTCCAATAACAGAATCCGCAGTCAGCACTAAATTGTCAGTGTCTGTGAATCTGCAGGTCTAGAGTTTTTTGCTTACCTGTGCAAACTGCAGTTTGTATCTTATTCATAAAGATCTTAGTCTGAATAAATAAGGTTTGCCTCATGGAACTAGAAGAACTGTCCTGAGAACAGTGCAGTACTAAAGTGAATACTGCTTTCAGACTCATCACTGCTATGAATTTCTCACATATTGCTAATGTAGTCTAAATCTGACTTCATTATATTATTTTCTTGATCTGAATTGATTTGTTTTGATTTGATTGTCATAATCATAGTTATTCAATGGACTTCGCTAATAAAATACATAAAACTCTAACATCTATTTATTAATGTTGCAGAAATATTTTTTGTGGAGGATAAGTTCTGCTGTCATCCTCTTCATGCTGTCCTTACTTGCCAGAAATGATTCTCTCCTTGACATTAGTTACCAAGTTTTCAGATGAAAATTATTTTCTGTGCTAGACGGGGTTTAAAAGAAAATGCTGATGCAGCAGTACATATTTTAGTATTATAAATGATGTTATTACAAATACAATGTAATAAATATTTATATTAGTTATATAGAGATCTAAGTGAAGGACATCTCTCAATTGATGATCCAGCCTGCATATGGGCCTTAAATATTCATAGTGTATGCAGTTGTATTCACAAGATCCTACATAAAAAATATACGCAGTGTTATCCACTGAGCCAAATTTGTTTGCATCATGCAATGCACCATTTGATCATTGAACAATGTGATTGTTCAGGAGCCTGTTACCAAAAATACATGTCTCCTGTCACTTAGCTCAGTCACAACTTGTCACTCGGTTATTTACCTAATGGAGAACAGTCTAGATCGGTACAAAATCACTCTACAGGCATTTGCAGGCTAAACATTATCACTTGACTGTATCTCTACCCATGTTATCCTTTTCCAACACACTGCAAAGCAAAAAATAGGGTTTTTTTCTTTTTAGGGTTGTTTTTTTAACAAACTTATACAAACTTAAAGATTTGCTCTTCAAGACTTGGGACAAGTCTAATTTAATTAGAATTATTGAGGGTTCAGTTACTGTGTGAATTCAGCTCAGCTAGAAGGTAGCCTTGGGTTTTTTCTTTCAATTCTCAAAGTTACTTAATCAGATTTAGCCCACTGAGGTACTAAGAAGCTAAACAGTTTTGGACTTTGAGGTTCATCAGTTTCTGGGGAGACAGACACATCTGCACTCAGTAAGTGCAGAGACTTCAGCTCTGCCAGACAACTGCAGAAGCTTTGGGTTCTGTTTTTGGGAAGGGCTCTGGAGAGTAAGACACTGTGGCACTCAACGTTATCACACCCACAGTGCCTCCAGCATACCTGTTGTACTTGTGCTTTTCAGGCTAGCCTTTGGTGAGCTCAGATTAGTGACTTTCTGTTAAAGTGGATATACAGAATGCTCTTTATATCAATACATTCCATGTACCAGTAACAGAGAACTTATAGTTTGTGTATTATTTATTATGAATTTGAATAGTAGCTAAAATTTGAGCTTGATTAATGTAGTAAAATGCACAGTTTAGAAACTATTTCATGTGAATTGAAAACTTATATGAGTAGTTCCAATACAGTATTTGAGTGGAGTATTTTACTGGAATTTCAGGGCCATGTATTTAAAAACCACTTTCTGTTGCTGGAGCTTTCATCAGACTTCATGTGTTTTTCTCTTTGATACATTTGTGATATTGCCATCTTGCAAAAATACTTCTGCATGAAACTGTAGAGAGACATATTTAGCAATTTCATTTACAATAAAATACACATATTAGTTTCATTCACTGGTTGATGGGCCTTTTAGCCAGTTGCCTATATCCATACACTTATTCCTTACTCAGGAAAATGGAAGAATAGGAAATGTATCTGGCAAAATTAAAGGCCTGAACAGAAGCCTTATATTCTTGTATCTTTTTTTCCTCATTGTGTTTGTTGCATTTTCAGCTCTGAATTTCAGTTATACATTGGAAGATAAAGGTTTGTGATGGATGAATTACCTTATGGATTGGCACAGAAGCACTTCCCCAGCAATATGCCTGTTCTTTCTGGGTATTTAAGGAAGGTTCAAGTATACATGTGAACTTTTATTTTCATAGATCTAGGAATATGGGTATATATATATATATATATATATATATATATATACACCCTGAGTGGATATTGTTATAGACAAAGCTGACTAAAGCCATGCCTAGAACTCAGGATATCTGCTGTTAACCCTGCAGCTTCTTCCCCAACAGCATCATGTGTGACCTGTTGTCTACTGATTTTGGAAGGAGTTTTGACTCTACAACTCTCTTAGAATTTTCAGTAAATCTTTGTGTCAGTATAAAGATATGTGCTTACACTCTGATACGAATATGTATATATATATATATATATAATGTTATCTGTAACTAAATCACAGAAAAATATGGTCCATTTCTCCAGCCCATCTGTTTATAACAACTTGATGCTGCACAGAGCTCCTCTACAGGAAGCAACATGCATGAGGAACTGTGTAAGGAATCAGTCTCAAGGATCATAAAAAAGTCTCAGTAACATAAAAATCAAAGCAGTATTTTTCTTTCCTAACAATACAATCTGAGGAAAAAAATGTAAATATAGGAAGGAAAAAAAATAGTAGCAAGTAAGGGTTAACTTTTAATCCTAAAGGATTAAGTTAAAAGAATAGTTTTATTTGTGCAATCAGATGGACTGGATAAAGGACACTCTTCCTTTTATTTAGCATTTTATGGTATTAAAGTGACTGGAATAGTCATAAGAATACCTCTATATCTGTCATAGAGATACACCAATGTAGTGCTCAAATATGCCCATTTTTAAAACAATTTGATCAGTTATATTTTATCAAAGGTGCAGACTTAGTGTATCTCTTTAAACTGGAGCGAAAACATTATGAAAATTGATTTTGTTATGAAACACAGTACCTTGAGTTTGACCTCAAGGACTCTAAGACAGTGCAGCAATCACTAGAAGAGAGAGATGCAGTATAAAAGCTCCAAAACAATAAAGTAAAAGACTAGAGATGAAAACTGTTCTTTCTCCATACAGACCTGTTTTTTTCATCGTGAAATTATGGTTGCCTGCATTTTAATAGCTTTTACAATCACTCTAAGTGCTGTTACTCATATATACCTACTGTTGTTTTGTAGCTCTTTTTATGGTGTAAAAATCTGTGGAGGGCCACATATGAAATCATAGTGGGGCTTTTTTCAGTGAAATTATATAAGTAAATGCTTCTTATATAGCAGGATCATAAGAACACAAGGACCCAAGCATGACCCTGTACTACTTTGGGCAATAACATCAAAGCACATTTAAGTATTTCTTAAAATCAGTGTGTCTGTGCAAGTGGAGCACATAATGTTATGTATAAGTTCCTGAAAAGGTGCTTGAGTTGTAGCCTTGTTGTTCATACTATCCTCCAACTATTTCTGGGCCAGTTAATGAGGTTCTGTAATGAAGATATTAATAAGTCATTAGATAATATATTAATGTGAATTATTTTGATCACCCAAAATGTCTGTTAGGTGAAAATTATTTAAGTCTAAATGGGGACATAGAAGTCTAACAGTTAGAAACTTAATAGTGTGTTATCTTTTATTTGGATTTTCCAGTCCCTTAATATTGTCTCTAACTGATCAGCCTTGCAGCTTCCAATACCGAAATATTTAGACAGCTGAAGTGAAAAGAAAAAAAAATCAAACAACCAGATATACAAAAAGTGAGTTTTATTTGGGGAAAATATATAAAATAATGTACTATACTGAAATATTATAATATTTATTTTAATATTTTAGTTTCTTTTACTATGTATTAGAATCACACTACTTTTCCCAGTTCCTTTTCTCAGTTCTTTTTTTTCCTCCCCAGAAAACCTCAAAAAATCACATTATGAACACTACTTATTAATCTTTATGAGGTCTAAACCATAAAACAAGCAAACATACATTTGAACAGTGCATATTTGGGTATTGTAAAAATAAATTGGCCAAGTCTGATGCTGCACTATTTTAGTCAAGATTAATCTCTACGATGTCACGTAGCCCATGAACTTTTCTTTATTAGGACTTTGCATGTGTATACCAATCCTCACACATGATGCAGCAGGAAGCTTTCTGAAAAAATAATGTATTTAAAAGAAAATACATTGGAATTCAAACTATATTTCTTTCTATTTTAGCAACTAGTTGCCATCAATCATTTTACTTCTTGGACAAACACTCTTTGCACAGTTTAACTGACATGCAGAATTAAGATGTATGCTTCTTTCTTCTGAAACAAATCTTATTTTAAGAATAGATAATTCCCTTTGTATTACCTGTATGGAAAAAAAAAAAAAAATCAGAATTAGTCTTGGCTTTCTTTGGTTTGCTTTTCTTGCCAAAATTGTTCATATATATGAAATCTTAACAGGTTATTTTAGTTTTATTTAGCTATAAATAGCAATGAAAGAATAAGTACTTATAAATGATAATTTATTTTGGAAATTGGGATTTGCAAGTATTTTGACACAACTTCACCACTTACATAGATGATATGCAAATAAAGAAAAAATATTATAAAAAAATGCAAGTAAATCAAGTTTATGTAAATCAAGTTGTAAGGGACATTCTGAAGGTATCTGTGTTTCATTGCTAGTTAAATTTTGCCAAATTTAAGTGTGGACGCTGCAGCTCAGAGAATGAGAAAAATAAAAATAAGAAAACACAGAGGATCACTGAACTGCAGTTGTTGAGCCTGAGTGCATCTATCAAATAAATTAGAAGCAACAAAACTTTGGTCATTTTTCACTTTCCTTGAACAGCCATTTTACTTTCTTGCAAGGCCACCTTTCATGCAAACACCCTAAACAAATAAATCCAAAAAGTCATTTGTAGCTTTTCTAACTTATTACTCTTGAGGTGTCTATTGCACATTGCCATTTTGTAAAAGCAGCAGAAGTGTCTTGTATGTGCTAAGCATAGCACAAGCAAGGAAAATAAGGTAATTTTCATTGAGTTTTATTCATATCACTCAGGTTCCAATTGTTATTTTCTAAGGGGTAAAAAATCTCCCATGCAAGTGATTTGTCTTGCATTTGCATAGTCTTACTGTGTATAGTTGTGATGTATATTTACAAGTGAGCTGTATATTTACATTTGTAGCTATAGCAAAAAAGTGTATGGCTGAATCAGTGCTTAGAATCATGGAACCATTAAGGCTGGAAAAGACCTCCAAGATCATGAAATCAAATCTTGGACCAAATACCACCTGGTCAATGAAATCGTAGCACTAAGTGCCATGATCAGCTGTTTCTTGAACACTTTCAGGGTCTCTGACTCTGCTGCTTCCCTGAGCAGCCCGTTGCAATGCTTGACAGCTCTATCATTACGGGAACTGTTTCTGTCTCCGTGCACAGTGCAATGTGAAGGGGAGTGAGAGTGTTTTCTGTGGGCCAAATACATTGCTGTCCACTGGTACCCACTTGAGTTGGGAGCATAAGGAATGAAGTAAAGGAAAAACTGCAAGTCAGTGTCTCACATCTTGAATGAATGAAATCCTGGATTAAAAAAAGCCAAAACCAAGTGATGGGTCTACTTTTATTCTAGTCTTCTGGATTCTTTTTAAAAGTCTCAGCCTCTTGCAGAATGCCTACAGAAGTAATGTGCCTGCCCCTCCACTACAGCAGACTCAGTTCTGGGAGCAGGACTTGCCTTCCTGCAAGCCAAACAATGATAAGTACCTAAGTGAAGAGGTTTAAGGGTCATTCAATGCTCTTTTATCATCCTTTCCAGGAGGACAACTAAAGGATGCTAAACAGTGCAACACTGTGGGTACCATTCTTAATTGTCTAAGTTCTCCTGTTTTCAAGTTTTCAGACAGTGTATCCATCTTGGATGTCACCAATTGCTGTCTGTTTCCTTTGTTTATCCAGGATCCAAAAATTTAAGATCCTAAATTACACAAAATTTGCAAACAAAGCAGGCTTCTAAGTCCTTAAATTACTTCTGAACATAGGACTTAAATTCTAAATGTCTTAGATTATTTTTTACATGCTATCCATTTTTGTAGAAAACTTAGATGGGAGGGAGGAGGAAATTATTTTAGCTTTCCAAAAAAAAAAAAAATCCTACCTATCTGTTTTGACAGTCTATGGCCTTTCTACAAGGAAGGTAGATTACAGTGGGGCAAAGAGGTAATAAAGGCCCTACTTTCTTTCCTCAGGACCTCAGTAGTTGTGTACAGAGTATACAGTCATTTGTTGTTTGTGTTGGAGGAAGGGAATTGGTACAAAGAACTAAGCTTCCACTCTGTTTGGAAAATGCCAGCTCATCCACCCTTGATCAGAATATTTGAGGATAAGCAAACTGGTCACTGAATAAAGTCTGAAAAACTGTTTAACATTCTGTAGAGCAGAAATAATTAATGAAAGCTGAAAGCTCTTAAGCTGAAGTGCCCAGCTTCACTAGCATGGGACTTTTCCCTCTCTATTTGGAAGATAATCTCATTGAACAGTTTCTTTTAGAGTTGCATAACTGTATTGCCACAGTAAGTATGAGTGTACAAATTTGTATGACTTAGGTGTTGAGTAGCTATGATATAAAACTAGAATATTATTTTGGGGAGGAAATTTCCTTTAAGAAGTTTTCATGTATTTTCCATCCTCTCAAAATGATGCCTTCTGATGTAATCATTTCTTTTGTAAAGGACACTTAAGCTCTTCTCAAAGTGCTGGTTAGTTTTACATATATGTTTCATTACTATATGTTGTATTCTTGAACTGTCCTGAGATTAGCTGACTTTGGAAAAATAAAATTAAAAATCCAAGCATCTAGTTTGTTTCTAAGTTCAAAGCATTATGAACCTAATGCATATTTATTTCTTGACATCTGCCTGATGTAGTCTGTGATTGCTTTATAGTTTCCTTAGTAAGGAAAAAAATTCTGAAAGTCATTGTAAAAAATTCTGAAAAGACAGCAAATGCTGCAGTAGCCTATTTAATCCACTGAGAGGAGGAGAATATAGAGGTAAAGAAAATGAACAGTAAATTAACAAAACCAGCAGGATTCTCAGGGTTGTTGTTTAATCATCAGAGTGCTTAAGACTGTTTTTATATATAGCATCTATTTTGTTCTTGGAGATAATAGTCACATTTTATATTGGCAGGTGGTCATGTAAGTCTGATTTCATCTCCTGAGTGGAGTTCAGAAATGTAAACAATGTAATAAGGCAAAAAATCTGTAAATGAATCACTGTTAATCCAAAGTAGCTATTCTGAAAAAATAAGAGGTGAGAACAGTTGTATTTCTAGCTATTTCCAAGGAAATTACTGCTGGGTGTGCTGAAGCAGGCTTTGGTACCCTTAAGTATTCCTAATTGGGCCATCGAGAAAATGATCAAGAATGTTGCTATGTCATCTTATTTTTCTCTGCAACAGGCTTAAAAACCTGAAGAACATCTGGGAGTAGCAGTAACAATATTCAAGCCTGATGCAATCAGTAAGAAGTTATTGTGGAACAGGTACATTTTTTTCCAAGGCTGGAATTAGAAAGCCAGTGGGCTGAAGTTCCAAGATGTTGCTGATGTTACTCTGGTTGGTAGCTGGAGGTCAAGAGAAGGGGGGATCTCTTTCACTACACATAGGCTCAGGCTGCAACAGAAGCTGTAAACTTCAAAGTGACATTTCAATGTGTGCAATGCAGGAAAGGACTTGTCACAGGTCTGTAGCACAACCTCCTCTTTCAACAGGATTTTTGAGTAAATTCAGTCTGCAACGGTATCTCTGTCAGACAAAGCAGAAAATGTAATAATTACCAAAATGTTAGTACAATCCAGCTGTGATGAGTTGATTTATTTATTTTAATTGATACAGTTGTTTCCAGGATTTTAGATTAGCAGTTTAGATTTAAATATGCCTAAAGCAAATCACGAAAGACAAATTGACTTTGGATTTGAGTTGCTTGCCCTTTATAGTCCTTGGAGGAGAACTTGTACAGATAAATACCCAACAAAAAGCCTTGTTTAAATTTTATTAAGCAGCTGTCAAAGACACAGGAGTTATCCTTTACCAGTCCTGGAGGAAAGAAAGCTCATAATGGGTAATCTTTCAACTAAGAGGCTTATTGAGCAAAACAGGAATGTAAAGATTATTCCAAAGGGTGCTGGCCACTGTCTGAGTTGCCTTTGTGATTTACAGCTGTAGTACCATTCCCTACATGAATTTCAGGGCATAACAATCTGTCAGTTCTCAAAGCTATAAAATCATCCCTTGGAGATAACTGAGCTATTCTCACATTGATGATCATTTCAGAACACGACTGTAATTTCTTTGCTTAATAATAACAGGTGTTGAGGTTTGGAACATCGTGCTGTAGGTGTAAGACTAATAATCATATTAAACTAGAAACTGTAAGATACTGTAGATATTAATGTATCTAATAATGAAATAATGTATCAGATCCTTTTTACAGTAAATAGGAACTGAAAAAGGCCCATAAAGAGCTTGGAAAATAAATGACATGTTGTAACTAAGTTATTTAATGAGATGTTAAAATGTTCACAGTATTTTTTACTAAGATATGGGAAAGTAGAGGGTTCCAACTATCTTCAGTTGTGAAGTGCTATGGTTTTATTTATTTATGTTTTTCTAAGATTCCAAAGTTGTTTAGCTAGTGTAAAAATACGAGACACAAACACCCACTATTCTCTGAAAGAGTTTCCATTGTGTATTGGAAAGTTCTCTGGTGTTATGTTGGTCCATAATGCCATCAGCATGGGGACTGAGCACCATAGGTAAGCATACTAAATGAGTCTGATTCTTTTAGATAGAAGTCCTTCGTTCTGTTAAGGATGAACATAATTTAAACTAGATGTATCTGAGTTAGAACCTGTATGTGTTTAAAGAAATTAGTAAGTTTTGACTACAGTAAGAGGGAAAGAAAATTGTGTTGTGAAAGCTTCATACTGAAGCTCACTCCATCATCTCTGGCTAGTCCCTGAGGACATTCTGTCTCAGGAACACAAACTGTAAACTTGTGGTTTACAGTGCACTACCAGACGTGGCATGAAAGTCATGACATAATTGTGTGGTGATGCTAGAAGCTGCAAAGCTTTAATTCCTCATAAAAAGTTCTGTTCTTTCTGATAATGGAAGTTTTCAGCCAGCCTCTGATCAGTAGGTCTTTAAAATTTTTTAGTGCAGTCAGCATTTGGAATAAGAAAATCGGCAGCTTCAACATTCTCTCTAGAGAGAAAGAGAGATCTAATGTGTGCAGAGGAATGAGGACTTAGATACCGTGTGTGGCTCTAGTCGGGTTTTGCTAAGAACCAGTGGTGCAGGTATACCCTATTATGGCATTGTATTCTGGTTTTCAGGCCTGTTCTCTCACCCTGTTTAGATGTATAGTAAATACATAGGAGGGGAAGCTCAGAAACCATGACGTTCTCAACTAGTGTTACCGCTGAAGATGAATAGATCATGCGGACACAGGTCGAGGTGTGGTGAAAAAAGAAAGAGCAGAGTTTATTTTTTCTCCCAGGATTTGTAGCCTTGTGACCATGGCCAGGGATTGGATGGTCAGGATAACACTTTCTCACTGCACTGGCCATGAGAAATGCCCATCACAAGACGTGGAACAGAAAGAATGTACACATATCTATGTTTACAGTCACTGTCCTGGGAAAGTCCTTAGAAAACCATGCTAGCAAGCTCAGAAGCTGAGTTTTCAGGGCAACAACTAGACCTGTTCAGAGTATACTGATGTCTATGAACAGGATGTGTGGAAGTATCAGATACATTTGTAATTGTCTTTAACCAAGCCACAAGAAGTTATTACAGAAGAATAAATTATATTGAACTTAGCATTTTGAGAAAGATGGGTGTTTAATGAAATTTGTTGCCCATGAAGTAGATGGGAATGCAATGAAAATATATTCATGTCTCTGTTTGCAACTTGTCCTAATATTGTCTGATCATTGAGGTGCTTCCTGCACACCTGCACTTTCTGTGAGTCATATACTCTGCACATTAAAGTTATTAGCATAATGTCTGACTATTTTAAAAATGTGTTTATATTAACTACACATTTTCTTTTTTAGGTCAAGTAACCACAATATGAATAATGATCCATTTATATCTGTAATATACATTTAAAAAAAAAAAGTAAAACAGAAACTGAGAACTTGGTATGCACTTGGTATTTTTCTTTGCAGCCTTACTGCTGCCATGCAACCTTTCCTTCACCATACATTTCTGACAGAAAAAATACAAGGGTTTCTTTTCTTGCAGTCATCCCCCGTAGATACTGCTGATTCATGCAACACACTACTATCTGGATACTGAACCTTTTGATCTTCTGGACCTGGATTTATTCTTGATATTGCTGACTTTACTAAAAAGCCATTGCATGATGAGAGCGAGACAGAAAATTGAGTCACGCTCCAACACCATGTTTTCTATTCTTCATATTTTTGTTCCATCTCCTCTGTTGCCAACCAGAAGCGTTCTACTCCAATTTATAGATGGTGCATCTTTCAGCATATCTCATTTTTGGTATCTTTGATCTAAGTTTTGAGAACTGGAATATGAGATATACGATGCAGAGGTCTCTTCTGAATGCCTGACTTATGTCTGCAAGCTGCAGTTTGTAGGCAGTGTGTCATCACTGTCACAGTGAATGTGGTATTAAAAAGCACATTCATCCTGCCAGATGAGCCTTTTTCAGCACATATGTAAGATATTCTAAAAATAGCTGTTGGTTTCAAAGGAGTCTACAGTGAAGAGAAAAATAGACAAAATACAGAGACATCTCATATTACATTCTCTTAATTATCTACCCAAACCCATAGAATTTGCACTGTAGTTACCATGCATTATTTATCGAGTCATCAAAAAGCAAAGCCTGGACTAAGACATGTATATTCTAATAAAGTGTGGACCAGGGTCTGGAAGCTGAAATAGTAGGTGAAAGCTCACTGCTGTGGATATGTATCAAGGTTCAATCCTTAAGGAATTATTTTTGGAAGGATGCTTGGTTGAAAACTTAGTACAATCAAGAGCCAAAAATCTTGCAACAAGCAAATCCAACTCACATACATGATTTTTAAGTCTCTTAGGAACTAACATTAACAAAAAGTCTCTTAAAGGAATCTGTTTGTCAAACACCAGGCAAAAAGTTGCTTTATTCCCATATTTTAAATGGTGATTTTGTTTGAATTAAAGATAACACTCCCTGTCCTCTGAACTTTCACACATCTAAATTGATCTAAATCTAAATTGAACAGAAGTTTATTTTTGTTTTGGGAAGTCTGACTACCAGGAGAGTGATTAGTAAGGAAAACTAGGTGTTGTGAATTATTTGTGATACAAATTTTAACAGAATGTTCCTAAAGAATTTTTTCTTCTTGCACTGAAATGATTGATGTAAGTTAATCTCAACACCAGAGTTATTCAACAAACGGCCTTTCCCCAGATTCACCACAGCTAAAGGATGCAAAACTGCATCCTTTTCTGTATTAAAACACACAAATATACACTCACTTAACAGTAGAAACATAATGGGAAAGTCATCTTTAATCTGTACAACAGATCCATTTCAATTTACTTAGAAGGCATGTCTGTAGCCTAAATTACAGAATAAAGTAGAAAACAAATTAAAGTTAACAAAAATTAAACATTTTTATTTTAAAAAATAAAAATAGTGATTAAAAATTTAAAAAACAGATTGAGAATTTAGAGTTAGATCTTTGAGAGTGAAGTCTTCAACGAAGAATAGGAATCAGAATTCAGATTTGGGATGTCAGAATCTTCAGGGTTTGCCTCAGATTTAAGCCTCCTGATATTTCAGTCAATACCCCAACAGCCCACTAAATAAGTTACTAAAAGGAAAACTGTAGGAAAAAAATAGGGGGTTGTTTGTCAGTCATTTTGGCATGTTTCTCTAATACTGGCAAAGGTATTTTATTTATATTATAAAGGTCATTTATATGAGAAACACTTGCTTACAAAACACTTAGTATTCCATACAGACTTACCATGCAGTTGTTTCAAATCACATTAGATTGCATAAACTTTTCTGCAGTGTAATGAAATGGAAAAAAATTTACAGATGCAGTGCATCAGATTAGTTTCACAAGAGCAGTATTTATATCTTGCAAGCAGTGATGTATGCTGAGAGTGATACTCTTTCCAGCTTGCCAGTCAGAACTGTTTTAGCCTGAGAATTATTCTGTTTCCTAAAACTGTAGCAAACAGATATTTCAGGAAGGGAACAGTTGCAAGACTATCTTAGACTGTTTTTGCATTCATGCAAATTATACATTCACTGATAATTAAAGTGCTTTGAAAGAGAACTGGCAAGAATAACATAAACCTCCAGACTGTACAATTTTCTAGCATCTAAAACGAAATTGCTAGAATACATCTTGAGTAGGCAGTGGACCAGCTTTTTATTTTGGATTTTAATTGGTACAAGTGTACTAAATCTCATTTCGAAACAAAGAAGAACCTCAATGAAACTTACTGCAAAAATGGAAAAGAGAAGTGAGGAAACAATAAGAAATAAGATAGAGCAGGTGATGAAGGCAAGCAAGGACAGCAGACTTGACTTTTCAAAGAAAAATGTAAAGATGGTGTTGAAATAAAAGAATGCAGTCTAAGAAAAAGCAGAAGTACTTGGAGCAGTAGAATAACATGCCTCAGTGAAACAGAGAGATTAAAATCCTGCCTGAGAGAATGAGAACAAAGCAATGAGCCCTGCTTAGTTTGGGCTGAGAGAAAAGGATTACTTATAAAGAGGAGAAAAGGGAACAAAAGTAATGGAGTGGAGGAGAGACAGGAGAGGCGAGCATGAGAAGATGTTGGAGTATAGCAAAATAAGAAATGACAGACATTGAAAGACTTGAATATGTTAAATTCCAAATAAAATTCAGTGGGCACCAAAGGACTTAACATGCTGGAAGATCATAACTGTAAGAAAGGGGATTTTATTATTCTGATTCTTCCCTTCCATTCTGAATGGTTTTTGGTAGTGTCTTCTTGCATTGTTGCCTTGTCAGTCTAGGACATTTCAGGACTGACTCTGTGCTCTTCTTCAGTTGTAGAACTGGCCATCTGTACTTGTGCTGTGAGACATGTTCATGGCTGAGCAAGACTGGTCAGTTGTTCATAACAGATTATACATGTCACTGCTTCTCTGGATGTGCATTTCTGAAATTTATGAAGCTGAATAGTTCCATCAACCTGATGCCTTGCAGGAGGTCTTGTAACAGCCAACACCTTGTTGGATTAGGTCTTATATGCCTGAAAAATGGAAGCCATGATGTATAAGAAGGTTGTAAATTTTTTCTCTGTATCTATTTCACATCAGTAAATACCAGCAAAATTCCAAATTGCATTTTTCTCAAAATTTAAGAATTAAACAAACAAACCTTCACATTTTATGTGATATACATCTCTATTGCTAGAAATGCCATGAAATTCTTTCTCTGGAGACATATCTTTTGGGATGAGGACAGTATTTTATGTTACTAGAAAATAATTGTTCATTAAGCCTCAGAAGCTTTGGATTATTTTTCTGAAATATTTTATTAAGTCATTCTTTTTTTCCATTAGTCCTATCTCCTATCAAATTTTAAGAATACAATATTCTGTGAGGTTATAACCTATGATGTTAACAGGAATGAGATGCTCACTTTCTAACTTGTCACCAGGCAGAAGTTTAGACTATTCATTCACTTAAACCTATTTGGGTATGACTGTTTTGAGTAGCCAGATCTAGTTGTCTCTCAGAAAGTACCAGTTTCTTGAAAAACTTGATTGCTCTTGGCCTCAAACTGCAGTACTATCTGTAGCCAGTATCCTACAAATCATTGGGCCAGACTGGCCTTTATTAAAAATAGCATCAATCACATATTTAATGGCATAATAATGTAGGCTGACCTTCAGATATATTTCTCTGGTACAAGAAAGTGTGATGGATGAACATGCTTGCTTACTTGTTTTAAACTCTGTGAAGGTGGCTGGTGGGATTTGGAAAGTATCCATTGGTGCTTGTCACATGAATTGGCCATAATTCCTGGCCTTTGTACTTAATGTCCTAAGTGTAGTCATTATGCACAAGCCATTCATGTGGAATTTATTGGTCTGTTATAAAATTTTGAAAACTTACTGTGCACTGTGTGATTCTCATTTTTCAGGCATGTCATCCTTCTGCTTTGATGTTAAATGTATTTTGTTTTGTTCTTCAAACCAATATCCAAGATCAACTTGTGACTGTAAGGTGGGAGGCAGCTTGCAGAAACCTGCTGGATTTAATGACATCTTTATTTATGTAAGTGGCACAGCTATTATCTGGACTGTTCAATTTCTGCACATATAATGCAGACACAAAAATGCAAATGAAAGAATCAAAAGGATAAAGCAAAGCTGTGTTAGTAAGATTCAAGATAAGACAAGAAAGGTTATAAACATCTTCCTCCTTCCCAAACAGTTCTAATATTAGTTATCCTCCCAAATCCCTAGGCATGCAAGAAACCTTTGAAATGCTTTCAACAATTAACAGTTTTATTCTTTTATGTGCAGTTTAGCCCTTGAAGCATCATTTATAGCTAGCACTTTACTCCTACTAACATCTCCCTTTTTTTGTTCCAGTTAACCAGCGGTAGGAGCGGCATAATAAAATAGCACTAGAGAAAGATAAGTGGGGACTTACCTGCCATTCTTCTGGGCTCAGTTTTAACACTTGCTTTCATTACTAAACTTGCAAATTCTATTTGGATATGGTTGCATGTGTTTAAATTCTGGAGCCTTTGACCCAGTAGGAGAATATTCTGCCTGTGCTTTTAACCTGTCTGAAGCTCTATGGTAGTGTTGCAATAGCTTTGCACTAAACCTCATCTGAATGCATGCTACTGAGTCAGATCCAGGCATCCTCACACTTTTTACTGACTTTGCATTTATTTTTAAAATATTATCTAATCATATGCATAGGAGGGAATAAGTAACCTGGTTTAAAAATAAAAAAAAAATCCTTCTCAACAAAGTTCTGCCTTTTCCCCTGCAGGGTTTAAAGAAGGCAGTGACTCATGCTCCAGAATATGTATGGAAACACATGAAGGTATTCAGTCACTGAAATAATATTGAGCAGTCCAGCACATTTCTGACAGTGGTGTGGTATGCGTTAAACTGAGGGCAGGATTGTGTGTGGCAAGTACCAGCTGCTAGAGGGAGCTGGGACAAAGGCTGGTTTGTCACCTAGATCATCAGCACTACAGTAATCTCAAAGAGTAAAAACTTAGTACATTTATATTACTAGAGAAAAGAGGATTATGTTCTGACCCTTGAACAATTTCAGGAGGAGGCAGACTGGGGAATTGGTGGTTCTTACTATGTTTTCTGTAGGTGTAAGGATGAAAGCAAATTTTTGCAGAATGGAGGGGACACATATAAATGTTGAGAGAAGTTCACAGTCCATTTCTTGTGCAAGAAATTAGCTACATCACAAGTGATTATTTAAACCAGTAGGTAAAGAAAAAGTGGCATTCTTAGGCTCTTACACAGAGACTGAATCATACACCAGTAATATCAGTCACTTCTGAGAAAGTCTGGCACTAGCAAGAAAACAAATACGATCACAGGGGCACATTTCAGAAAATGTGAGAGTTATCTGGTACAGAGGGTAGTCAAAGAAGAATCCTGCCTAATAACAACAGTGACCAAAGCAATGCTTTACACTATCATTTTTTCTTCTGAAAATTATCAAATCATGTCATCTTTAAAAAGGTTGTTCATTTTCAAATTGTTATGGCTAACTCAGTGTCATGAGTTTTTGGGGGATTTTTTTGTCAAGGAACGCCAAAATGTAAAAAAAAAACCTCTAAATAAATATCTGTGTTAGATGAAATATCATTCCACAAGTTAACATTAATTTGATTGCATGTTTTTGTCACAGAAAGTTACTGTTCTTCATAATTATCCAAAAATGAAACTAGGCATGCTGTCACATTTGTTACTTCGTTATTTCATTATTGCTAATTTAAGTAAGAATGTCTTACAGCTTTATTGGTATAATTTTCTTTGTTGCAGTATCTCATCAGCAACAGAACAAATTTACACAGGCTTACATAGGTTTTTTGTCCTCCAGAACATTAGGATTCTTTTCTTACTTTCTCTTAAGACAAGTGGAAGATATATCTGACTATAGTTTAAATTGAAATTCCCGTTACTTTAGATCAGTTCTTCATTTTTCAGTTTAACTCCCTAATTTATATACCAAAGGCCTTTAAGTGGAGAGAGTGAAATTAAAAATCCTCCTTATTCAAAACTCACCCACTGTATCTGGATAAGCCCAAGTTTTTTATCAAGTACCTACTATTTGTTCATAAGCAATCAAAGGCAAGAAAGGTGTGTGTATGCTTTACTTGAGGATTGTGCATGACTGTAGGGGCATTCCACAGTGGTTTAGGTCTCATTTGCTGTGGTTTAAATTAGCTCAGAGCACTTAGAAAATGAGTTGCAGTTTAATTGACAGGCTAGTGGTGTTAAAGAACTGAGGTTCTGAAATATCTGATACTTCTCCGCAGATTTGATCTGTTATTTTTTCACAGTTTATGCTAAAAACCTGTAACTATAACATGTTAGGTAGGCTGAGATTGATCTTATGGCAATGTAATATTTAGCTGTCTGGTACAGCTTCATAACACATACTTATTACCTTTTTTTTTAGATTACAAACAAAGATTCCAGCTATAGGTTTTCAGATTGTACCAGAAGGCTGTGAAGATTTTTCTTAGAAATTGTTTTCTCTGTTTCCAGAACTTCAGTTCATTCAGATGCTTTTGAGAAAAATTTGTATTGCATCCAATTTTAAGTTATATTTAAGAGATCTTTAAATCACATCAACAGAAAGATTTTTAACTTTATGAGAATGCTTAAACACTCACTCATTCTTGAGTCTTCCCAGAAACAGTACATGGAAAATACTGAGGACAGTTGGCTTTAGTTTTCATCAGTGCTCTCTCCAGAGGATGACACATCCTTCCTGCCACCAGAGGTCCCAGCCCCTCTCCAGCTGCTGATGCTCAGAGCCCTTTCACACACACAGACAGACACACACTGCTCCCAGTCCCTCCAGGGACACCACCTGGATGTGCCCTCCTGTGATGGGACAAGATGGGCAGGGTGGTTTCTGAGCTGTCCCCCCTGCCACCATCTTCCTGTGCTCCTTTGACAGCATGCAGAGGAGCATTTGATCTCATCAACTATCAGTACATATTAGAGCAATTAAACATACTACAGATCATTTGCTTGCATTTTACAATATGCTGAGAAAAGTCTCAGTCAAGTAAGGAAAAACCAGCAGTAACCAACTTACTTTTCAATATGGATTTCATTAGGAAAATGAGTAAGCAACAGATGCTATTTTGTGTGATAAACTCATTTGGATTGTGATAGGTGGCAAAATATAGGAAAAGAAGACTAAACAACATTTAGGGTTAATTCTAGCAAAGAAAACATAACAGTTTTGGATATGAGGGAAGATAGATGCACATAGGTCGAGGGACTTTGTTATGCAGCTTAGAGTAAAAGGACAGTTATTTTCCTCTTATAGCACTAAGAATGGAATCATAATGACTTAGCATTGTTTAAAGCTAGTAAACTGCAACTGTAAATCAGGAAATTAGCTAATGATTGCCTCTGGGTAGCGATACATAATGAAAAACAAATGAGGAAAGGTACTCATGCATTGAACTTTGTAGCTACTGGAAAAATTAAAGTTCTATCTTCATAAAAATACTGTTAAAGGGATGTTATGAAGGGCTGTGCCCTGGTAGCAGAACAATTACTGCTTCAAATGAGTATGTTTTTTAATAAATGCTACTATAGTAAGTCTGCAATTCAGTGCTATCACTTTTAAATGATTCATGGTGTAACTGAGAGGTTGTATCTGCAGTGGAAAGCTCTGAAGCCAAATACTGTATTTCTGGCCCTTTCTAGACAGTGCCAGTCTCAAGTACTAGAAATACATATAACTAAATAACCAAATAACATCACAGATTGATGATATCAGTATGCCAATAGTCTTCAGTGCAGAGACAGTAATGGTAAGCAAGACCTCAGAGCTTTCAAACCATAAATTGATTTATTGGCATTTTTAATAAAATAAAGTAAAAATATGATCATAACAAAGCAATAACATTTTGATCTCTTGACCCCACACCCGTCCAGCTTATACTTGCACAGTTCCTGAAACTTGCACAATGATTCTTCACTTCCTATATTGCTTGTGCTCAGCATATTACTGTGGTTTTGCTTCCAAATTACATTACTTTTAGTAACTTGGCTGTGTTTAATTGTCCATGTCGTAAGTAAAATTCATTTCTCTTTGCTGTTTAACATTTCCTAGAGAAGTTCTGCAGCTGACATGCTTTGTATCTTTCTTGTCACAACATGCCTACCAACATTTTTTACATTGAGGTGTCTCTTTGTTTACAGAACAGACTAATTAAGGGTCTGATCAAATTTGCATCTCTTTATGTCAATATGGGATAAGTGTGGTGATGATCAGCTCATTCAAATAAAGTGGAGTCCACATGCATGTAATGGTATTTTGGCTTGTTGCTTCTACCGCTAATTATTGATAATTTGTATTCTGATAGATAATGACCAGTGTTTTGAAATGCCATAGGGAAGGTATGGTTAGCTCCATGAAATTCAGAGGAGGCACTGATGTTTCCATACAGCATACAAAGATGAGCATGCTAAAACAAGTAACTCCTTTTAAATCATATACCACTTGAGCACCTGGGAGCCACTCCCTCTAGCAAGACTTTCCTTCATTTAAGTGGCTGTAGCCCTAACTGCAGGCACCTCAGCCCCACACAGGAGAGCCAGGATGCAGCAGATCAAGCCCTTGGAGCCAGAGGCAGGGAGTACAGAGCACTCAGAAGGTGCTGCAGATGGGACACAGAATCCCAGTGGCACACTGTACCTCTGGGGTGTCAAAATCTCCCCAAGCAGGAAATAATCACATTTTTGTATTCTACATCTTGGATAGTAAGTCTAAAATTTGAATTTTTAAATAAAATGTTAGTGGGAATTAATGAAATGGGATTCTCTGGAATCACACGTTTGGTTTGGGTGCTGTAGGCAAAGAATTTACCTTACAGATTGGTTTTGGAGTTTATCATATTAGGAAAGCAACATTAAGACATGAAACTGATTCTCAGAACTGATGTATTTTAGTTATGAAAACTTATATATTCCTGGGTTAGACGATAGGTGACAATGGCAATTTTGAGAATATGAATTTTAGAAGAGTATCCAAAGAGGCAGTTATGCAGACTTGTACTTCAGAGTGAATGTAATCCTTGTCTTCAACCGAAGGAATTTTAAAATGTTATGAGTCATGTTTCCCAAAAACTTCAAACCACAGCTGGAAGCTGTCGAAACAGATCTGTTGCTGTAAAAGAGTAAAATAATATAAAGAAATATACAGGCTAGGAATTTGTAATCTCATGTGAGGGGCAGTGGAAAGTAGTGAAGAACCTGATCCACCTGTCATTTTATACAAAGATTCTGCAAGATCTTTTGATCAAAACCTTGTGTTTCTTCCACTCTATGGTATTTAGGGTATTTAGAGATTATTATTATTATTATTATTATTATTATTATTATTATTATTATTATTAATAATAATAATAATAATAGTAATAATAATAGTAATAATAATAATAATAATGATGAAAGCAGCTCTTTTTTCAGCATACAGTTATTCTTCTGCTTTTTCTGGCAAAAATCCGGCTTGTGTACATGGATATTTGTATAAGACCAATTTCCATTAACATAGATATAAATGTTTTTGTTTTAGTACTGAAGGAATGCAGAAATCCCTTGTGATGACAGTAACAATATAGTTATTTATAACAAAAAAAAAAATCCAGAACATTTACAGTCTTGAAGCCTTCATGCCATCAATGAGCAGGGATGAAATAATGGAACAACTTCTGTGGGGAGAGATTATAAAAGCATACAAAGCATGGTTTTTAGTCCAAATACATTTTTTGATGGAGACTACTTTGTGCTGTTTTATTTTCTCATTAAAAGAGAAATTGCTGCCTTTTGACATTTCGCTGCAGTAGGTGTGCTGTGCAGACAATACATCTGTAACAATTCATAGATATGTGAAAACAAGTGGTTATAGTGATCTTATCTTACCAATTACCACTGCTGATAGCAGCATTGGCTTTGACTGGACATAATCTGATAGAACATGGAGTAGGGATGGGGGATGCTTTGCCAATGAATTAAATAGATGGAGTCTGTTTCCTAGTCCCATGATATTGTACATGTGGAGCAGTTCCAGTGAAAGCATGAGTTTATTACAGCTAAATTCAGAAATGAGAATTGAGACTTTGTGATGGTTGCATAAAATTTTTTTCAGAGGTGAAAACAGTCTAATACTTTTTATACTGCATATTTTTTTCCATAATGCTCATCCAGATTTGCTTCCTTGGATACTACTTTGATCAAATACCTAGAACCTTTCTTAAGAATCATTGTCTCTCTTTATTGACTACATGTACTGTAGGTACTGTTGGATTTCTTATTAGGCATGTAAGTAAATTAAGTCCTCTTGTACTTTTATTAATTGTCCAAACTGGCCACTTCTCTAGAAGGGGGGCACTTTTATGTGCTACAGCCTTGTGCACAACAACCCCCAGAGCTGGGGGACAGTAGCAGCTACTACAAGATGCTGCTTTTTGCAACAGACCATTAGTCTCAAGCAGACCCTACTGTCACATGAAGGTAAATTGAGTTATAGTCTAGTCCTTAGATATTTTTGCTTGGGCTTTTTATTGTTTTGGGTATTTTTTAAAATAAATGCTATCTTTTGTCAGAAAAGTGATGCAAAGAAAATGTTAAATGTTTTTCTCCACAAAGAACATACTTTCTACAGAGTCCACTTTTAATGGTACATATAAGTGTTTTACAGTTATAAGAGAAATTGCTGGTATTTTAACATTTTAACAAAATACAACCCCAAAGTTGTCAACTGAGGTAATGTATAGTGTGACTTAGTAGAGTCCTGGGAAATATGCACTGAGATGCTGCCAGTAATGAAACTAAATCACTGCTTTATACTAATCCGTTTTACAAGACCAAGAGTTGCAATACTTAAGTATGTCAGAAGTAAGAACCCATGTAGAAAGGTACCAGTCAAATAATGACAGCTGGAAATTAACTCTGATATGGCAAATTTTTTTGTATTTGTATATTTAGCACTATTTTTCTCCCCCATATGTAACAATGAACTCCACTTTGTAACACAGTATCAGTGTCTTTGAAATGAGATTCCCAGATTCAAAGTTCCAAAGAGGAACGAGCTCTGCTGTACTGAGGAGTCTGGAGCAGACTATCCATTTTTCTGTTCTGCAAAGATTACATCTGAGGGGCACCTTCTGCAGTCTCCTGAGTTCTGAGAAGCCCTTGGGGACCCTCAAGTGCTGATGGAGTAGAGCAAAGAATGTAGCTGAGAGCAGTCCAGACACTCATTGCAAGCTGTCAGAAGGGGTCAATGCTGCAGTAAAATTTTATCATCGCTGAAGGCAATATGCTCTTTTTTATCCTGTGTGTTATCATTTTAACACAGTGTTGGTTACTGGTAATTAGGTAGCTATCACAGGATAGGAGAAGAAAAGGGTCAAATAAGGCTCAGGTACAAACACAAGTTACTAAGATTTTACAAATATAAAAATAGAAAATATATGTATTTCCAGGACAAATACCAAAAATTGCTATGAGGTAATATAAAGATTCTACTGAATGTTCAATCTATCTTAATTGAAATATCTTCCAAAAAATTTCCTTTCATTAAAGGGATCTTTGTCATGGTCTCTATATCTTCTGTCATTGTCATTACTGACATAAATGGTATCTACCTGCAGTATTTGTGTGTTTACTGCATACCTCTTACATGTTTGGCAGAGCATTGTTAGCACTACACATACTACATGGTGAACAGTGTATTTTAAAAGGATTATTAAATCTGAAGGTGTTTGTGGGGTTTTGTATTCAATGAATTGCTCATTTGTAAGAATTGTTTTGAACAGGACATCTCTTGTTTAAAACAATTCTTACAAACGAGCAATTCATTTTCAATGTGGTTTAGCATTTGTTCTTTTCCTTGTGTGAACGCAATTGTGTTCTTTACAGTGCTACAGGCAGTTGATCATTAGCTTCTCAATGAAGAGATTAAACTGTTATTTTGGGGTTGGATATTTTTTGTAATGACACAAACTAAAAAAGAATGGACTTTAATTTTTAATTACTCATTTGACATTAAAACAACTAACATAAATCCAAGTTGAAATTCCAGTTATAACAACAATACCATAAAAGGTTATACATGTATACAATACAAACAATACAATATAGCTTACTATATAATGCACACAAAAAATGTGTTCATCTGTACAATTTTATTTAAGTGTGCATATATAGGAGCTTGATTTGCTGAATTTATTTAAAGCTGAATATATTTAGAATATTAGGAAAAAATATTATCAACTTCATAATTGATTCTCCTTTGCTTTAAACCAAAGACAAAAGTAAGTCCAGACTGAAATCAAAGTAATTTATAATTTTAATAGACATAGGAAAAGAAGTACCGATAGATTTTGTTAACAGAAAAAATACAAAAGTTATTTCATGTGTTAAACAGCAATACTTGTACAAAATAGATGAGAAGAAAATACAGGCTTCATTTTTTTTCTGAATGCTTTGGTTTTAAGTGGTTACTCCATGCTGAAAAGCAATGAGCCAGATGCCAGTGTTCTCATAATGTTACTTCATGCATGTTGCTTCTGAAATCTGTAGATGTAATCATGAAGTAAAGCATTAGTAAGGTATTAGGTTTAGCAAAATAGGAAATTTTCAGCAATAAACAACAGTCAAAATTACTGTGAGAAAAGGAATGAAAAGGGTCATAAATGAATTACAAGAGGTTGCTGTTGGCATTAGCTTTTTCTCTCCAAATCCTAGATTTCCCTGAAGGTTTTCCATTCTGTTAAAATCTCAACCTATCTGTCTTAGGAAGGACACAATGCCACTGGGTACTTTGTGATATATTTATAATTGAGATACATCTTGGAAACACATCAAAAGCTAATGTTGGCAAAGGCCATTGTGCCGAAGAAGCATCAGGAAGGGCTCAGAGAAATGGCCACAGAAATGTCAGGAGCTGCTTGCTTTTAATCATTTGTGCACCAGTGTGAAGGAGACTGCATGGGAAAGAGCAGGAGTGCATCAATATGAGCAGCTTGGAGGTAGCTGACCTACAGTCCTTAATCCAGCCATTTTTATAGCTGCAGCCACGGGCAAGTTCCCTGTCTACAATAAAATTAAGGACATGTTGCATTGTGCAGTCTATGATTATGCATGTTTATGTGCATGGTACACACATGGTACACAATGGTCCACAGACCATTCCTTGAGGAAGAGCGAATTCTGGGATATATTACAGCTGGAATGCAGGCTTATTACATCAAGGGGATTTCTGAAATACAGGGCAATTTCAGACCAAAGTGGCTGGTGGTGTACTTTGCCTTGTTACAGCTTTATATGTCATTAATAGCTGCCTTGTCCAAAATCCAGAATGATTGATGTTGTACGAGTCCATGCTGGTGTATAGTTTAATTTGCATTTGGATTTTACCTTACCCAATGACCATGTGCTGTGCACATGAGCAGCCCTTTGCTTGCTGTGCAACATTATTAGTGATGGTGATTTGTGAACACAGGGTTGTAAGGTGAAGAGTGGAATAATCAGTATGTAGAAAAGAATGTGCCAGAATATGTGAATGACACAAAACTATCAAAGCTATTTCAAAGGCTTTTTTTAGAGGCTTCAGCAACTGCCTCAAAGCTATTTCAAAAGTGTATTTTAGAGGCTTCAGCATCTGTCTGTCCCAGCATTTAATCAGGAACTAAAGCTTTGAAAATACTCCAGAAGGAGAAAAAAATGTAATATAAAAGTGTCACTCAAGCCAGCAGGCAGTGCTAACAAATTGCCATGTCTTTGTCAAATGCTCATCACTCATTCTTGTGTCAGGTAATGACCATACAAATTGTAATTGTATAGATCGGGCAAGATGTTCATTCCAAACAGTCACCCTTGCTATTTTATTACATGAATGTCTTGTAAACTCAGAAAATGTTGAAAGGACTGTGGTAAGAGAAAAGAAGTTCAGAAATAAATGCACTGTAAAACAGGATTAATGGTATAAATTTGGGATTAGTATAAATCCTATTTACCCCTACTTAATAAGGCATTAAAAAGCAAGCAAGGTTTATGTAATAGTATTTAATCTTATTTAATTCCTTTTTTAAGCAAATATCCAGTTGACCCTAACATGTATAATACAAAAGACCATTTGTGAAATATTCTGCACATCCCCAAAATCCTCTGTGATTCAGGGTAATGAATATACTTGACACAGTTGTATGCATGCTCCAAGTTAAGCATATTACCACTTTGTTCTACATTTGCCATGCAGAAAAACTTGTGACTAAAATCCATGGGAATTGTTGTTTTCCACAAACTTAACAGTGTATCCTCCTCTGCCCCCTTTTCTTTTTCAAATTAATTTGCAAAGACTTTAAAATATGTGCTCTCCAGTTGATTCTACACCTGTTAATGTGAAAAAATTTAGTTGTTTTATAAGTGGGCTGGATTTTGTGTATATTCAATAATTTGATACATTTATGTGTATCTGGAAATAGTTTTCCAATCAGTAGTTTTTTATTCTAACTCATTAAATAGCTTCAACAGTAAGTGATGATAACAGATTTGATTTTGTCGATTATAGACTTAATTACCACCTTTCTTACAAATACATTTTTAAGTTTATATTCCTGAGTAAAGACAAATTGTCATGTTTGCATTTGAGTAATACTTTTGTCTCAAGATAGAGGTTAGTAATGAGGTTTATAATATGTAGAGCTGAAAATGTTTTATTTATTACTGGGCAGAGTTTCTCCTCTAGACTGCAAATTTATTTTCATCCAATGTCTTTGATCAGTTTAGATAAACAACATTTGAAAGTTCACTAACTCATAAAATCACCACAATTTGAATGCTGACAGCAAGATTATAATGCCCAGAAATACAACATCTCAATTCAACTGCTTGAAATGAAGTTACCATCTTTCAGATAATTTTAGACATTTATTTACTATTGTTGCTGTCATTTTCATTGGTCAGAATTAATATCTAAGGCTTTCAGAACATTTGAAAAGCTTATGTTTGCATGTAAAATTATAAGTAATTTTTTTCAAAATAGACCTGTAGGAAATTCTAGTAGTGTATATGACAGCACCAATTCTCCCTTGAACTCTGCATGGCCATTCTAATGATTTTCAAGGCTTTACATTTTTAATGATACAAATGGTATCCTACATACCAACTATCTGTATAATGGTATTCTATATACCAACTATCAGGTCTGTTAAGTGGCTGGAATTCCTTCCACCATGTGGGCATTTTTGTTATTAACCCTACTGCCCATGTGCTACTTTATCTTGCTAACCCACTTTTTAAATTAGTGATAGACTATTTTGCAAAATCAGGGTTTGAAGTACTTTTTCTTGTTGTGAAAAGACATTAATCTTGTTTATCAAAGCTGTCTACAGAGGAGAGCTGAGGCTCCTGGGATGCATAAGTGATTTCCCTGCCTCAGATGACCTGAGTACTGCATTGAGAAAACTGCCAGTACATGTGTCCTCCTGGAAGGTGTCACTCAATATAAGCAGAATTCTTACAGCCCAGAGGATTTGAGATTTTTAAAAAAACCTCCCTAAGTAGCTCTTCCCCCTATGGCTTTCAGAGAATTTGTTCACAGAAACGGTTTTTGCTGGTTTTCACCTTAATTCTGTTTCTCAGCCAACACAGAGTACAGGAATTGTTGCTAATATATTGTTAACTACACCATCCACTGTAATTTTCTTCCAAACTCCGACTTACCTTACTTACTTACTGACTTACCATGACAGTTTCTGGATGCTGAATCTGTCTGGTGCAGTTCTCTGGGAATTGCTTTCATTTCTTCAAATGTATTTCAGTAGATAGTATTTTCTGTCAGTACTCTATCACTCCTCCCCTCCTCTGGACAGGGGAGGGAAACAATAGTGAAATCCCCATGGGTCAGGATAAGGGCAGGGAGAGGTCATTCACCAGTTACTGACTGTTACTGTCACAGACAAAACAGGCTTGAATTTGGGAAAAATTAATTTAATTTATTACCAACCAAATTGGAGTAAGACTGTGAGAAATAAAAAACAAATCTTAAAACACCTTCCCTTCACTCCCTTCACTCCTCCCTTCTTCCCAAGCTCAACTTCAGTCTCAAACCTCTTCTCTCCAGCCTGTGCAGAGGGATGGGGAATGTGGGTTGTAGTCAGTTTGTCACATGTTGGTTCTTCCTCAGGGGGAGGATTCTTCACACTCTTCCCCTGCTCCAGTGTGGGATCCCTCCCATGGGAGACAGTCCTCCATGAACTTCTCCAACATGAATCCATCCCTCATGCTGCAGTTCTTCACAAACTGCTCCAGTGTGGTCCCTTCCATGGTGTGCAGTCCTTCAGGAACGACCTGCTCCAGTGTGAGTCCCTATGGGGTCACAAATCCTGCCAGCAAACCTGCTCCAGTGTGGGCTCCTCTCTCCTTGGGGTCACAGGTCCTGCCAGGAGCCTGTTCCAGCATGGGCTTCCCACAGGGTCACAGCCTGCTTTGGGCATCCTCCTGCTCCACATAGGGTCCTCCATGGGCAACAGGTGGATCTCTGCCCCACCATGGGCCTGCAGGGGCTGCAGGGACATCTCAGCCCTGGCATCTGGAGCACCTCCTGCCCCTCCTTCTGCACTGGCCTTGGTGTCTGCAGAGTTCTTTCTGTCACAAAGTCTCACTCCTCTAACTGCAGTTGCTGGGCTTTTTCCCTTCCCTGACTCTGTTATCCCAGAGTTACACCCCTGTCACAGATGCTTTGGCCTTGTCCAGTGACAAGGCTGTTTCGAAGCCAGCTGCAATTGGCTCTATCAGACATGGAAGAAGCTTATGGCAGCTTCTCACAGAAGCCACCCCTGCCTGCAGCCCTTCCCTGCTGCCAAAAGCTGTCAAGGCAAACCCAATTCATCACAAATAACAAATACAATTGGTGGCTTTTCCAAGTCATTCTTTATTTTGATGCTTAATGCCATTTATTTTCCTCTTTCTTCACATGTTTGGTTGGTTGGTGGTCCAAACATTTTGAATAGATGACTAATAACTACAGTGGAGAAGTTCCACAGGTTGTTTGACAAGCTGTTCTAGTCTGTTACGGGTATTACAATAGCCTAAAATTGCTGATTGCATTTTCCAAAGAGCAGACAAGTTCTAAAATACAAGTAATTTTGTACATCCATGAAATTACTGAAAACATCAGTTCATGGTTTCCAAAAGGCAATGAATTTAGATTTTAAAAAATCCAGTTTAAACTGTAACAACTGAATATTCACAAGACGTTGAAATAATTCATCAGTAAATAGGTCAATAATGGGTCATTGTGAAAGGCACTTCTACAGAACAGCACTGAGTATGGTTGTGGTGCTACAAACTTGAGAAAGTGGCCTATCACTAATTTGGTAATTAAATCTAAATACCAAAGATAATAATAAATTCCAAATGTATTTTATTGGCTGTGATAAAGAAAAGCTGATTTATTTCGAAAAATATTAATTGTCTTAAGTCTGGGAAAAAAATTAGCATTTGATATAAATCTCACAGTCAGCAGCTGATATGCTTGATAATTTTAAATCACATAAAATCATAAAATCACTCTGGAATTCAGTGGAAGTGTTGGAAAAAATTGTACAAACAGACCCTTTGTGCTCCGTATGGATAAGCATATTTAGAAATTACCTTCAGTATATTTTTTTTTTTGTTCATAGAAGCTCTCTTGACACCATTAATGTTGGTCTGGGATGAATAGGGATAAATAACTTGCTGGCACCCTCCTGCAGTCATATCTGAGGTCCTAAACAAGTTCTTTGGGGCCCTTCTACCTGCAGACACACAGTCATTCTGTCTCCCTGGTCTCCTCAGGTCTGGTGGAGAGGGGTACAGCTGTCCCAATTCATCCCTTACCCTTAAGCCACTTAGCATGGTTCAAGAACTGATTTTCTTCAATGACTGTAACAGGCATTAATATATTTTCACTGGGGGACATGCTAGGTAGGGTGAATAATCTAGAAATATAGATCAAAGTCCGGTGCACTACGACTATTAAATAAAATTAAAGGAAGCCTTCTTTTTTTACCCTATTTTTGCTCTAGATTTTCTCTAGATCTTCCTGTTCAGATAAAATTACCATCTACTTCAGGAGATCAAGTACTGTGTCTGATTAGCTCTTTCAAATACCACTTAGTGATGCAGCTTCATTTCCTTCCCTTGATCCATCGACCTATTGCCTTATGGCCCTCATGGAGAGTAAATATTGTCTATTCTTCAACCTCTGGTTTCATGTTAAAGAAAAAAATACTCCTTTTTAATGTCATTCTCTTTGTTAGGATGAAGGTCATGCTCTAAGTTACATTGAGCTCTATGTTGTAAGGTTTGAGCTATTCCAGTTATCTCAAATATGAATTTAAAGTTCTAGAAGAATAGAAGTAAATATTAACAATATTATTTGTTCTTTTTTTCCTCTACTCTTTTTTTCTCTTTTCTACTGATACTCCTTTATACGTCTCTTTCTTTGCTTTTTTTTACCTATCTCATCTTTATGTGCTTCATTCCTTCTTTAGTTTCAGATTTTTTTGTGAAATTTAACCACATCATAAATATGTGTTGGAATTGCTTCAGCTGAGATTTCTCTTTCTTTCCCACCTATTTGTCATAATTTCAAATTTATCTACTTTTTTTTTTTTTGTAGAAGAACAAAAGGGGTTCTTTTTAGTGTATTTTTGTACTTTCATTGTGAAAAGAGGTACAAACTCTAATAGAAGTTCTAGTCATTTCCCAAATACCAAAAAAAAAAAAAAGATAAAACATAACTTAAAACATTGATTCATAAGTTATTCTTTATTTTAAATCAGCTTCCCTTGCTGGTGTATTAAGTGCAAATTGAATTAAGAATAATTTTTTGCATCTGACGTTCTGGATAATGTACTTTGCTACACAAGTTTAATTCATTCAGCATTTGGTAAAATTTGAAATTGGATTTGCTGTGCTAATCCTTTTAATAAACATTCTAGCATCTTCAACAATATCATCCCACTGCTTGAATCCTTTCCTCTTCTCTGTATACTTTCATATTAATTGGAAAATTCTCATCTTTGCTTTTAAGGGCATTATGTTTTACATTGCATCTTTCATGAGAGCACTTCTCATGTGCTTCTATTTTTTACTTCTTCTCCTCCTCTTTTTCCTCTGAGTCATATTATTTGTGATGGTATTCCCACATCTGCCATTATAGCCATTTTCTGCTTCTTTTCTTGAAATCAGCAGTAAAATATTGCATACAAGTAAAATAGGAGAAAAGGCAAAAATAGTAACTGAGAAAGGATTTCTGAGAGGAGTGAAGCTTAAATAGTTAAGATGCCAGATAATGTACATAATCTTTTGCTTAAGCAGATTACAGAATTCAGTTTGTTATTACAGAAACCTGAAGTCCAAAAGTATGCTTTAGCCAACAGATTTTAAACATTGTGTCCAATACATCAAGACTACTTTCAAGTTATAAATTTGGATTTTCAATGTATTTGCATTACCATTCCATCTTGAAGTCATCTATGCAATTGTATATTTAATAACTCCACCCAAGTAATTAAATAAAATACTGAATAGTACTGGACAAAGGATAAAGTCCAGTGACTGGTTTTGCATCTTTCTATTTTGATAGTGGTTTTTGGTAATTATTCTTGTGAGCCTATTTTTTTAACATTTCTGAAACCCATATTTAGGTGAATAGCTGTGTTTCCGTAGCAACTCCACAGTAAAGCAAATCAGATCTTTCATGGGCCAAATTATCTGTAAAAATCGCAGTTTTTCTCAGTAAAGAGTAGAAGGTATGTAAAACAGTGCTTTCAAACTAAGTATTCCAGTCACATACCTAAAGCTAAGAGGAAATATTCTGTGCTTTTGTCAAAACTAATGGATTTCAATAACCAAGAACAAAAAGTTAAAAAAAGTGTAGAGGAACTAAAATGTCTTTCAGTGGACAAAGATCTTAACTAAAGATACAATGAGTCAGAGTCTAAAAAAAAAACTTAGTGTTAATGATTTCCTCTTGAAACTGGGAGTGCAAGGGCATCCAAAATAAATTAGGTTTTCACTTTTTCTCTAGTAGTGTACAGGCAGTAATGCAATTGTTAATATATATGAACTACTAAATAATAAAAAATACCGTATAATTATTTTTGCTCTTTCAGAGCAGATACTGCTTTGAAGGATGAAAATGGGACACTGAATATTTAGGAGTTTTTATTATTTTAATAAGTGAAAAAAAAATGCAATTGAAAGAGTAAATGTTAAATTTGTCTTAAATTTAAGAATGAAGCACATCAAATTCTCACAGATTATGTAGTTGTTGCTTAAGAAAATACTACCTGAGTTTAGTCTGCAACAGAACTTAGGAATTAAATACTAAACAGGTATGAATATCAGATACAAAATGCCTGTAAAATAATCACTGTTATTATCATCAGTGGTTATGTTAGCAAAATTATTACAATTAACTTTTTTTTTATTAACTTGAGGACAGTTGATCTTTTTGGAGGCTGAGCTATCAGAAAAAGATGATTTTGAATGTTAAGAAAGGAAATTATATTCAAAACTCATGGAAGGTTTCTGAACAAAGTGAGTTTAAAATAAGCTGAACTATCTAATAATGCCTGTGGTCTCTTAGCAAAGCAAAATTTCATTAGAATAAAATGCCACAAATACTACATCTATATGCTATAATCATTTAACATGCAGAAAACATGGAGAAAACTCAGCTGCCCATAGGCAAAACAGCTGTATATGGAACAGCTGTATCATTTATGTATGTATACAATGTTCAGCTACAGACTGTGAAAAGGAATCAAATCTTGCTTCTCAGGTTCCTTGATCACTTCAGTATAAGTACATGGAAGAAAAAACTGAAATGCCTTATGTCTTCAAAAAAGCTCTTGGCATATACTTCTAGTTTTGTCTGCTACCTTTGTTATCCATATTTGTCCAGGCTTCTCAGAAGTAAAACCTTATTCTGTTAGGCAAGTTTCTTACCTTTTATAAATAGTTCCTAGTGTTAATATTCACAGCATTTAAAGCTTCTGAAGCCTGGTTTTGTCTTCTAGTCACTGACGACTGATATATCATTTTCAGCTTTGAATACATGTGTGTGAATTGTGGTCAGAAGGAGGGGTTTTCTCTTTAGGACTTCAATGATATTTATTCATTTGAAGAGCATCTACCTGTAAGACAGAGTAGATCTAATAATGTATCAAATAGTCTTTCCCTTTTTATGCTATATCTTAAATACCTACCAGTGCCTTCAAGATATTTGAAATGAGATTGCCTATATTTACCCATGCAAGCATTGTAACAGGCTCTAAAAAAGATTTTGACACCTTGTTTTGTTCAGGTGCTGGAGGAACTACCAGCTGAAATTTTCCCAGCAGATGTCCCTAGGCCATTTGGCTTCTTCATCCCCTAAGGGAGGTTATAAGCAGCTTGTTCATTTGTTTTCAAGTAACCAAAGCTAAGACTATCAAAGCTGCTCTGAATTACACCAAATCTATAAAAAAGAAACAAATAAAAGATTTGGTAGGCATATAGTACCAGTAATGACACAGAAACTACAGAGAATGTACATGAGGTGTAATTGGTTCTTCCAGCTGCCTGCAACTTAATGCCTGTCCAATTCACTGAAGCAGTGGAAAGGACATCTTAGTTGATCTGCTCTAGGTCTTTACTACTGCATTTAAGTATATCTGTCATAAACTTGTGTAATGTTTACTCTTTTTTTCAAAACTTTAATTATGTTTTC
This sequence comes from Cyanistes caeruleus, assembly GCF_971803275.1. Lineage (NCBI taxonomy): Eukaryota > Metazoa > Chordata > Aves > Passeriformes > Paridae > Cyanistes > Cyanistes caeruleus. The sequence goes on along the minus strand of NC_141702.1, from coordinate 25,687,376 downwards.
ATTTGCAGTGCGCTCTGAAACCTACTGTGTTTGGATCAAATGGGCTTCTAAATTAATTTCTTTACTGTTGAGTGTTCTATTTATTATCTTCCTGGCACGGGGTACCATCCCCAGCTTGATAAATTTATCAAAAGTGCTTGCAACCATTTTTTGAAGAAGTGTTTAATCCAGCTGCAGTTCAGTGGCAAGGAGTAGTCCTCCATTTCTACAGTTTGTTGCTAAGGCTGACAGAGAATTTTGCTCTTGGCAACTCAACAACTGCTTGTAACCCAGAAACCTGTCGAGGCTCTCTGGGAGCCTCTCCACTTCAGGGTCCAAGTACAACAGCATGGTAATGGCCCTTGAGATGGAGCTTCTTGCTATCAGGTTCTCACATACCTTGTACAGACCCACAGATTTCTCACATTTATGTTTAATCATAGTAGTCACTGCAAGCCTGAGCATGAATTTCAGAAGGTATTTTGTTTATAGGGAATTCTTCAGCCACTTAATAATTTAATTTTTTTTTCTCGGTTTTTAACTCCAGTGCATGAAATAGTTTGTGGAAGCACTGTATTGTCACTGTGAGATGTTTCTCTAGAATGCAACCTGCAGGTCATGTGTTTTCTTACAAAGAATTTATTAGCACATGTATTGTCTTTAACTATGGTTTGTGGCTGGTATTCAAGATGAAATACGTGCCCACCAAGAAACTGTGTACTGAATGTAGGAAGTATATGGTAAACACTTCGCTTCATGTTTAAGGTATTAGGGATTGTGTAAACATTTTTTGTAGAACCTATCATTATAGACACCTATCTTGGTGTTTTGAGGTTGTTTTTGTCTAAACTTCAGGGACAGGTAACTCAGACCACAAGCTAAGCCAAATCAGAATCCCTGACAGTCAAAGGGAACAGAAAATCATGAGAAGAGTATGTGTTTTACTTTATTCCCACTTCTGCTTTTCTTTATAGGCAGGAAAAGTCCAAATAATGAAAGTTTAGAGATAATACTGAACATTTGGAGAAATACCAAACAACTGATTTTTATTCCTAATATTTAATAAACATTTTCTTTGTACATTCAAGTAATGCAGAAGAGCAAGGAAAGTCATAACAAATATATTTTAAGGCTTGCCACAATAAATTCCAGTTTCTTTGAAAACATTGCATGTGGTCAGTGAACTTGTTAATGTTGTTTAGAAAATTTATGCTGTCTCCCACTCACAGACTGTACACTTCCTGCAGAATATTCATTCTGGATATAATTTAAAACCCTAGAACTGTTTTAGTTTTCTAGATTGAAGAAGAAATATGCTTCTTATAAATCATGAAGAGCTTGAACCCAGATTTGAAAGGTAAATATCATACAGTGGTTCTGCTAGATGCTAGCATGTGTAGCAAGGGAAACGTACAATTTTAATTGCTTTGGACTGTTGAAGTTGTCAGTCTGTAATGCTGCACACCACACAGTCAGCCTCGGGCACATCAGTACTCTAATTACAGAAAGTCTGGCTCTTCACCAATGTTTTAACATTTGATTTATTTCCTGTTCCAGTTGTTCAATAGAGCCAGAGTTAATTGGTTTTCCAAATGAGTGTTAAAAATATAAAGACTCAGCTTCATTAAGAGGAGGCTGTACTTACTGTGCACCAATGACTTGTAAATCCATGTAAAGGTTAGAGTGAGATTTCATAGCCTTGTGTACAAAACCATAACTTGAATTAGTTTGTTTTGCTTACAAATTATAGGTACTATTTGACCCTAGTTAATAATTGACCTTAGGTCCCGTTTCCTTTTGAAAGGGGAAGATAAGCTGCCGGAGGGAAAAAACAAATCTAGCTAGATATATTAAAAGCAGACTAATCCATTTTGGTTTTTTCATGTGATGCTCACCATTTAAATAAAAGAATCACGGTATTTCTTTGCCACCCTATGTAGTTTCTTTGTTCACAAAAGGGATCAAGCTTTTTACTGAGTCCTATCCTTCTGTTTGAAAGATTCCTTCAAAACATCTTGCAAACCAGCAATGTATCATAGATAAATCATAATTTCTTACTCCTGTGACCTACATGTTGGTCATGCATGTTCAGCTATCTCCCGCTTCTAATAGCAAAATTATAATTAAGGAAACAAAGGAAGGTGGGAGGTATTTTAATAAGTTTGAATTGCTGTTTAGGCAGTAGAACAGGGTAGAAGATTCTGCTAGGTTCTTCTCAGGAATAGCTAAAGTTTATTGGCACTTTTGCTCTGCATAGGTGCATGCATGTGATTTTGTTTTGCAGGGTTTTGGGGGGAAGGGTTGCAGTTTTCCCTTGTATTACATTTTTTCCTAAAACTTATTAAAACTTGCATTCAGAAGAATTTCAGACTCTTCAGTTTGGATTGAATAAAAGGAATGAAGAATGCTCCGCAGTGTTCAGGGTGTACTACAGGGGTGACTCAAGGAAAAAGCTGTGTTGATAGTGTGGTTTTGTTCAGGAGCAAGAGTAGGAAAATTTGGTGAGGAAACAGCTGCCAAGCCAGCCAGGGCTGGAGCTGATCAGCAGGATGGAGTAGGTAGTGAAGATACACAGGCACAGAAGTGGTGTGATCTGGGCTGGTCTCCGGATAAGCCCATGAACAAGGAGCAGTAGCTGGTAATGGAAGAGAGGACAGCAGGAAGGAGCAGGAGCCGTCCCCATAAGGAGAGTTGGAAGCTGAGCTAGAGTCCCTAGGCCAAGGAGGGATGACACTGATCTGTAGGTGAGACTGGGTGAGCTCAGAAGAAGAAAAGAGAGGAGGCAGAGGATGCAAGTTTCTCCCCTGTAAAAATTAACACTGATGTAGATGTTTTGGAAGGTTGTCAGAGAGCTGATGCACTTATGCACCAGTGCGGTTACCTGGGAAGGCACCAAGACATCCATGTGGTGGGCATGAACATCTTCAACAGCTGAATGAAGGAGATGGAGTTATTCTTCCATTTTTAAAAGCTAATATTGCAGAGAAAGAACGAGGTTGGCATATTAATAATTAACAATAAGTCAAGTACACTTTCTGCTAGGGAGCAGGGAAGGGGCCAGCAGCAGCACCTGCTCCCCTGGGGTGGCCTGGGAGCCAGGGTCCATCCCATCCCCAGCCAGGAGCAGGGCACAGCAGGGCAGCCCAGCCCTTGGGCACTGCCCATCTCCCAAGGCCAGGACACAGTCCCACCAGTGAACCCAGCTCAGCAGGGCCCAGGACAGGGCAGGGCTGTGGGGAGTTGGAGTCCAGCTCTACTGCAGCATTGCTGGGGACAGGGGCCCCAGCAATGCTGGGACAGGGGTCAGTGGCTCCTGGGAGCTGAACATGGAGAGTCAGCACTGGAGGAGACCTCAGGGCCCAGATATTTTCAACAAAAAAAGGAAAATACACTAAGAATGTTGTATAGCATGGTATGTTACTGCAATGACTATCAAAAAAAAACCAGAACAAAAACCACAAAATGGAAAAAGAAATCAATGTAAATTTAAAAAAAACCAACATTGATTTCTGTGTTTAAAAGGAAAACATAAATCTGCTGAAAATCTTCAGATATGGACAGAGACACCTGAATGTCTCCATTGAGAAATACCACAAAAAGCTGTATCAGGTTTTAATGTCAGAGCTAGAGATAAGAGACCAAACATTCCTAAACAGTAGTTGAAACAAGAAGGAAAATATTTTTAATCAAAATGTTTTAAAAGTGAAGATACAGCAAGATAAGCACTATAAATTTCATTAAATCAATTTTCCTGAAATTTCCTTAAACATATTCCATATAAAAAGAAAACTGAAATGCCAACCTTTTTCTGTCCCATATAATTTGTACCCAGGTTATAGATTATAGTCTTCAAACTAGGAACTACTGTAAGATGCAAACCTGTCTAAACAATGATGTGCCAAATAAACTCCATTCTGTTTTTTCAGGAAAAAATACTTAGAAACTGGCATTTTACCCAACCAACACTTGAACTTGACATTGAGTTTCAGGGAGATAATCAAGGGCCTTATCAAATGCATTGGCTTAAATGTCAATAAAACACTGGCTTTGGATCTTACTACTAATCAGGTTTATCTGAAGATTTCTGACAGAGCCAGATTTCAAAGGTGATATTTATATCAGACTACAACAAATATTGTAGGAAAATTTTCAAGGTTTGGTGGCTATCAGAAATTTATCTTCACTAAATTCTCTTACACGTGAAAATGTTTTAGGATAACCCAGCTGCAGACTGTATACTCTGTCAGCAGACTAATTGTGGCAGTACATCTCATTAACAGTGCTGAATGCTGTAATAGCTTTTCTGCAATTGCTGCTACATCTAATGAGAAGCAGCACAGTGCAAGCCATATTACCAGCCTGACAATTTGTTCTATTGATTTATCACACCTCTTTTACTGTTGCTTACCCGTAAGGATTGCAAAACATTCATCAGATATTTGTGGGTTCTGGCCTCTTACCTCCACAAATGTACAAGACCTCTGAAGCATTGCCACATGAGTTGGTGCTGAGTCTGACCTGGATTTTTTTGTTTTTCCCTTATACAAATTCCAGCTCTAGTCTTCAGCAAAGCAGGCTGAAGAATCCATTCTAAATTATCTGAAATTTTAAAAATATTAGCAATGTCTTAATGGATAACTCTTCCATGTTATAAAACTGAGTTCTGCCAACATTTTATGTTATTATGCTATTTTTGGTATAAGTCTAATTTTTCACTTGTACCATTTCACTTGTACTGTATGTAAAATATATAAGAACATACATTAAGAGAAAGCAATGCTAAAAGTTCATAGATTTTTCTTAGGATGTAACAAGGACAAAACTGTACTTCCAAGCTCTGAGTCATATGCAGGTCTCATAAATGCCTGGTGCTATAGCTCACATATAATAAATGTTCCTTGAGAAATTACTCAAGTGGTATGAAACATCACAGAAGTATTTCTGCTAGGAAATGCTCATAAAAACCCTGGAGAGGAAAATGAAACTACAATTAAAATTTTACAAGGACTGGGCAGAATTTAATAGAAATATGCACAAAAATCCTGCATTATAAATGCATGACTGTTTATTGGCTGATGAAATCAATAGAAAGATTCTCTTGTGAGGTTTGTCTCTAGAAGCTTCTGCTTTCCTTGTTGTTACCTACCATTTTGGCAAAAAGTATTCAGAGAAGTAGGATAGTTTGTGCTTCATTTATCTGCAGCTCATCTTTCTACACATCTAAGATAAATGGAAAAAGAAGGAAAGTTGAATGGAATCAAAGGACCTTTGGGAAGTACAAACCCCAGCCCTATTTCATAAGAGGATATTCAGATGTCTGTGTCACACACTGGAGGTTGATAAGTTGACAGAAATAATCAGAAGAATTACATAGGATGTGCATTATCTGAGAAAATTAATGCTAATAGCGTCATAGATGAGATTTTTTTTTTTTTAAATTCCAACTCTTAGAAAAACACAGGGGTAACTGTTCTGTAAACTAGTAACCTTTGCCTAATTAGAAGACTTTCTACAGTTCAAATTTGGTTTAGGTTCTGCATCTCTGGCACTATCTACTGAGCACTCCTAAAAAGAGAACTCAGCTTTCAAAGCCATTGTTTTGCTACTACACAAGTACGGTACAGTATCTGAGTCATGTCCTGACTACCAGAGAGAGATCTGAGGCGGTTGCTCTTCCTTTCTCAGGAAATCTGACTTGGAAAGAGAATTTAAGATCAGGGAACTGAATTGGCATCTGGGTGAATAGTAGCTTACAATTTCCTCTGAAAGTTCAGATACCTTCCTTGCCTATGAAAAGTAACCATGCTTCTCTTTTCTTTTAAGAAATCAAAACTTAAAAATATGGCATACATTTTTTTGGAAACTCTGTCAGAAAAAAACCCCAGTGATATTAAAGCATCAAATCCATCAGAAAAAATTCTCATGGCATCTGTAAAATGAGGTATCTGGAGGCATATGACAGACTTCTCCCCAAATCCCTGATATTATTCTGGTAAGTTGTACTCCACCCAGAAGAGCCTAGAGAGATGGGTCATAGCCTGCTGAGGGCCTAGAGATGGATGACAGGCATAGAAGATTGCCCTGATCATTATTCAGAAAAACAGTCATGCCAATGGATTGGCCTTATATACTAGAAAAAAATGGATAGAATGACTGCTGAAGTCTAAGTGTTGCCAAATCTTTCTATTCATAAATCCTATAGGCTTATAAGAAATGAAGAAAGAAATTCTATAGTATATGTTGTGTGTAAAAGAACATTATATCATGACTGTCATCGTGTAAATGTCAAAATTATCAAGCAGGTAAAAAGCAGTGGTGGAATGAAAAGATTTGAAGAAGAATCTACAATACAAATAATGGAAAAATCACTCTACAAGAAAAAATGACATTACATTTCCTCCTCCATTTCTATACTTTGTTTACTTATTATGAATAAGCTTTTGCCCACGTTCTGTAATGACTCTTGAAGGATTTTGATAGAGTAGTCCAGTGTAAGGACTTTGCTGCCACCTCTTCTGGGAAGTCTCAAAAAAAGGTCAGCACTGCTGTTCACAGCAAACCTTTCTTTTCCATCCGTTTCTATCGTAATTTGATACTGAGTGACAATCTTGGGAGGAAATCTGTTCCACAAACTTGTGTTTGGGGTCCTGGCAATAGCCATGTCTGTGTGGGCTTACCTGTTCCTGATCTATACAGGTGTACTGCTCAGTTTGGCATTGACTGGTAACGGGTTTTCATTCCTGAATTCTAGAGGTAAGCAGTAAAGATGCACAAAGAGCTATGACTGTTACAAATACTACAGCCCTAATTTCATCCATGAAATCATCTTAGGAATTTTGAAGCATAAGGCTGTGTGTTTTCAAGCAGCCTTCCTCAATCTTGATCATAGCATTTAATTTATTTCCCTTTATTTTAATCTAATTGTTCCTTACTGTGTTGTCAAAATCTTTCAGGCCAGTGATCTGTAGTGGAACAGTGTCCTGATATTTTTTTTTTCTCTCTGTCTTTACTTATCATAGTCTTACAGTCCTTGCAATTGTGACTACGAAGAAAATACAGCAAATTTTATCTTTCCTTGAGAGCTGGCTGGATAAATCATTATATCACTGCTATACATTCCTGGCATATGCTAATCAGACATACAGGGGTATGAATTATTTTAACCAAATATTTGACAAATTAAGATTCCAGCATATTTTGAATATTGTAGCATTTCTATCTGCCTTGATCCAACAAAGCAGCCATGTAGTCTGACAGATTTCTAACTATAACAGAATCTTAATGTCAGTGGCTTCACCAAAAATTCATTTGCACTTCCAAGAGTTATTTAGATCAATATTCTCTCATGAGCCTTAGATTTGGCTGAGTCAGTTAACAAGGAAATTAGCCTGTGCATCCAATTTTTCCAAATCAGTGGCACCACTATCAACTGCAATTGATGAAATTCCTTCACTCATTATGAGTCAAGTATATGAATCAGAAATTGCCAACTCTTTTCTACTAAGTGTATCTACTATGCTGAAGAGAAAGGAGAAGATATTTCAGTCAGGTCAATGGTGGAACATACGTTACTTTGCATTGTTGTTTGCATTTTACTTCTCAAAGTTAGTCTGGGATCTTGAGCAAATAATAGCTACAAGTTAAAAGAATTCTGCAGGAACAATGCTGGTTATTGTCTTCCAACCATGTTTGAAATACAAGGATTGTTAATTGCAATGACTTCGAAGAAGCCATCTGATTTCTTCCAATAGTTACTACTCAATACCTTTCTTTTAGGGCTTTTTAAACAAAACTAGTGCTATTATTAAGCTACCATGTTCCACGTAAGGATAAGCAATATGTAGTGATGGCTCAGTTTGATAAGAAAACAAGCTGTACATAGGTAACAATGCAGTAGATAAATAAATTTCTAATATATATATAGGGTTGCAACCATGAACTTTAAAAAAGCAAAAGAAAATGCACTTTGAAAATAACCACTGTACAGTAAATATATATCATATATTGAATAAAAGCACCTAGTCATTGATCTAGTGCACTAGTTGAGAAAAGGACACAATTCAGAGACTGAGGAAGTGACCAGACTGTATTTTTTATTTCAGTATTTTGCTCCCTCTTGCATTTAATGAGCACATAACTTTGTGGTCACATATTTGTAATGACTCCTTTGCTACCTGTTATATGGCTTTATATTTATTAGTAAATGGTTCATGTCATAAAAGAAAGATTATGCTTTTTCTTTGGTCAATAGTGTTTCTGAAACCGACTGCTGAAGTGGAATTTTATTGTAATTAAACTGAGTCTAGGCATAACTCAGACCTAAAATACTACTGAGATTAAATTTAAGGCAGCTTGGAATTTTCTAAGTTATGAATTGCATATTTTAACAGAAGCTTCCTGCTTATAGCATTGTCTTCTCTTTAGTATACTTCTGGTTTGATGGCTCAGTTTGATAAGAATTTTGAGGGATTCTTGTTTTTCCTTTTTAAGCTTATATGTGCTTAGAGAAGCTTGCTAGCTCTGTGCATATTATGTGAAAATCATTAAATGTTTAAGAAAAGCAAATATATATAAGCTAAAACTAATTGATGGTTGTCTATCAGCTATTAAATAATTATTTCTATTTTCAAGCAAAAAATAAGGAGAAAATTAGCTGCTTGAGGCCAAAGTCTCTTTGAATGGGCTGCCCACTGAGCTGAGCACTCCCTCAATAGACATGATATCAAATGAGAGTGTTTTTTTGAGAGTGAATTGAAATTTAATTTGTTCTTTGCATCTGTACCCAAGAAAGCTAATTCAACGCTGTTAGCAAGGAAGACTGCTTTAGTACATCAGTCTTCTGTTTGACATTTATAGCTTTAACACAAACAGGACTGGGTATTTGAATGTGCCATATAGTAAGTACAGTAAATATATTAAATCTGAAGGCATAGATAACAAAAGAAACAATATGTATGTGTTATATACGACTTACAGCTGTCTCTTTGGATGGTTTTCCAATTTGCCTGGGCATTCATTAATTTGTTTTTGTGCAGATGACTATTCACTTAATTAAGCACAAAGGCAAAATTTCTACAAATTGAATGTCGAGTTCCACTTTTAATCTTGATTTTTCTCGCCTTCCAGCTGTATTTTCCTACCTCCAGTTCACAGTGCCTGTACATCAATTCTGTAAATCTCCATGAGGTTTTCCACCCTCATGTGACCCAACAATGCAAATCATTGATGGAGAATTCAGCAGTGGCTTAGCTGAAATCAGAATTTGCTGCCAAAGAGAACAGCGATGACATTTCGCTGTTAGGCTCCCATTTCATGTGAGACTGGGACAAGCTGGGGCCAACTGTCTGAACTTTTTCAGGGAAAAGGACCTGGGGATCTTGGTGAACACCAAGTGGACCATGAACCAGCAATGAGTCCTCACAGCAAAGAATGGCAGTGGGGTCCGGGGCTGCATTAGGCAGAGCACTGCCAAGAGGTCAGGGAAGGTGATCCTCTACTCAGCACTGCTGAGACACTCCTGAAATACTCAGGCCAGTTCTGGACTCCCCAGTGCAAGAGAAATGAATGTACTGGAGTTAGTCCAGCAAAGGCTGTGAAGATGATTAGGGTGCTGAAGCATTGACATATATATGAAGAGAGGCTGAGTGGATGGGAGCTGTTCAACCTGGAGACAAGACCTAGAGACATCAATGTTTATAAATACCTGAGAAAAAGAAGTTAAGAGGCATAAATTTTTGCCAGAGGCAGATGGTGCAAGCTGCCAGTGGAAATACAGTGTTGAGAACAGCAAGGGCTGTCTTGAGTAACTGAGGCCATTATCATGGCCAGGAGGGCAGGGGCCTTGCCACCCAGGACCCAGTCCCACCACGTCCTGCAAGGTAGACTCAGAGTGGAGCCTAGGTTCAGCCAAGACTCCATCATGTCAGTTTGCAGCAGAGACAGATCTGAGGGCAAACCATGGCATCAATCCACAGAACATGATTCAGTCTGGTGGGGCTGAGCGGTGTCAGACACAGCCCAGTGACTGTCACTTGTGGTGACAGTGCAGACCTAAGATCAGGCTGGGAAGCCAGTTGACCAGTTGGGATCCAGGCCAGGAGGGTCAATGGCCCTGAACAAGCACTGCTGTGACTCAACTGGACACTGGCTCTCCAGTGGTGTCACCGAGGCAGGGAAAGGCCAAGCTGAAACAGAGCTCCTGAGCCTGTGGGCAGGGATGTGGAATAAGCTTACAAGTAAGCAGGTCAGGCCCAGTAAAGGCTGTAAATGCACCCTGACACAGAGACAATTCCACTTAAATAAAATACACTTCTCGCTATGGAGATGGTCAAGTAGTATAATATCTTGCTTAGAGAGATTGTGGGTCTCTGTACTTGGCAATATTCAAAACCAGACTTGTTCCTGGAAACTATCTGTTGGACTAGACAATCTTGAGATCCAATGTGCAGGTTTTTGTAATTTTCTGATAGATAGAAACAAATGTTAAATTTAGGGTGAGCATATACCCATATGTAACTGCTCTGGAGCAGCTGTCTTTCAATTCACATTCTATCTTACTCATAGTAACTTATCTTTTTTCCAAGCCCTCATCCCCTAAATCTCTTTCTATTCCATAAATGTACAGCAGAGATTAATATTCAAACACATTTTTTTAATTTAGGCTGTTATATAAAATTTATGATTCTTAAATGCATTAAATTTGTAATTAACTAAAAATCAAGCTATATATGGGCCTACATTCCAGAAGTTAGAAGTTTTCATTCCACAGATTTTTCCCTAGATTCATATACATGTACAAATACCACACAGAGACACTCTTCTTTACATGTAATTTGCATAATATATTTATGCTGGGAGAACCTAAATTGGGTTGCATGAAATCTTGACTCGGCTGTGGTGCTCCTGCTGGCTCCTGTTGATCTCAGTGTGAGTTCTGCATGCCAAGGGAATGCAGTATGTCTGAACTAAGTTCAGTCATGTAGATCTAAGAGAATTTTCCCTCACGATATAGTTTTGCATTTTGTGAGCTGTTTTGTTTATACATTATAGATTAGCTGTTGTCTCATAGCTAAGCTTTTATCCTAAAATTAAAACTCAATAATTTCCTTACTATATTTTTATGCAAAATATAAATTTCCATTTTCTATTCCCTTAGCAATATTTCTGCAAGACATACTTGTTTCCTTTTTGGAAGGGGAAAAAAAACCTACCAAAGAAAAGCTACCAAAAAGTGGTAGGAAAGCAGTTAGTTTCCTTTATATAGGATTCCTATTGTGCTGGTTTTTTGCCTGTACTGTGATGCATGCCACCAATTTAGCAATCATTCAGCATACTAGATGTGTTACAGTCATAAAAAATGTACTTAATCTGAAAAACATACTTGCCACAATTTTAGCAGAACTCCAATCCAATTTGATTTAGCAGAAGCTTTTAGCTTTCCCCATGCTTATAAGGACCTAATTTTAGCCCCCTTAAATACACATTTTATGCTCTACCAAAGTTAATTAGTAATCAAATATGCTTGAGAAATTTTGCCCGAAGCACAATCCTAATAAAACTAATAAAAGAGTATACCCAATGATACAGGAATGACTGGAGTAACTTAAAGTTTTCATACAATTTTTTATATCTTCTCATCTTCCCAGTTACCATTTGTTTGAATATACAGGTAAAATTGAGGTGAAAGATTGAGTTACAGTCAGCACCGTTGAATTGAAAAATGCAGTTTTCCTAAGTGGAAACTGGTGTGAAGACAAGAATGGAAGAATTACCTTCATGAGTGCCATTGTTTGTGTGTGTTTATTGATTAATCTATTTTTGCATTCAGTAAACTTAGTTTATCTCCTTTGCTGTAATCTTTAGATCTTAGAACCTTCAGTCAAAAAGATGCTGCTGTTACAATTTCCTTGATTCTGCTGCCTTCGTATTGCTAATTTCTCTACAGTGTTCATGTGTTTTTGTTTTGACTCATCTAAAGAATTGGAGAAAACATTGATTTTTTGTTTTTGTCTGTATTTTAAAATGGAAAGAAAAAGCATTTGTTATAGATAAAAAAGCTGGCATATAATCAATAGAAAAGATACTAATGGGCTGTTTTCCTGTCACTGTGCTTTTGACGTAATTCTAGTGTCAGCACTTACTGTAGTGCTGTGCTTCAGGTAAGCCAAAAGAAGAGGAGCCCTCACTAATTCAGCCAGAAACAGAGATTGCTAAAAGGACCTGTTCCCATGTACTTTTACCTTTTGCTTAGAAACATACTAGCATGGCCATTGGAAGAAAAAAAAAAAAAACCAGAACTAGGTAAGCCAGGAAAAATAGCTTTATGCTCTCAGGATTACCTTTTCTAATCAAGCAGTTGAAACCTTTTCTAATTTTTTTTTTTCTTGAATGATAGACAAAATTTTATGTGTGACAGACTAGCAGATGCCATCCTGACTTTTTTCCAGATACTCTGCAATTTCATCTTTCTGCACAGACCTCTGCCTGTAATTCTCTTATATTTTCCTATGCAAAAAATGCACCCTTCCTCAAATAACTAAATGATTTGGACTCTCTTCTAGCTGATCACAGATTACATCAGAATTATTTAGGCTGGAAAAGACCTGTAAGACCTTCAAGTCCAACCATTAACCCAGCACTGCCAAGTCTAGCACTAAGCCATGTCCCTAAGTGCCACATCTATGTGGGGACTCAACCACTTCTGTCAGCAGCCTCTTCCAGTGGCTGAAAACCCATTCTATGGTAAAACTCCTTCTAATATCCAATCTAAAATCCCCCTGACACAAATGGAGGCTATTTCCTCTTGTCCATTCATGTGTTACCTTGGAGAAGACACCAACCCCCACCCTGCCACAGCCTTCTTTCAGGCAGAGCAATAAAATCCCTGCTGAGCCTTCTCTTTCCCAGACTGAACACCTCCAGCTCCCTCAGCCACTCTCTTGTAACACTTGTGCTCCAAAATCTTCACCAGCTTCATTGCTCTTCTCTGGACATGCTCCAGCCCCTCAATGTGCTTCTTGAAGTGAGGGCCCAGGAACTAAACACAGGATTCAAGGTGCAGGTATACCCAGTTTGAAAGTTTTTGTGGTTAGAATTTTTCTGCTAGATTAATCCTTTTCATCTTAAATGCTTTCTTGTCTGCTTGTCATCTGGTAGCAGTGGCAGTCATTTCTGGGTCTTGATAGACGAGGAGGCATCACTGAAATGGAATGAGGCTATATTATGCACTCAGAAATATTCCCATATTCTTTGCATTTTATATTAGAGAATATGTTTCTCACTCCTGACAGAAGCTTATTTATAGTTTTTTTCCACTTGCTATCTTTACAAACTGCAGTATCTGCGTTTCATGAATTATGATCGTAAGATTCATTTGTGCATTTAAATTCAGTCTGTTTTTCACTCCCGTCTGAAGCTGAAATTTGTGGGGTGTACCTTGGAAAGACTGTGAGGCAGCAGGCACAGTCAAATGACTTGAGGCAATGCTACAGTTTTCTGTGCTGCAGTTTTTCCTTGACTGAGATTGTCAGCTGTCTGACTTCCATTGAGCCAACTCTAGGGGAAAATGCAGAACTGGAACTGAATCAGTAACCAGCCTGCTTCCTTCCATGCCAGGGTAATGAGCATGCCTGTCAGGAGGAGATAGCGAGGCTACTATCCCCCCAGGAATAAGTTTTGCTATTGCATCTGAGTTTTTTACAACTGCTTCACAGGTAATTTCCTCAACTCCTGCACATAGGTTAGGCACAAATACACTGTCAGTACAAGTAAGGAACTAATCAAGCTACCCTGGCTAGAAAAAAAAATTCTGTGGTTAGAAATTTCTTGTGGCTCACAGAAGCACCATTTTAGTACGAGGAAGAAACATACACTGAAGCCAATATAAAATGATCTCATTTTGTTATGCAAGATGATTTGACTTAATTAGATCTCCCTTCCTATCTGTGAAAACAAGATGACATCAGATTTGCATAAAATGTATAAGGTACAGTTAAAGAAAGAAGATAAGGATGGTTTTAAGGCGCTACAGAAGTATCTCACAATTGAACATCTGTGATAATTCAAACATATACATTCATGGATACTTTTTTTGTGCTTTAAGATGTTGGTTAATGGGTATTAGTCATTGCAAGCAGTAAATTAATTTTGTAAATAAAGAAATTTCTTTAAAGCTTTTTCTAACTTTAATGCATACATGTCTCATAGCAGTTCTTCAGAAAAAGCAGCTTTCAATCATATGCCTTTAGAGAAAGATCTCAGCTTCAAGGGAAAGGTTTTACTTTTTTGAAAGGAAAATTGGACAGAAAAACTATTTTTTTAAATTGTGAAATGTATTGTAATTAAATAAAATCTATTTATTTCATTTTTTGATAAATTTTGAAGAAGTTCTTTTTCAACATATGCTCCCTCTATTTTCTTTCCACTGCTTGTTTGCTTTTATGCCAGCATTCACCAAGAATGGAATTCTAAGTCCTCCAAACTGTCTTGATAGTGTTTTATAGGTAGAAAAACAGGAGTACACAAGATTTTAGTCTAAAACATGCACACAGAAAAATATAAAGAAGGAAACAAGACCCAAAAAAAGAAATAATACTGTAATTAAATTAAAACAAAGTATTAGGAAATAATCTTGACTTTAAAAATACTAACCAAGAACAAGCGTTAGTGTTAGAAAAAGCTGAATGTTCTACACAGGCTGTTTCTGAGGAGGGGATGTTTGAATTTCCTGATAAAATTTAATTACTTTCCTCTGAAATACAGTGTTTAGGTGATTGTAGACATAAGTATTTAGGGCAAGCAATTTTCAGATGTCTATTTATCAGTGCTCCTGTCTCAACCTGATTGTAGACATCCAGTAATAGAAGAGAATGAATATGATGTGATGAGAGATTAATTTAAAAGATAAAATGCAGATAAAGAGTGACAGAGATCACAGTGTTAGTGGAGATCTCTTCAATAACATTCCCCTTGGATGAAACAATTTTAAAAAACAAAAGATAAAATTGAAAAAAAAGTCACCTATTCTTAAATACCAGACATACTTAGTTCAACCATAGTTTTCTCACAAACAGAGAAGTTAAACTTTTCCCTTAAATAATTATTGTGAGATGGTCTGTCAGATCTCAGACACACTTGTGGGCATCACTAAGTATACAAACTTTTTTATCATCCTGCAATCTTAAAAATTTTTTGTTGTGCCATTATCACATATATGTGAATAATGAAGTGATGGGCAGACTATGCCTTTTGTGTGTTAGTGAAATCAGATAAGGAAATGTTTTGACAAAGCAAAAGAACGGTATGCCAGTCAGATTAGCTTAAAACCCTTCAAAACTTAATAAGTCGGAACTTTGATCAGTTATGAGATAATGAGAAAGTTGTACAAGGGTAGGTTGTAATGAACAGAGCCTTAAGCTCACCAACACAGAGATGTATTTCAGTGCAATTTTAACACATCCTTTTGCAACAGTAAGTTGCATGCTCCAAGGTGACATAAACCTCTTATATTTGGCTGTGGACTTCTAATCGTGGATCTTAAAGTGTTTGAGTTGATGAAGGTGTTTGATAATATATTCGTGAAAGTTTTATAAAACAGCCTTTCCCATAGCATCAATATCTAGTCTGCTTTTAGCTCTAGTCCTGCTGTGAGCAAGGAATGACTCATACCACTTAGGAAGGTGGTGATGTGATCCAGATAACTCTGAGGTTTTTTCATTGCTCTGACACAGATTTTCACTTTGATTTTGAGCATGTTAATTACATTAACACTTTTAAATTCTGTTTTCTGCATCGGTATAACAGAGATAGTGATAATTTTTTATATCATAGGTTTGCTTGAAAGTTGAATTCCTCAATACAATAAACAGCATCAGTATAATTATTTACTTCATTAATAAGATAGTTTTTCTTAAAAATAATGACAACTAGAGTATAAGAGTTTTATTTTCCATACCAATACCTACAGTTAAATTCCCAAAATTATCAAAAAGATATAACAGTGAAAAAAGGTTCCAGATTTGTTCTTTTAATTTTGATGCCACTGAAGTCCATGAGAGTTTTCCCAATGTTTCCAGGAGGAAGTGCTCTCAGCTTAGTGGATAGCTTGTTGTTCATGTACCATGACTTTCAAAGATATACAGACCAAAACATCACTGGTGTTTTCGCCACAGGGATTAAACAATCCGGAAGACAGATTAGTCATACAGAAAAATGTTTTACTTTCCCACTTGTCATTTCTGTGATCAATGCTAAGATACTTCAAGATTTCAGACATATTGGTTGTTAGCCTCGGTTTTGTAGGATTAGTGCTTAAGGTAGCTTGCAGCTCAAAACGCTAATGTAGCTACAGCCTTCATCTCCAAACAAGTCTCTCAATTCAGGTGCACTTGGGCTGCCTGGACACAGGTTCTGATGTCATCTGAAGACTCCATAGGGGTCTTAATGCCTTCAAGACATCCACAGAAAGACCTTGATTTCATACAAGACACGGGAGAAACCTCTCTCTTGTCTAGGAAGCAAAAGCTGGGATGTGTTTGTACATCTAAAAGGACAGGAGATAACTGTAGCTGCTGAGCTGAGCTCTTGATGTCTGCCCTGTGGTCAGATGTGAGGTACCTAGCTTTCACTCTGACACCAAAGTCAGTTCATCTTAAACCAGAAAACTCCACTGAACTGTGCTTTTGACCTCCAGCAAGCACTGATGAGAAAGGCCTCTTTCAAAGAAGAAAATTGTGTTTCTTATCCAATTGGGCCTAAATTTAAATCACATTCAACTTCTCCAAGCCACATCTTGAAATGCAGAAGCCCCGTTGATCCGTAGACACTGTAGATGATAAAATCAACAAGAAGAGTGTTGTTTTTAATTTCAACCAGGGATATTTCCAGGTTTTTTAGCTGATCTGATTTTCACTCCTGTGCTGACTGCAAATATATTCATCAATCTGCCTCAAGGTCAAGGTCAAAATTGAGATACAGCCTTCTTCAGTTGGCAAGGTGAGTATAGTTTAAAAGCTGAAGGTCAGCTTTTAATCACCAGTGATACAACACTTAATGTTTATTTGCATACTAATAATTTAGTATTTTTTCAGTGATCCTTGTAATTAAGTACTCTAAGTGTCCTTCCTCCATTTTTTTTTCAATCTGAGCCTAGGTTCTGGACTTCCCAGATGTTCAAGGCAATGCTCAGGAGGTTACCAGTCACTTTACTGACACACCTCCAAACACTTTACCAAGGGAATAAGTACTAGCTCAAACGACTTAGTTCCTTTTTAATATTAAAGCTAAATGGGCAAGTCAGTATTCAGTAGACCTCACTGAGGTCTGTGTTCCTGACTGGCTGCTGGTATGTGAAGAAATACAGAAATCAGGAGTTTCATTTTTTTATATTTCTAGAGGGATATGTTTTAGAAATCAACATCATAGATAAATTGGTATCTTTCGCTTCTTAGATACATTAACAAATTGAGAGTCTGGTAGAGATTTTAGGTCAATGAATTTTCAGCTGTGGTTTTGCTAATCTATTTCAGCTTCAAATAGTTCTTTGGATTCACAATGATGGGAATTAGAGGTGTCAGATATTTTCATGAGCCTGATTTGGATGTTCCTTATGATAATATTTGAGTACAGAAAATCACCAGTGACAAAAATACTATTTTTTCTAGTCAAATAGACAATAGACAATAGTCAAATTTCAAACCATATTCCCTTCAGTGAGCAATTTGCTACAGTCAGGAAGTATATTTTTGTGTATTTATTTCCTTTTATGTTTTGGCATATTTAGCTTTTAGAATTCAGTTTTATGAACTTATGCAAAAAACATTAAACTGAAAACATGGAAAGAGTTAATTAAAGAAAATTAATTTTTAAATTTTAAATAATGTTTATTTTTTTTTTGTAATCATGTATGCATTTTAACCCTGGACTAGACCCTAGTCTTGGCCAGGGGGAAAAACCAACACAGTCCTCTGTCCCATGGGTTTTCTGTTTCAAAACCCAACTAAATACTGTTACAAAGCACTCTAGAAAGCACTGGCACTGCCTCTGTGAACCATGAAGATTCTCTTCTAACATGGATTCCTGAGTCATCGACTATTGCAATTGCAGCTAAATCAATGTCTTTATTTTCTCTGGTGCATCAAAGGACAATGCCAATGAGGAGGTAATACTGACATTGTGGAATAGTGGTCCTACTCTCCAGTCACAGCCCGTTCAGAGCTACAGGTTGGGGGCAGATTGGCTGAAAAGTTGCCTGGTGGAAGAGAACCTGGGGGTGTTGGTCAACAGCAGCTGAAACTGAGCCAGCGTGTGCCCAGGTGCCAGGAGGGCAGTGGCATCCTGGCCTGTGTCAGCAGTAGTGTGGCCAGCAGGAGCAGGGCAGGGATTGTCCCCCTGTACTGGGCACTGCTGAGGCCACACCTGGAGTGCTGTGTCCAGTTCTGGACACACTCTCTCACTGTGAGAGACACTGAGGGGCTGGAGTGAGTCCAGGGAAGGGCAACAGAGCTGGGGAAGGGTCTGGAGTCCTGTGAGGAGCAGCTGAGGGAGCTGGGGGTGTTCAGCCTGGAGAAAAGGAAGCTCAGGAGACACATCACTGTTCTCTACAGCTGCCTGAAAGAAGGCTGGAGCCAGGTGCACGCTGGTTTCTCCTCCCAGGCAGCCAGCGACAGGACAAGAGGAAATTGCCTGAAGCTGTGCCAGGGAGATTCAGGTTAGACATTAGGAAGAAATTGTTCACTGAAATGGGTGTCAAGGACTGGAATGGCCTGCCCAGGGGAGCAGTGGAGTCACCATCTCGGGTGGTATTCAAGAAATGACTGGACGTGTCATTTAGTGCTGTGGTTTAATTGACGTCTTGAGGTTCAGTCAGAGGTTGAAGCCAGTGATCTCGGAGGTCTTTTCCAACTTCAGTGATTCTGTGACGATGAGAATAACCTTCTACCAGTTTTTTTAGTATTCAAGCAGAGTCTAAGAGCTAGCTGGCATCTTCTCTGAACGGATAGTAAAAAGTATCCATATGCTTCTCCTTTTCTACTACAGCAAGCATTGACATATCCTCTTTGTTATTTAGCTGTGAACAATCTTTCCTTCAGTACTTCTAAAACTGACATAGTGGCCTTTTCAGCTTGCTAAGACCTGCTATAAATTTCAAAGAATTCAATTTAAAAATTCCTGTTAACATTGTTGCTCTTTAAAAGAAAGAAGATCTGAGACATAACTGGATCTTTATGTCATCCAGGGCAAGGTATTATCATAGCATAAACAAGATAAAGATGAATGTGTAAAGTGCTGAAACAATGTTTAAAAGGAAATAGCAACCAACAAATTCTTTTCATCCCACTTCCCTACTTTCTCTTTCTGAAATGGAATTGGTTGTGATATATTGCAATCTGTATTTCACACAATAAAAGTATCACCATATAAAAATATGAAAAAAGAAAACTGAAAATTATAACAATAAAAATAAACAATAAAAAAGCCATGCCAATTAATAGTAGAAGAATAATACAAATTGATTTGATATGCAGGCTTTAAAATGCAAATAGTCAAGAGAGCTAAAATCACACAAAATTATTCTCAGTTCTGAATATGGAGCTAAAAGGGTTCTGATCTTAGTCAGAAAATTTAAGGGATAATAGTCACGTTTATTCATTGAAAAAAAACCAGCAAAACACAGGATTTCAGGTTTATCAATCAAATGTTCACTGCAGTTGATATTATGCCTCCACATCTCTGTGGCCAGAGAAGAAATCTCTTCAAAAAACTTTTAGCAGGTAGTCTGTCAGTCTTTATCTAATGTAGTTGTTGAAGCAGGAACCAGAAATTACATTGTTGGACGCCTTGAGTAGACTGCCCAGCAACTGGAGCAGTCGTGGCCCAGGCTGATCTGTCTGTACACTTAGGGAATCCAGCCCTAGGCATGCTTGAGAAGGTTGTAGGACTCTGCTTTTGGTGTCTCCATCACAGTGCTTAGAGTAGAAGAGGCATTATTCAATGTGAACTTTTGCTTGTATATGATAAATGAAAATCAGTACTGTTCTGATTTGCAGTCCATCAATATTTTGAATCCTTTTTTGCCTATAATTTGTTGACAACCTGCACCAGGAGAGGCCCAAATCACTCTCCTGAGAAAAATAGTCTTGGAATGAACAGAGCTGTTGGCCTTTTTTACCTTTTCTTTTGCTTCTTCTGTCTTTATATTCCTTGGCAGGCATTAAAAGAATTAGCATAGAGTTACCATTGTGTTTTCAGTATATCAGTTTTACTTTTTTCTGTACTTTTAATGCATTTAACTCATTTAATGGATCAAAGACCCAGTCCGTTTTCTGAGTTTTCAACCATGAATGATAGGCAGGTAAAGACCAAGCTAGACCAAAGCCACTACAAGTGCATGGTACAAAGAATGTAGCATTTAATAGGGGAAACTATTACAATTTCTTGGTCTTGCTGCAGTCTGAGATCACAAGACATCCTTGTTTGCATGAGAGCTAGGCCCCGCCAGAGCCTTGGAATATGCCATACACCGTAGCAGGATTTTTATTCTCTGTTTAATAGGAATTTTGTAACTGATCCATATCTGTAGCACTTCCATGACCTTATAAAATATACCCAAATTTGATCTGGTGCACAGGACAAGAGCTTGCAGAGTAAGTTGTGTGAGTTGTTGTGAAAGTCATATTCTGAGATCCATACAGACATTCTGGGTGGATTTCAATGCAGAAAACTTCCATCAGACTTTAAAGATTTAATTCAGGCAGCTCATCTATCACCACTGATAGACACTTCTTTAGAAGGCTTTCACTTTAGGATGCTAGTGGTAGTATTTAACATTTTTGATCCACTACAGTCAAAGACAACCAGTACAACAATTTTCTGGACCCTAATTGTGAAGGGAAGGATATGTGTGAGACTTTTGTGAAGATTTGGGGGTCCTCACTGGTTACTGAGCTGATCAGTGTATCTCTATCTATGTCAGGGTTGCATTGACTTTGAATCTTTATATTTGAGCAATTTTTAAAGGAAAATGTAAGACTATAAAACAGACATTGGAGGACACTGAGAATATGGAGTTGTGAGAATGCATCTCACTGGTACAGTGGGATATATTTAGTCACATGGGATAAAGTTAGCAGAGGTGTCTGACACAAAGATCTATTAGGCTGTCAGACAGTCTCCCAGGAGAAATGGTGGAATCCCTACTCCTGGCAATATTTAGCATTTGATTAGAGAAAGCACTAAAAACGTGATGAAAGGAGCAATCACATTTGACAAGAGTTTCTAATAGATGATCTGTTCTTTTCCATCCCAATTGCATCCAATCTAATTGCATGCTCAAACTTGAGGGAATAACAATTTAAACACTACCTTTAAATATCTCAGTAAGTATTAACTACTCTATACTGTTTTGCTCATTATTATATTCAAAAATGAGAAGCTCCATTACATTCTGCATGTTTTCTTTTAATTATACCTGGCCTTTATGAATAATTCCTTACAAGATTGTGCTAATTGAGTTCACTCTTCTTACATATTTTTTAAATCCAAGAATAAAAGCCTTTAATCCTTGCTAAAGTGTATTTCCCAATCAGACAATATCTGTTAGAAAATTAAATATTGCCACTAAGAATATGCTGTGAGTAGGTAATTTGGATTTTACTCCTTTGCAGTATGCAGGATCAAGAAGAATTTTCAGGAACATTTTTGTTCAAATGTGATTAGCAGCAGGGCAAACATTGCTGCATTCAGTGCAAGCAACAATTTTATAATAAGCTTAATCGTTGTCATAAGCAGAAAAAACAATAAATTCATCTCTTCTGCAACTGATACCAACATTTGGTTTCATTAGTGACTGATTTTCCTAATTTTTAAACGCTAATTATTCTGTTCGTAGTAAATTTCATTGCATCAGCGCTTAAAAAGGGAGTACAAAGTTTAACCAATTCAAACATGTGTGTATATATATATATATATATATATATATGGAGCACATTATTCAGTCTACAGCTTAAAAAATATAATCAAAGGTTATCATGGTACTGATGAAATACTGTTTAGCTGGATGGCTTGGACCAATGCTAAATAAGAGGTACCATTGTTATGTCTTCAGAATAATCTTGTATGGTCTTTCATAAGGTAAGAAAAATGAATGGAAGAGTTAAAATGCTTATGCATGGACTCAAAAATTATGCAAAATGCATAAATCACATATAGAAGACAATTCAAAATTAATTGTCCAAAATTATTTTTAGAAATACTTTTCTATAAAATTAGATTCCAGAAAATATGTGATGAACTCAAATTTGGAATTTGATTAAGAAAGAGCTATAATTTATGAAATTGGCATGAGGCATCTTCCAAATATTACGATATAAAGATTCCAACATTAAGAGTGACTGAACACTCATCTAGACCAACTTCAGGATTAATAAATAAATAAATCTTTATTTCCCTTGGGTTTTGAGCACTTGAAGGTTTGTTAACTGTTATATATTACTAATTCATGGAATCCTTAATGGTTAAATATATTTAAATAAAGGATAAAAGTGGATCAAAAACAATAGGATTGCACAAAAAATTAACCTATATCTTCTCTTATCGTTTCTGGACATAAATAGAAGGCTATTTTGGGGGAGCTTTTTTTCTTCAATGCTGCAGTAAAATTGTATAGGTGTTAATCATCATGACTCCTACAAGTGTTTTCTTTAGGGAATTCTGTAAATTTGGAGACATGGACAGCTTATAACATCTGAGGATGTATTTGCTAGAGCACAGTATCTTGTATTTGACCAAGTTATATTTAAATAGCCTACTTCCAGCATTAATAATACATCATAGTGAAATTTGGTTTAAAATTAAATGCTGTTTAAGGTCCTGTTCAGCATCTGTAAAAGCATTTCTGCTCCTTGCTAGTACCACAGCATTTACTTGAACATTTAGAAGCTCCGAGATAGACTATCCAGTCTTCAAGGGCTGGAAAATAAAAAGTAAAATTTCTTGGAATTTCCAGCCATTCAAGGCCTGGAAATACAATTTCCTGAATTATTTTAGAGTTTATGTAGCATATAAGACATTGTGTCTAGCAACTCAAAGCACAGTGAGAGTCTTCAAACCATCAATAAGTTACTAAACTTGGGCAGAAGAGTTGTCACTTTGTAGTAGGTACTTGTAATTTTTGTATCTCTGATTCACTAAATCTTACTGCTCCATGGACAGAGCCAGCTCTATCTATTGCTCTCCCTCTCCAGCTCAGGGAGAATCAGGATACACAAGAGGTTTGCCAACTGATTTGCTAGAATTTTTGTGAAGAGAAATATTAGATATGGTAAAGATATTAAAACCAATAGTGGGTGTATTGCAGCCCATCCTCCTTTGGCAGCTGAAGGCTTCTTTCTACTTCTACTCATTTCAGTCCACAGGAAAAAGAAATCTTTCATTTAAATGGCATTTATGTGCTAGAATGTTACCAGAGCAACTTGCTACTGTAATATATTATCACTCAAGTGCTATGTAAAGCAGTACACGTCATCAGTAAAAATACCAATTAAAAAACCCTTTCTTCAGGAATTTCAGAGTCATAGAAAAATACAAAAATGCATCTTACTGCAGAAAGAAGATAACATTGGATTGTTTTTCATCTCCACTTGCTGCTTGTTACTAAAATAGGTCATTTTATTGATACTGGAAGGAAGATATTTCTGCAAGACATTCCTGTGGAGTGGGAACTGAGTAAAGGATTGTCACACTGGTTAGGATGCTATTCCATAGGGAGAGGCAATATGAAAAGCTTCACAAGTAAATGGGAGAGAAAAGGGTTTCAGAGTCAATGGCAGCAAAGTTGGATAAGAGTACAAGAAGTTAAATGGATGTAAGCAGCAGTTGATTGTACAGACACATGGATTAGAAGTTTTAATCCGGCTTCATGAGGATAAAGAAAGCAAACAGAAGTATTTGAAGAGGGGTGTGAATCAGATGAATGCTGAAGTATAATAATTGCAGCAGCAAATTGTGCTGTAGTCTGGTCTTGCAAATATGAAAGGAGTAAAAAAGGTCACTTTTCTAAAAGATTTTTGTGTACATTTTCATTCTGTTCTGATTTGCAGTATACCAAAATGTATTTTTTTATTCATTCATTTTGCATTTAGTTGAAAAAAAACCAAGAAAGAAAAAAAAAAGAAAGAAAGAAATTAAGCCTACATTTAGGAGAATACATAGTAATTTTTTGGAAATATTTGAGATCCTGTTTTACTGTGCCGGTTTTGTCACTGCATATCTGTTTGCTTTGATGTCCTCTGCCCTGTCTTTATATGGGTAGTAAACTTGTTCAGTTTCACTCATTCTTACTGCCCCAGTTGTTCTGCAAGAGATTTATTTAAACCATGGAAATATGAGGACATGAATGTTCTCCGCTGTGAATTTGTAAAATCTCCATGACTATGATTATATTGAAACTTTACTTATATTTCTATGAGCATATGTGAATTTTTCCTCTCTTTTATGTTTTGCCGTTCCTTTATGAAGGTGTTTCCCATTGCTGGGGTGAAGAAGAGTGATCTTGTCGTGTGTGTTGAGACATCATCCTTGGCTCTAGCGAGCTTGTCTACTCTGGGTTGTCTCAGCACTGTAGACCCTAGTTCATACATTGTGTTTATGAAGTCCCTGACACAGAGCTCTGATTTTTCAATTGATTGGTATTACTATTTTAATTTCAGCTTTCTTGTTGCTGTTGTTGTTTTTACTACTAATTATAATTTTGATGGATATAGTTCCACTCTATTTATCTTTTAGTTCATCTTCAAAATGCTTGTTAAATCTTCCAGTGCAGAGGGGATATATATGTATAGCATCTTCAAAACCTGATAATATGTAGATTTGCATTTTTCTGATACTGTAGGTATAGCTGAAGAATCCATGGCCAGCTATAAAAACAGATATATGTACTTATGGAATAATTTAGTCAGAATTTCAGTTCCTAAATATAAATTACAGTTCTGGGAATCCTTGCTCAGCAACAGACAAACTTCCCAGATACTTCAGTGAGATTCATCTGCTCTAACTAAAGGTTTTCAACACTGAACAATCCAAATATAAAGTAATTTTTATTATTACTTCTCTTTGTAGTTGGTAGAATAAAATAGTTATTTTTCTAAATTACATAAGACTAATACACTGAGATGTGTTCCTCTACATTTACTTAGAGCTACCCCAACCTTAGAATCACAGAATGCTTTGGGTTGGAAGGGACCTTAAACATCATGTAGTTCCAAACTCCCCACCATGGGCAGGGATTCCTCCCATTAGATCAGGTTTGCTCAAAGCCCCATCCAACCAGACCCTGGGGATTTCCTGGGATGGGGCATCCGCAACTTCTCTGGGCAACTCGTGTCTTACCAACTTCTTAATATGCCATTCTCCCTTGACCTGTCACATGTCCTTGTAAAAATTCCCTCTCCAGCTTTTTGGGGGCCCCTTTAAGGTACTGGAAGGTTCTCTAAGATCTTCCCAGACCCTCCTCCAGGGTGTAAAACCCCAGCTCTTTCAGTCTGTCTTTATAGAAGATGGGCTCCAATCCTCTGATCATCTTGGTGGCTCCACTCTGGACTCACTGCAACAGGTCCATGTCCTTCTCATGCTGGGAACCCCAGAACTGGATGCAGGACTCCAGATGAGGTTAACACCTCATACCAAGGATGGAAGGGTAGGGCAGAATCCCCTCCGTTGTCCTGCTGGCCACACTGCTTTTGATGCAGCCCAGGACGTGTGTGGCTTTCTGGCTCCAAGCACACATTGCCAGCTCATGTTGAGCTTCTCATCAGCCTTCACCTCCAAATTCTTTCTCTTAGGACTGCTCACAATATGAGCAATAAATTCCTTCAAATTGTGAACTATCTTGCTTACCTTAAGATCCGTTATCTAAATTTAACACATCCATCCTGGGCTCCCTTTATATAATTGGATAGAAAGTTCTTATTTAAAGAGAAATTCAAGTTGTTTTCAAGTATGTGTCAATAGTAGGAATTATCCTTTAAAAATATTTTATCTCTACCCTGTGAATCTTACAGGTATCTACTGCAAGCTTAGTGGTAGACAACTGGCTTTAACTTTCCATGCTAGGGTGATGTGGATGTGTGAGGAAGCACGGATGTGGCCCAGTCACAGCAGAAAAGAGTGAGATAACAACATAGAAGCACGGTGAAGAAAATACTTATACTGAAAACTGTGCAAGGGCCCCTTAATTGCTTTTATTTAAGAGTTAGAACTTGAGGTGGATATTTATACCTTCACCTTCTCTGAGGTACAGGACTAAGTTTTGTGTACTGTTGGATGCAGCTAATGAGAAGGGATATTCCCATTCTCTGACTGCAGGTATTTTTCATGTTCACGTGGTTGCCAAGTAAAATACTGAGTTGCATAACTCACTTTATTTTGACTTACTGTTTGTGTTTTGATTTTTTTTTTCTTTTTTAAAGTCTAGCTATTTTGCAGTTTTCTACCTTAGAAAGAGTTGGGCTATTTTCTATATAAAATAAATCTGTTTCAACTCTCTTATGGTGTATTTTATCATGTATTATGAGGACATACATAAAATATTTTGAGTAGGGCAGTTTTCATTAGAAGTATTAGATTTATTTAACTTCTTGGTTTCACAGAGTTGAAACCTACCATTTTTCAGAGCATGCTGTGAAAATTGTATTTTCTAAGGCTGTTCAGGGAAGAGGTGATTGAAACTTGGTGCATTTGAGTACAGGATGTTATTGCTTGGAACAGAGACTTAACACTAAGAAGGAAATTCATGTTTAAAGAGATCAGACTGTGTTATATTATGATACCCTTGTAACTAATGGTACTTAAAATCTTGTTTGTATTTCTGATATTTTTTCAGCATCTGAAAATAGAAGAGGATTTGAGTAAATCTAAATAAGCAAAATAAATTCTTCTCAATAGTCTCTTGAGTGTTTAATCAAATTGGTACTTAATTTTTTCTCAGGTAGTATGTTGTAGTTGATAGCCTGAAATGTATCTTTTCCCATCTTTTATTTGTGATTCTCCCCTCACCCCCAGCTTCTCTTTCTCCTAATTGTTTACCTGGCGTCAGGTTACCATGGTTACTGAAGTTTCTCTCCTCAGCCCCACGGCGAGAGGCCGGATAGAGTAAAGAGAGGACCCCGCTGGCATTTCCAGCTGCTTGAAGTTTCTTTAGCCCAGGAAAGCACGGGGTTGAGAGAAGAGAACCCTTCTTTCCAACACGGAAGTTTGTAACTCTGTTTTTCCTGTCCCAGAATGCCTCTGAGCTATGGAAGCTGAGAGGCCAGGCTTACCTTGCCTTCTCTTTCTTTCCCCCCTGGG
Source organism: Cyanistes caeruleus (assembly GCF_971803275.1). Classification (NCBI taxonomy): domain Eukaryota; kingdom Metazoa; phylum Chordata; class Aves; order Passeriformes; family Paridae; genus Cyanistes; species Cyanistes caeruleus. Next base: position 25,660,058 of record NC_141702.1, on the reverse strand, counting down.
TTGCCAGGAAACCAAGCCCCCCCTCTCTGCTCCTCTGCCCCTCTGTGGAGAATACTCCTACACCTTTGTGGGCATTTGAAGAAGTTGGTGTCTGTTATTTCTTATCTTGGTGTGTGTAACCTTGATTTGTAGAAAGTTTGTAAGATGTACTAACTGAGAAAAATAATTGGTTCTTTCTCTGATGTTCCCTCCCTCCGAGAAACCCTGTTAAAAGAGACCCCCCAGACCCCAAATCCTTTGTCTCTCGTCCCTTGGATTCCCCTTCACAGAAATAAACTGTGGAATGCAAACCAGAGAGAGAGTCCCCCCCTGATTTCTTTACTCGCTCTATAGACTTGAATTCTTGAAGAAAATCAGTGAATCTCACAAACATATACTGGCTCTAAACTCGAGTGAAGAGAAACCTCATCACTGAGCTAGCTGGGTCACACTCGAGAAGATCGAGTCAGGTGGCGCCCAGAACGTGGGGCTGGCCTGTCCCTCAATAAAGGGGACAGAAGAACCACGGAAGGTGAGATTCTGACCACCGCTGGGACGACATCTACCCCAGAAGTGTCTCTTCGCTGTTCTAAGTGGAAGACGTGTTGGGGAGAAAAGCAAGAACCCCTGTGCACCGAGGGGCTGCTTTTGAGAGCGAGACAACGGCAGGAGCATTCAGAAGACTGAATTCCCCAAAGGGGGGAAGTGGTGAAGAGGGAGTGGGTGAGAGAAGAGTCCCATCCCAGGTGAAACTTCTGGATGCAGAGCAGTTTGGAGCCGTTGGTGAAATAGCTGCAACGGACAGGTGAGATCACAAGATGGGTGCAAGACTGTCTGTAGCACAAAGGGGGATTTTTAATCAAGTGATTGGCATTTTGCAAATTGGAGAGAAACCGTTTTCTAAGAAAAAAGTGAAAAAATTAGTGAATTGGGTTTTTTTAAATTTTCCTCAAGTGTCTCCTGCAGATATAACTTCTGTTTCCTTTTGGAACAGAGTGGGGACAAAATTGACTGAATCTGTGAATGCTGGAGATAGTTCAGCAGAGAAAGTAATCCATTTGTTTGTTTTGATTAGACTAACCCTTATTGAAAAAGAAGAAAAAAGGTTATCCAATCCTAACCCTGATAACCCTGTTTCTTTACCTCAACCCTGTTACCCTAAGCTGGGGGAGTCCTCTCAGCACCCCCGTTCCAGTAGCTCTGGCCAAGCTGTTGGAAACCTTTCCCTAAAACCCATCCCAGCTCCCTCTCCTACCCCTCTTTACCCTCAATATCCCTCTCCTTTTATTCCTGGTGGTCTTTTGGGTACACAAAATGGAGGAGACCACATGGTGAGTCTCCCCCCAAGTGTTACACAAAGGGCCCAGGAACTTCAAAATGGTGGTGAGCACATGGTCGACCCCCAAGTTGCTTCTTCTTCCCACAATCCCTTTGTTTCCCCTCCCCCCTTCAATCCTTTCCTCCCCCAAGACCTCCCCCCTCCTGGTCCTCCAGACCCTCCCTCCTCTGCCTCCGCCCCACCCCTCAGGGGTGTCTCCCTCCCAAGGCACCCTGCCCCTGACCCCTCCTACCCCCCCTGCAACCCCGCCTGCCCTCTCTCTGCTGCTGGCTCCCAGGTCTCCAGCTCACACAGAGTGGGGAAGGGAGGGGGTGAAGGGACAAACCAGGAACAGAGACCTGCCTTCTTTGCAGCACCTGTAACTTATGGGAGGGGAGGAACATTACCAGAATGGAATGAAATGTCATTTCGATTGAAAATGGAATTATGCAAAGCAGCAAAGGAGTTTGGAAAGGAAAGCCAATTTTTTAAAAGTCTTTTAAAGGCAACCCTCTCCTCCAACCAATTGATCCCCCATGATTTGAAGGATTTGTTTTCCTGCCTTCTATCCCCAGGAGAATATTTGCTCTGGGAAGGGGCTTGGAAAAGATTGTTGAAAACCCTTTTGGGAGAATTACTGAGCAGTGATTTCGAGGCTTTAGATGAAATGGGTAAAATAATTACCATGAATCACTTATGTGGCGAAGGTGATTGGAGCGAACCTATTGACCAGGCCCAAAATTTGCCAAAAGGAGTTAGAGAGAAAATAAAGAATGCTGCAGAGAAAGCATTTTTCAGTATTCCTCTTTCTGAATCTGTTGTTCCCTATGCTCAAGTTAAACAGCGTTCTGATGAAAGATTTGTAGATTTTGTGAATAGATTAAAGGTACAGATTGAAAGACAAGTGCAGAATACCACCCTGCACTCTGACTTGCTGTTGGAAATGGCTCGAGTGAATGCGAACGAAGCCTGCAAAGCACTGATTCGGGTGCTGCCGAAGGATCCACCACCGACCTTGACAACTTTAATCGAGATGTGTACGGATGTAATCAGCACTTCAATGCCAAGGACTGAGGATTCCCAGAGAACCCCAGGAAGGATTGCAGCCACAACTGTACCTACTCTGCCATCACCAGCCAAGCCGAAGGGACCGTTCACCTGTCATCGGTGTGGACAGCCAGGACATTTTGCAAAGTTCTGCCAAGTGCCATATCCTAACAAGCAAGGGCAGGGAAACTGGGAAAAGGGAGGGGGTCCTCAGAACCAAAAAAACTAGATACCCAGCGCGAGTCTATTCCGCGCAGAGACACAAGTGGAATAGAAGTCACAGGGGGAGGGAAAATTAAATGTGATAACACTCTTAAATGTCACATTTCTCACAGGTCTGACTTCTGCCACCGAAATAACATCAAGGGTTATGAAGATTGGAAGCCAAAATTACCTCTCAAATTGTTTACTGTGAAAGATCATTTTTTTAGGTCTCGCCACTGGACGGTTGTTTCCGTTGACCCACTGAGGGAAAAACTGACCCCCGACCTGAATTGTAAGTTTCTTGTTATTGGGGACACAAAAAACACACCCCCAGAGATTGAAATTTCTCCTGTCACTCTTTCCGCTGACTTGGATGCACTCATCCTTTTGGCACGGTGCATCAACCCACCATTCTACCTGGCACAAGGGCAGGTAATTGCTCAAGCTATTCCCATTCCATCAGGGATCCCAGTAGATGATGCAGCACCTCAGATCTACTGGGCTCAAGCAGTGGGAGAAAACAAACCCATCATCTCATGCCATTTGAAGAAAGGTAGGGAAGGCATGGGAATGACAGGCATGATAGACACAGGAGCAGATGTGACTGTCATCCCTGAAAGGAGATGGCCACCACAATGGGAACTGCAACCGATGGTTAGCCACATCCAAGGTATAGGGGGAGCCCAATTGGCCAAGATATCAAAGGAACCCATTCAGATTAGAGGACCTGATGGGCAAATAGCATCTATTCGCCCCATTGTCACTGATTTCCAGGTTCCCCTGTGGGGAAGAGATGTCATGTCCCAATGGGGAGTCCGCATTGAAATTCCAAGAACACCTCAGGATTTTTGATTGCGGCCACTGAGAAGCGCCAGACCCAAAAACTAGAATGGACCACAGATTCCCCAATTTGGATACCCCAGTGGCCGCTGAGTAAAGAGAAATTAAAGGCGCTAAATGAGTTAGTGGATGAGCAATTGGCCCAAGGCAATATTGAACCTACTTTTAGCCCTTGGAACTCCCCAGTGTTTGTCATTAAAAAGCCAGGGAAAGACAAGTGGAGATTAGTTCATGATCTGAGAGAAATTAACAAAGTCATTGTAGACATGGGACCTCTTCAGCCAGGAATGCCGTCTCCTGCCATGCTTCCTCAAGATTGGGAATTGGCTGTGATTGACATCAAAGATTGCTTTTTCAAAATTCCTCTAGACCCTATAGATGCCCCCAGGTTTGCTTTTTCTGTGCCCTCCCTCAACAGAGAAGCCCCAATGAGAAGGTTTCATTGGAAATCCCTTCCCCAAGGGATGAAAAATTCACCTGTGATTTGCCAATGGTATGTTGCCACCTTGTTATCCCCTGTGCGAGCTGAGGTGGGGGAAGCCATTATCCTGCATTATATGGATGATGTGCTAGTGTGTGCCCCCCAGGAAAAATTGCTCCAGTCCACACTGGACCGGGTGATCGAAGTTTTAACAACTGCAGGACTCACCCTTCAGGAAGAAAAAGTACAAAAGATGCCTCCTTGGAAATACCTAGGTCTGGAAATCACAGCAAAAACAATTGTTCCTCAAAAATTGGCTTTTAACAGCAATCCCAAAACCTTAGCCGACTTGCACTCTCTGTGTGGAACACTGAATTGGGTTAGGCCTTGGCTAGGCATTGCCACTGATGACCTAGCCCCTCTTTTCAATTTATTGAAAGGGGGAGATGAGCTGAGTGCTCCAAGGACACTGACTCCAGAAGCCAGGGATGCTTTAGAGAAGGTAAGCAGTATGATGGAAAAGAGACAGGCACATAGATGCCATCCAGAGCTGCCTTTCAAATTTATTGTAATGGGGAAATTGCCACACCTTCAGGGGTTGATTTTTCAGTGGGACAAGGACCAGAAAGACCATTTGATAATAATTGAGTGGGTCTTTCTCAGTCACCATCGGTCCAAAAATATTACAAGGCCACAGGAATTGATGGCCCAGCTGGTTGGAAAGGCCAGGCTGAGAATGAGAGAACTTGCTGGCTGTGATTTTTCATGTATACATTTGCCCCTAAGCCTCTCTGAGGAAGAAACCTCCTCAGTGAAGATGACCAGGGAAATGTTTGAGCACCTCTTGAGGAATCAAGAGACCCTGCAAATTGCTCTGGAGAATTTTACTGGGCAGATTTCAGTTCATGCCCCTGCACACAAATTGTTTAATTCAAAATTTAATTTGGTACCAAAAGATAAGAGGAGTCAGAAGCCCCTTGAAGCTTTGACTGTTTTTACTGATGCTTCTGGAGCATCCCGAAGGTCAGTAATGACCTGGAAAGATCCTCAGACACAGCAGTGGGAATCAGATGTTGATTATGTGGAAGGATCCCCTCAAATTGCTGAGTTAGCAGCAGTGGTTAGAGCATTTGAGAGATTTTCAGAACCATTCAATTTGGTCACTGATTCAGCCTATGTAGCAGGAGTGGTTTCCAGAGCAGAAAATGCAGTCCTCAAGGAGATCTCAAACAGAACTTTGTTTGAATTGCTTTCAAAATTGATTTATGCAGTGTCCCATCGAGAACATCCTTACTTTGTTATGCATACCCGGTCGCACATGGAATTACCTGGTTTCATAGCAGAAGGGAATGACAGAGCTGATTCCCTGGCTGCTGCCCCTGTTGGGCTGGCCAGACTCCCTGACCTGTTTCAACAGGCAAAATTAAGCCATGAAATGTTTCATCAGAATGTACCAGGCCTGATTCGACAGTTTAATCTGAAACGAGATCAAGCCAAAGCCATTGTGGCCACATGTCCCCACTGTCAGCACTCAGCTCTGCCATCCCTGGGTGCTGGAGTCAATCCAAGGGGACTTGAAAGCTGTGAAGTATGGCAAACTGATGTAACACACATTCCTGAATTTGGACAAGTAAAATATGTACATGTATCTATTGATACCTTCTCGGGAGCAATATTTGCCTCAGCCCATGCAGGAGAAAAAGGTGTGCATGCCACAAAGCACCTGTTGCAAGCTTTTTCTGTACTAGGAATCCCTAAAGAAATTAAAACAGATAATGGACCAGCATATATTTCCAAAGTGTTTAAGGAATTTTTGCAGGAATGGGGAGTGAGACACAAGACAGGAATCCCACACTCTCCAACAGGTCAAGCAATAGTAGAGAGAGCACACCAGTCACTCAAAAGAGTTTTGAAAAATCAATGGAAAGACAAAGTAAAGTTAACACCACAAGAAAGATTATGCAAAGCCCTGTTCACTCTCAATTTTTTAAATTGTTCTATGGAAGATCAAAACCCCCCTGTGGTTAAGCATTTCTCCCCTCATGGCAAACACAAGCTCAAGGAACATCCACCAGTGCTGATGAGAGACCCTGAGAGTGGAAAAATTGAAGGTCCCTACAAATTAGTGACATGGGGAAGAGGATACGCTTGTGTATCAACACCCCTGGGTTTGCGGTGGGTCCCACAGAGGTGGGTAAAACCGTACATTGAAAAACACCCCACCAGACCCCCCGATATTTCAGTGGCAGAAGTTCAAAGATCAAACAGGTATTTGGGTGGAGAAGGAAATCCAGATTCTCCATTCTACCCTGACTTTCCACTGTTGAATCTGTTTATTGATGAATTCAGCTAATGTTTTTTGTTCCTTGTTTTAAGAAGAAACCATCCCCAGCATGACAGTTTTGTGAACATTTTCTCAGGATGGGGATTTTCAGGATGGCTGTCTTCTGTTTTCCGGACTGTTTTAGGGTTTTTTGCAATTGTTGTTGTTGTTTTGATTATGTTTTCTGTTTTGCAACGTTGGTGTGTTACCACTACCACCAAGTTAATTTCTCCTGCACCTCAGATAAATGCTGTGGAATTCCCAAATCCCAACATACCCCAAACCCCTTCCCCTTGGTTTGAAAAAGTAAAACCAAGTTCCCTTCCTTCTTTTGGAAAAAATTAGGGGGAGATGTTGTAGTTGATAGCCTGAAATGTATCTTTTCCCATCTTTTATTTGTGATTCTCCCCTCACCCCCAGCTTCTCTTTCTCCTAATTGTTTACCTGGCGTCAGGTTACCATGGTTACTGAAGTTTCTCTCCTCAGCCCCACGGCGAGAGGCCGGATAGAGTAAAGAGAGGACCCCGCTGGCATTTCCAGCTGCTTGAAGTTTCTTTAGCCCAGGAAAGCACGGGGTTGAGAGAAGAGAACCCTTCTTTCCAACACGGAAGTTTGTAACTCTGTTTTTCCTGTCCCAGAATGCCTCTGAGCTATGGAAGCTGAGAGGCCAGGCTTACCTTGCCTTCTCTTTCTTTCCCCCCTGGGTTGCCAGGAAACCAAGCCCCCCCTCTCTGCTCCTCTGCCCCTCTGTGGAGAATACTCCTACACCTTTGTGGGCATTTGAAGAAGTTGGTGTCTGTTATTTCTTATCTTGGTGTGTGTAACCTTGATTTGTAGAAAGTTTGTAAGATGTACTAACTGAGAAAAATAATTGGTTCTTTCTCTGATGTTCCCTCCCTCTGAGAAACCCTGTTAAAAGAGACCCCCCAGACCCCAAATCCTTTGTCTCTCGTCCCTTGGATTCCCCTTCACAGAAATAAACTGTGGAATGCAAACCAGAGAGAGAGTCCCCCCCTGATTTCTTTACTCGCTCTATAGACTTGAATTCTTGAAGAAAATCAGTGAATCTCACAAACATATACTGGCTCTAAACTCGAGTGAAGAGAAACCTCATCACTGAGCTAGCTGGGTCACACTCGAGAAGATCGAGTCAGTAGTAGACCATAAGCTTTTTTCAATTAAGCCCCTTTTTGCTTCTACACCCCTTTTTCCGCTGACGATAATTTTCATTATCAGTAGTAGAGTAGGGAGTATTTCCTCCTGAAATGAGTCTTGCAAATGCTAATTTCAGATGCTGTTCTGAGATTCTCCTAAGAATTTTCCCAGTCTTGCATTTTGTGGGGAGAGTCTGATAAATAATTAAATAAGCTCATTTTCAAATCGGTTTAAATTGAGCTGTATTTTAAATTTTAACTTACCATCTTTATTTGTTACTATTTTTCCAAAACTCCTTAAAATCATGCATAATTGTTAATAAACAATCTTAGTGCCATTGCAGCTTCAAATGTGTATTTCTGTTCTTTTATGTCACATCCAAGGTGTATCATTCTAGGGTCAGAGCAAATCTTAGTCATTGGAAGACCCTTGTTTGTCGGAAGGCACCTTTCCCTTGACACAAAGTAAAGAGGTTTTGTTGGGGTTTTTTATGTTTTAGAAAGTTGTTTTATTAAAAAATACCTGAAATAAAGGTAGCCTGGCATAAAAACCTAGCCTAGAAATGGCTATCAGTTTGACTTTGAATATTTCTAATAGCTGCCCATTGCCTATTTCTCAGTTCATTGTAGTAGGCTTTTTCTTCTGAATGGTGGTGCAGTTACTATGGGACAGAAAGACTTCTACACAGGAAAAGTTTGCTTGTTGGTTGGTTGGTTTTTATAGAAGCACTAATAGACCTAGAAAGTACATGAACTGCTGACTCTAGTGCTGAGCAAAATATTACACTGCATTTGGGGAGGGCATCCTGGGGTTTTTTTTCTAGACTTATACAGAACTGCTTTTGGAGCACCATCCTCATCACACACAGAGCACACAATATGTGAATTTGGACACCCTCAGACTCACAACTTCTGATCTCAGCAGGGTCTAGGTGGGAGCTGGGTGCTTCATCTCTCAAAGTGCCTGCCCAAGAAAGTATTTTCAAACATTAAAGTTGTAGGTTCTGGGGATCTGAAGGTTAAAGAGGACAAAAATGCTCAGTGAGTTTGAGACACTTCAAAGATGTGAAAGGAGCTATTTTGGGTCTCAGTTCTAGATACCTAAAGTTGTGATGGATGTCTGGGTATGGTACAACGTATTAAACTTTCAATAAATACAGGTATGTTACTTACACAGACTTCACCTGTAGGATTAGAAGATAATTTTCATACAGATTGGCACAAACAAAACATTATCCAAAAAATACTTTTTGTTTATTAAAGGTACGTTGTGCTTTTATACTTTGTTTTCCAACCATTCCACTTGAACCATTTGCACTGTATTGACCTGCTCAGAGCCTTGAGGGAGGCTGTTAAAATATGTAACGTGAACTCACAGAGGTGTCAAATATTAACAAGTGTTCTCTGCCCTGCTGATGCTGAACGTTGATCCACCTCAGGCATCAAGAAACTGAGAGAGCTAATTTGTAAGTGTTGCCTTTCCTGTTCTCTCAGATGGTTGGGTAAGCAGGCTGAAAGGTCTGTCCTGTAGCTATTTGACTTTATATAGGAACTCCCATCTTGCTCATTTTGGCAGTAGCAGGATCCCACCCAGCAGCATACTAATCAATGTGACTAACATCTCTCTCCTGGGGTGCATTGTTTCTCTCATCCTGTCCCCAGAAGCAAGACTGTGTATTTAGCTGTATAATGTTAAATGTATCACTGTCATCTGCAGGGATATGTTTTTAGCTGTACTTTTTGCTGTGAGTTCCTACTAATGCAGACGAGTCAAAACGGTGCACTACCACCCAAAATGGAAGATGATGGGATTTCTGTGGACTTCAGATTCTGGGAGAGGCAGTTCCCAGTTCTAAAATGGATACTCCTTCTGCCCAGAAAGGTTTTGCCTTACTACAGCTGACACAGTGAAGACCCAGCAGAATCCTGTCCCTGTTCATCCAGGGATGAAACCTCCTGCCTGGAATCCACACTTACCCTCACTGCTGGGTAGCCCAGAGGAACAGGCTAATTTAATACACTTGACCTAAGGAAACATAACTGAATGCTCCCTCCATAGAATGTTTTCTTGAATTTAGGAATGCCAGTGAAGTCTTGTTCAATACTGCTGGGGACTTTAATTAGCAGAAATAATGAAGTACCAGACGAACTGTGCTTTGGGTGGTTATGATCGTGTACTAGAGTGCTTTTTTATTGGGCTGCTGTTATTTTGGAGCTGCCTCATGCTGTCCCTTCTTCTCCAACCTGACTAAACTTTCCTTAGCTTGTGGGGGGAACAATTGCCTTTTGCTGTAATTAATATCGAGTCAAAGTTCTTTAAGTCCGCTGTGTCCTTTAGCATTTCCCTTAACAGCAGGGTTTGCTTTTGACAACAAAATGTTTCATTACAATTTAATTACAAATACTGGCTCCCAAAAATCATAGAGAAATATGAAAATCATAGATGAGCTGAACCACCTTCTGAAGTCACTTGTGTCTCTCTGGCAAACTGAATATCTGTCTGATTTTTTCAGTGAGAACATTAAGTTAGATGGGAGGAACCTGTACTAAAGTGTTGGTTAATTTGTCACAGAAAAGCATGTCTTTAAAAAGAGTAGGATGCTCAGTGAAAGTAAAGGGGCTTACTCTGCATTATTTATAAAAGTCATATGCCATTACTTGCTTGACAAATATTGTTTTTCATAGGTTGCTATGTTTTGTTTTCTTGTTTTGCATGTTTTTAATAGACTGAATATAAAGATTTTATCACAACACCATTCTTAATAGTATAAAACAGTCAACATGTTTGACCTGCCATTTGTTTATTTCACCTGTAGGTATTTATGGAACCATTTATGTAACAAACTGCTTGGAAATTGTTGGTTTTATTATTATTTATTGGTATTCTACAGAGATCCCACTGAAGCACTGTGGTTTGGACAACGCACCACAGTTTTATCAGTGAATAAGCTGAGTTCTTAAATGAGTGCCCGATTTCTTTACTCTTGCAATGTGCAGGTTCTTCACAATTCCCTTCAGTCGGCTGAGTGTTTCACATTGTCGTGGGCAAACATGACACGCACGTGTTGATGCAATTTATTTTTACAGCTTAATAATGTGCTTTGAGTTATCACTCTTCTAAGCTCTGGTGTTCTGTTTTCCCCTTAGGGATACGATGATGGATATGGGGGTGAATATGATGATCCAAGCTATGAGGCATATGATAACAGTTATGCCACCCAAACACAAAGGTAGGCATTTGTGCTTTTATATTATTTCTCCAAAGTACACTTTTTTTAATCTTAGTTTTTCATGTAAATTTCCTGGTTTATTTTCCATATTAAATTTTACAAAATCTCAGAGTACTTTAGAAAGCTATCAAAAAGTAATAATCACAGTCAGAGTTTATATACAGAGATTCAGATGAAGCAAAAATGTGAGCAGCTGTGCATTTAAAATTGGTGCAAATTAAGTGTAATTTTTTTTTTGTAACAAGCGATTACATCTTTTTCTTATTTGATGTTATTCTGAACTTGTTTGTGCCCTTTTTTTTATCTTTTACTGGTGATAAGTTTTGAAGGACATCTCATACCATGTTTTAGGAAAAACCAGAAGGAAATTAAAAAAATATTTGCAATGGTAACCTGTTTCTGGTTGGCATCCACCATCAAGGTAAACTATAGAAGGGAGTTACGTGGCAGAAGTAAGGCTGAAACTATCTGGTTTTGACCAGTTATTTTCTAAGCAACTCTCAGAATTTATAAGTTTGGAAATTTATTTTTTTGTCCTTGTGATGTGGAAACATAGGGAAAAGCTACATTCACATCTTTTATTGATTTGTGTCAGTAAGATAAGGCAACAAAAATGATCCCATTTTTATAAACATGCAACTCACACACTCATCCATTAATGTGCCAGTCAGTGCATATTTATTAAATAAGGAATGGCATAATTTTCACTTTTAAGCTAAAGGATAAAAGGGTCCTTCAGCCAGTTATTCAGAAAGTGCTGCTATGCGTGGCTAAAACAACTTGTAAGGTTGTGGAAAGGTAAATAAAATTCTAACAAGAAAAGACACAGATTTTAACTGAGTTAGTGTGGCTCTCACTGAGCAAGAAAGTGATGTATATACATATAGAGTTCTACACTCCCAAGGCCAGAGGGCCTTTAACTTGCTTTTTTGGTTAGCCATGTTTTTCACTGAATGCTTTGCTGATGTAAATGCCTGTCAGAATTACATTCAGCTCTGGAACTGCTGTAGTGAGTGATACTTGAGTGGATAAGAAAAACTTTATAAGTATTTTTATATCCAGTAAAGTATATTTAAAAAGGATTTGTCACAACTAAATGTGAACTCCGTCAAGTATACTTTAACACTTTCAAGTAATTATACATTACTAGCTGCACCCATCATGTCATTGTGTAGGTAGGTATTCTTATCAAATGTACATCAACTTGTTTTAAAAAAATTCAATTTTTGCTACATGAGTGAATTGTCACAGGAGATATTGCTTCTGATGTAAAAACAAAAATTAGTTGGAAATATCTTCCTATGACATTGCTTTATATCATCTGAATTAACCTGTAATTTCTTTGCAAGTGTATGTTCCAGGCAACTAAATGAAAAATATATCAACTTTATGAGGAGTATATTATAATGCAGCTAGAACTAGTAGTGATAATTTGATACAAGAAAGAAAATTTATAGTCACTTAATTTAGTAAATTAAACAGCTATTAAATTTAGTCATCAGATATGTTTTCTACTAATTTGAGCTACCTCTAGGATACCTAATATGTTTAAAATCTGCGACTAAAACATTTCCTTTTGAAATATATGACAGGACATGTGGTCCTATTTACCCATGTTGAGTGGCACTTAATGCCTCAAGTAGCCTATTGATTTCAAAGAGAGCACTTTCAGAGCTACATGCTTCTCATTCCAAAGATTTAAAGAACAAATGGACCATTAAATACACAATCTGTATTTCTGCACCTTATCAGCCATTTAGCTTCATAAAAATGCCTGCTTACTGAGCGAAAAATAAAAATAATAATACAATACAGTGAAATAGCGTGCCCAAAATATTTGGTCAGATGCGTATTTTAAAATGTTTTCTCCAATATCTTGCATAATAGTATGTTCCAGTCCTATGAGACTTACCATGCGCACACCTAACAAAGAAGACAAGTAGTACAGCTCCAAATTACTTACTTATCTCATCTGGTATGTCATTTAAAGGAAAAAAATAATAAAACCTTGCCAACAATGTCTGTGCTCAGCCAGAAAATTATCATTGCTTCCCTCTGCAGGGGTTGACTGAAATTCTAAAGCATAAGATGAGAAGAAATTGTAGTGAGGGGCTTGATGCAGAGTACCAAGATTTCTGTTCATGTTAAGGGCGGAGTTTCCTGTTGCTTTTTATGGCTTATTAGGGAATCAGTGTGGGAATTCTTAGAGATACTTTTGTTTGACCGTCTTGCTGTGTATGTTGACCAAGCCTTGTTCTCTTCATTGCTTCAAAAAGAACATGTTGGGGTGGAGGGTCATGAACAACCAGGGTAGATGGTCTGAGCTCAGGCTGACTTTGGTGTGCTTTAGAGCAGAGCTCATAGTGTCATGCCTTGTTCTCCTGCTCTACCCATGCACGGACTGAAGATAGTTTGGACAGCCTGCCACCACCACCCTTTACCCTTGCCTTTGTCTTCCATAGATACTTCTTGTATCTATGGGTACTTGCAGATACTTCTTGTATGTACTGCCCATTTGCCAGAGCCTTTCTGCCCCATTCATTATGGGGGCCTCTGCTGTCCAAGAGGTCTGATTTGGAATTTTGCAAACTAAACTCTGCCAACAGCAGAGAAAACGAGCACGATACAGACATGCATGATGCATAGGATTATGGTTTAGTAGAAGGAGCACCACAAATACCAATCCCCAAGACAATTCAGATTCTGTACTTCAGCGCACAATTATCTAAAAGTTTATACTAAAAGTCAGGGATGGTGTTGCAGATCCAACAATACACTTGGTATAGGTCCTTCTCTAATAGACTTCTCTAATGAACTTCTCCAGACAGAAAGCTCTGTCCTTCATGACAGCAGTCTGATTTTTAGGGTTGAAACTAGGGGGATGGGTCAACTGAGGAAGAGGTCATGACAGAGTCTCAGAATCGGGCTGAAATGAAACCCACAGTAAGTCTGCGTGTCTGAACAATCTAAAAGGCGTCTTAAGCACACTTTGAAATGGAGCAAAGAAGCAACTTGAAGAAAGAGAAAAGCAGGACTCTCACTATGGTAAGTACCACCTGTACCTTATTAACTTGGGGAGACTTATTTTAGATATAAGAGAATTATGGGTTATGACAGTCTATATTGCATGGAGGTATGTCTTGCTTTAAATAGCAGAAGATGTATTTGTAAAGCCCGTTTTTCCCTCCTGGGAAAAACAGACAGTCCCATAATGACAACCCAGAACACAAGATGGAACCTCAGGACAGATTTAAATGAACTGTCTGTCCTTCCCAACTGAGTCTGTAAACATTATTTGCAGGATTCTGTGAAAGATTACACATTTTCTGAGGACATCTAGAAAGCCTGCTCATTTTAGAATTTTTTTCATACAGATGTCAAAATACAATTTTTAAGGTAATTGCAATGAATGCTTTGTCCAGTACCAAAAAGAACAAAGAAACAACCATGTCAGTGGGCAGGAGAAGACACCAGTTCTGACATATTTCCCATGAGCAGTATTGCACTGTAATTTGAATTTCTCGATGAAACTTCATTTTCCCCTCTATCTTCCCCTCCTTTCCATATAATGTGAAAATGGATCTAGTTGATAAGAATTATCTGCCTGTCCAGACACACCGAGATATTCAGTCATTGTTAAGTTCATACACTATTCTCTGTGTACTTGAAAGTAAGGCAGAGGACACTCAAAACCTCTCTGCCAGCTAGATTTACCTCCCAAAACTCTAGTCTGACAACTTTATTTAAAAATTTAGACATAGAAGTGTTAATTTCCAACTCAGCTGTAACACAGAAAATGTTGGAAAATCCTATTAGCTTTCAAAATGTAATACACTTTTTGACTTTCTTACCAGGAACTTCTAAATCTGTTGAAATATCACCACTATCCAGGATTCATGGGCTGAAATCACTAGATCACCAGAAGAAGAGGATGCAAGGTTTTGTGAGAGATGTAGAAGATAAGCCTCTTTTGTTACTCAGAGGTTGTTAGGGATCAGATTGTCCCACATGCAGACTGTGGCCAGACTCCTCAGCCAAGACCAACAGAATAATTTGGTGGAAATGGATCATTTGCTGATGAATCGTGATGGCCAAAAGAGTCTTCAGCTCTGCTACCATATCTACAGTCATCTCCACTGGCCTTTGTGTCTCTTCCAGCACCAACAGTTTCATTTCAAAGATACCATGTCTCACAGCCAAAGGAGATACCAAGGAAACCTGGGACTGACTGGCCAGTCATGGGATGAACCAGGAAGGGTATAGTCTCTTTAATCCACTTGTGCCAAACTTATCCAGCCATACGTAAACAGTGGTGCCGAACAGGGAAGAGCAAAGGAAGCCAATGATTTTCTGATGAAGCTTAAAATTTGAATTTGATGTTATTTCCCTGTTCCAGTGCCTGGCATGAATACTCATTCATTGATCCATTCTGGTTGTTGTAGATGGTATATTGGCAGTGGCTTTCAGGTCTGGTTGCCTGGCTTTTTATTCTGCCTTTTTTCTGTATGCCTTTTGTTGAAAACAGCTCAGCAGCAAAATGAGTTGCCGTGTGCTGTGTAAGGAAAGAAGAGCTTATGACTCCCACCTTAGGCTGTAAATAGACTTGTAAATATCAGGAAACCCATCACTTACTGACAAGAAGAATAAATAATTCAGTGATAAAAGACATGAAAATAGTGCACAACGTTGCTGTTACAGATTCCATCCCAGCAGTACAGGCCTTGTGATAGCATGTTGTCATCCTAGCTGTGACTGCAAGATGACATCGGTAAAATGCATTTCTCATGCCTGCCTGCACCCAGCCTCACTAATAATAATAATAATAATAACAGTAACCCAATTTTAGGACTTTGAAGCAATTCTGGGCAAAATATTTACTGTTAATCTTGGAAACAATTTACGTAATGCTTTAGGCAGCAGTCCTCTGGATAGACATTTCATGCTGGTATGCCAGTCATTTTGGCCTAAGAACTTCTTTTTGGTCTGTCAAACTCATACTTCAAACCCATCCTGTATCTGCTGAGCACATAATCAAACTTCTGTTTCTGATACAGAATTGCATATTAGAGGCCATGTCATCTCTGAATTTCCCCTCTAAGATATTAGTTCAGAATTTAAGTTTTAATGTAATAAAATAGATCTAGAACAAATTCTAAGTTCTTGCAAGATTTGAAGACTCACAAACATTGTGTTAGATAATTGATAAAACTGAATTATCTTAGAGGACTGAAGAAGAAAAAAAGGTGCATTAACAGAGAAGTTCAAGTTGACTGATATCTTTCACCTCGCTGAATTGAGTTTAATTCAAAAGGTACAATAATACCTAAAGCTGCGCTGTGAAGTGCAAAGTCCAATTGGGCATCTGTTTTTCATTACTGGTCACAAACAGAAGTAAAAGGACAAAAGTGCTGCCTGTGTCCAGTATGCTGCTATGGAAAATAGATACTGTGACCATATCAGTGTAGTTTTATGCCAATGACTAGTTTGTAGCAATACCTAGCCATTCAGCTTCTAATAGGTGCTACGTTCTTCTAATTACTCACACCCACGGAAAATTTCAAGAGCATATTCAGCCACTGAAGTTGAATATATGACAAGTTACTGACTTTGAAAATAAACTGTTTTCCCTGGTTATTGTTTCTGTTGCAAAGTTCATGTTATCTACTCTAAAACTTGTGTTTATAGCTTCTTTGTTCTGCAGTGTGGGCTGCTAGTACAGGAGCTTTAGGGATCACTTCCTTATTTCTGATCTGATATGCAGGAGTACAACATGGACCACAGTTCAGTCCATGTCACTTATGTGGCTTACAATAGAATCACATCAGTGCAAAGCCATGCTGCAAAATGATTTAGGAAGAGTATTTTATCCAGTTGTATCTCCCAAGAATTATTTGCATCAGCAGGATATATTTGCCTGAGCTCCAGTTCATCCTGGTTATCCTTGCTTGACCTCCAGATATCAAGGTACTGTATGTATATCTGTTTCTGAAGATGAGTTTCTCAAAGCATTGGTAAAATAACAGTAAATAAGTAAAATAACAGACTAGTACACTTTTAAAGACAGCAGTGTAAGGTTCAGCTGGGTGCACACGTTCCTTGGTAAACTCTATTCAGAAGTCCCACTGTTTTCAACTATTTGCTTTGTGCAAAGTTCCAGCAGATTAGTTGTGAGCTATCCATAGTTAAATGAAAGAATTTTGTCCTTAGTTTAAAAGCAATGGTTTGACAAGACTGTGAATAATCATTAATTGAATCAGTAGATTATCACATAGTTAAATGTTTTGGTGATACAGTCAGAGGTTTGCACTTCTCACTGTTAGAATATTATAATGTAGTAAAATACACAGACACATAAATATAGTCCAGGCTGCAATAGGTAAAACAGTTACACTGATTCTTTGCAAACTTAGATATTCATTATTATTATTTTCTCTACTACTCCCTCTTTCACTTTTTAAACACTATGCACTGTATGTATATTTTTTCATATTTCATTTTGGCTATGTGCTTATATCCGCTTGTCTTTAAATAAAGATTTCCCTGTATTTTATTTCCAATCTGTTGAAATCAGTCAAGGCAGGAAGCCTAGAATATGACATTTTATGTATCTTTACAGCAATCTACTTATGGCATTCATCATCAAAAGCTGTTTTCAAATGCCATTTCTCATTTATTTGATCCAATGAACAAAGTGGAATCAAATTTCACTACTCTGAACTAGAGGAAAGTTTTTTCCTCTAAAACTGTCTAGAATTCCTAAAATGCTGCATCATCCACTTTGCAAATACTGTGTCTGCAGACATTTGGTATTATATTCTGAAACAGTCATAATTCTATATCTATAAGAGAATGACAGTGGAATGTAGAATAGATAAATAGAAATTGCCATGTGAAATTAAATGGCAGTTTGGTTTATATTTCATATTTTTCAAAAAGTTCAGAACATGAAGTCATCTTGCAGTTATGTTGGCTCTCCAATCCTGTGCTTGTATAAATTTACTGCCTTCATTGTTTATAATAGTTTTAAATTCATCTTTTCAGTAGCATAAAATCAAACATACAAAAATGCTGGAGACAGTTGAATCTAGTTTGGTTTCAGGCATGTTGTAAGGTACTAAATAAATCCAGGAGTATGGTAATAGAGATATTCTCCTCTGTTAAAAATATTGGATACAATCAAAACTGAGCTTTCAGGAAAAGGGAGACTTTATCCACTAAAATGTTTACCATATTATTCCATTAGTTCTAAAGAAGTATTGAGTGAAGGACTATATTTGTGATTTAAGACTAAGTCCTGTAAGTTCCTATATTCAAAAGATTTGTCATTTTCCTTATAGATACAATGCTCTATTAAGTAAAAATGTTCCAGTAAATTTCAAATTCCTAGAAGGATTGTTTCTTTATTCACACATTTCCATGATGAGATACCATTTTGTAAAAATTTCATATAATGTAACTCACTTGAATGCAGATCTTGCTCACCTATCTTCCAGGCAGAAGCTCTGTGTAAACAGCTTTTCTTTCATGGCCAACTGTGTGCTAAATCCTTCATATAGGAGGGAGAAGCTTTACAAACACAAGACATGTTTTATGTCTTATATAAAACAACTACAGCAACATTAGACTGGATCCTGTTAGCACAGGAACTGAATATTTGATTGTACCAGTTATTGATGTTGGGAGCTGAAAACACCAAAGATTTCTGAGCAGAAATTATATAGGGAAAGAAGGAGATAATTTTATATAGACCAAGAGTTCAAAGGATCCGTTTGAGGATGTGAAAAAGAGACTTGTCTAAGATATTGAATCCCACCTCTAAAATATTAAATCCCACTTTTAGGATTCTTGTGAGCTGTACTGGGCATTAGCTTGACTCCAAAATCTTGTCTAAAGGCAGCCCTGACTGGGATGTATCTCTAAAGGAATGATAAATGTTCATTCACCTGTATTCATGTATAGATGCTGATTGCAAACTGTCAAAGGCTAGGAATCTCTCCTCAGAGAGTTCCAATCCCAAACCACAGTACTGGTTCACTCTCACATTCTTGAGTTCAACAACACAAAGATGAAAGTATCTCAAATTATTTTTACTTCTTCAAAGGCTAGTGTACAAGTTTTTAGCCTATTTCATTATGAGTCTGAACTGTGGAACTTGACTGACATCAGCTGAATCTCTAGTTTGAACCAATTCATGTATTTCACAAAAGAAGCCTAATTATTATCTAATGGCAGAGTTATAATTCCAGTGATTTATCAAAAGCCTCTAAATTGGCTAGTTCCTTCCCAGCATTTCCCAATAAAATATACTGACATATACTCTACCAGTTTAAAAGTACCATTAGGAAAGAAAAAGAAAATGTTTTAAAGGAAAATATAATCTGCTAAATCTAAATTAACAGGTCTACTCAAAGATTTTCCATTTCTTAGGATCTTTTAGGACAGACTACAGAACACACTTGTGTACAGATTCACTCATTAGCAATGTTTAAATATGAACTCTTTCTTGTACCTTTCTGCTTTGGCTTTAGAGAGCCCATTGT
The DNA here is from genome assembly GCF_971803275.1 of Cyanistes caeruleus. NCBI lineage: Eukaryota > Metazoa > Chordata > Aves > Passeriformes > Paridae > Cyanistes > Cyanistes caeruleus. The sequence continues at coordinate 25,641,002 of NC_141702.1, read as the reverse complement.
ATGTCTGCAGCCACACTTGAGAATAAAGGCCTAGATGCATCCTTCACCAAAAAAAAAAAAAGCCCAAAGAACAAAAAGAGAGAAAGGAAGAACAAAACAAAACCCCCCCACACAACCAAAGAGCACAAGGGAACAAGAAGTGCTTCTGTTCTTCTGTTCTTGCAATGTTCTGCTGCCTTGTATTACTGCAGCTGTAAGAGTAAGAGCAGCCAGGGAGCCAGATGGTTTTGTTGATAACCCAGGCTCTCTTGCCAGCAGCTTCCTGCAGGTGCAGGAAGAGATTGGTCAAAGGCTAATGCAATCTATTCATTAATGCATGTCTTCCTGCACCTAACCCCAGTGACCTCTGAGTGGTGAGCATCACACTTCCCTTGGGTAGCTTGCTGACTCAAGAGTCAGGCTTTCATGGCTTCAGTCTTAGCCCTTTTGTTTGTGCTTCTCAGCCTAAACCACTTTAAAGCGCTATTCTCTACAGGCTTCTGAGCAAAAAGCTGTGTGGCTTCCCATGGGTGTTGACACAGTCAAACTGGAATTCAGTTTTTGGTATTAATATCAATTTTAAAAAGTCGCAGTTAACAAGTGGTTAAAAGTCTTTGTTGGCTTTAAAGGTTGCCATTTAGGTACAGTCTCTGTACTTGAGCCTTCGTCATATCATGGGAGCCCTAGATAATACAGTTTGCAAGGCACTAAAGGACCCTTATCTCTCAAAAACAAGCATCTTCTGCTGGTTTGAGTTTGGGGTTTTTTTAGGAAACTGATCCAGCTTTATCAGAGTTTATGGAAACTTTGATCTCAAATCTTTTAAAATGAACATGTTGAGAAATATTAACCAAAATAAAAAGTAAAAAACTTAAAGCATAAATAGGTAACAATTATGAAGATTTCCAGTAGATGTATTATTAATCTCCTTGTCCACAGAGTAGGAATTAGGACAGGGTCATATATCTGTGTTGTAAATACTTCTTATAGAGAAAAATAACATCAGAGTTTCTCATATACAAACCCAATTAAACTGCTTGTAAAGTACATACCCCTGTGTATATCAATTTTTCCATGATTGCTACCTGTAGAAGGTTACTAAGGTGTAAGTCATAGTACATCAAGACCTCTATGTTTCAGAAATCTGGTGTTAAAGTATAGTGCAAGTAAAAGCTGAGAAGTTGGTAATGAGTTAATCCTATCTGCTTTATAGAATGTGTTGCATCCTGCTTTCAGGTGGGTGCATGTACTTTAAGTAAATTACATTTCATGTTGCTTGAAAGTAATGAATGCTAATGATAGATAATGGTGTTTTGTTTCCAATTAGCACTGCCAAGAGAGTCAGTGGTTTCTAGAGCTCATGATCACTATATTTTCCAGGAACAGTCTGAGAACTATAAAATTATATAAACAAGTATTATTTATGCTGAATGCACTTGCTGATTGCTTCATTCTCAGTTGGCCATAATGAAAATGGAACTACTTCTCTCTGTAGTTCAGTAATTTTTAAAAAAAGAATGGTTTTAAAGCCGTAATCTATCACATATTTTTGATAAATATCACCCATTGTTTACTTTGCTATAAAACAGGAAAATGTCTACAACTAAATGCAGATAACAGATTATAGTGAGTATTCAGAGAGGTTTCAAATAAGGCAGATGAATGGATAAACAGTCTGGCCCACAAAATACGAGTTTAAGTCTGGTATTTTATAGTAAGAATTAAGTTTTGTTCACTTACATATTCTTCAAAACACTTTTCAATATGAGTTAGCAAGGAATTTAAAATGCCATTTTGGCTCAAATCTACAAAAGAGATGTTATATTCAGGGAAATAAAGTTGGAGGACTTAAATGACAATCGTGTATTGTGCTATGAATTACGTGTTTTCAGGAATGTGTTTTGTGCTGACAGACATCAAATATGTGGTATGTAACAAATTTCTTCCTTTTTATAGTTGTAATAGAGCTTGTTTCTTATTTTATGATTGTTTGTGTATTAACTTAGTATTCTGTTGATAGTGTATTTCAGTTCAGAATGTTCACTGCAGGATTTTTATCTCACATTCTTATTACCTCTATGATTGTGTGTTTCTTTCTTAAATAAAAGCTTACAACACCGATAATGGAGCAATGAATCTTTTACCTGCTCTTGCAAGTCTTGTTCTGCTGGATATTATGTTGATGGGTAATAGCTCAAGGCCCTCATCAGTGATCACTGAAGGCAGGACTGATGTTGATAAGTTATTGGCCTTTGGATTGGCCTCCTTTTAAAGCTAACCTCTGGAGGCAGCTGCTTTGGTTTGCAAAACGTATCAGGAAGAGATATTAGCATCCTATCTGCTGGCAGAAGATGGTTCTGGTGTTTCTTTTCTTTTAACACTGCTCACTAGTCCAACACCCTTCTCCACCCAGGAAAGCAGGCAGTATGCCAAAATGAAGCTTCTAAAATTAGTTTTTCATAGGGCTGTCTGCCAGAGCTGGGTGGTATGTCATGTGTCTGTTCTGAACAGTCCAAGTCATTTCTTATGTCTAAGCCATGAGCTTATAGCCATGACTAGATAAATTATTTAACCCTGATGCTGCAGTGCTTTACTTCACCTTACATAATCCTGTAATTCCATTTAATTGGCTACTGAAATAATTACAAAATAGTACAGAATGAATATTGTGTTCTGCAAATAAAAGATGTATTCTTCCTGTCTGTTCTTGCACCATTTCAGTAGGTGGGTTTGTATATTTAGATAATTAATTTTCAAGCAACTGGATGGTTTCTGCTATCCAGGAAGTGACAGTGATTGTGTCCTATAGAGCTCAGTTGACACTGGGAAAAGTCTTCATTGAAGTATTAACTTAATTCGTTATTCTTATGTCTATTTTCTGCAACTGCTTTAGCAAATGAATTTCATCTCTCTGAGATACTGGTGTTACTGTAATTCATTCACTCATATGAATGACTTCTGACTAAACTACTGAATTAATGCACAACAATTACAGTTACATTTTCAGTTAAAAAACAAGTCAACTGATAACTGTCAGTTATCAGATACATGCAGTCAGTGTTCTCGAGTGAGACAGAACATGAAACATTCTCAGAAATTATTCCAAGAATAGTTATGGATAGCTATTAAGTTCACAGAATTAAAAATCTGATTACAGGCTGTTTGTGAACAAAGTTAAAATTAGTTTAAGAAAATAATTGTTATAGATTGCTTGTTTATCTCTATTGCACTTCTGAAATATTTCTACTTGTACTCCACTGTCAATTAAGCTTCTGTCTCAAGCGTAAACTAATATCTTTTAAACAATAATCCAATATGGAAATAGCCTGAGCAGTAATGCTATAATTATAGCAATATTGAGCTGCTTGCCTATTTTTGTTCATTTTGCATGTCTGTCTCACACAGTGTCCAGGGAAAAAGAAGCAGAATTAACAACAACTAAGAACTATCAACAAAGAAAGTGTTACATTTTCTGTTTGGTTCACTGCAGATTGAAGAAATACAGTATAGTGGAGTTCATGGAGATTTTTTGGGGCAGAAACTGATTCTTGTATGTTTACCTGTTATCTGAGGATAGAAGTAGCCTGATCTTGAATTTGGTACCATGTACCAAAACTACTATGCCAACTATAAATAATAATAGCAGTGAAGCAAAACTGTGAATTCCCTTTCCATTTAATTATGTCTCAGAGGTTGAATTTTCTGGATGCCCACTCCATGTAATAGCTTGGAATTGCTGATGATCAGGATATAACTATTATATGAAATATTTTGATAACATGTTAATATGACTATTCATAATTTTTAAAAAAAACTAGTTTGAGACTGTTAAGTGTGATTTTGCACTCCTAGACCCTTGTTTCTTTCAATTTGTGTTTTATTGATCACTGTATAAAACTTTCCATGGGTGTCCAACAACCATGTTAGGAAAGAGACTGTGGAGAATAAAATTTCTCTCTAGAGGCAGTGGGAACATGCTTTCTTCTTCAGGATCAAAGCTGAAAACCTGTCAGTGTTTTTGGTTAAGTTAAATAGTTTGCAGGTTCCACACCATACAGTACAGTCAGCTTTGTGTAAACAAACCATGCTGAGTTTGGTAATGCATAAATGTTTAGAATTACAGGTAAATAAGGATGACAACCCTTTTGTTAGTTTAGCAACAGTGAATCAGTGTGAAACAGTGGTCCTTTTTTAGACCTCATGTTTGCAGATGCAATTTCTCTCAGTCTTTGTCACATCTCCCAGTTTACATATTTAGGATCAAAATCATTTTATGCTGAGTAGATAAGAAATGTGATGTACTGTATGATAGCATTTATTGTCACGGATATATTTTCTTTCATATCTTTAAATATTCACTATGCCTGAAACTAGCTGGACTATGCTATTATGCCAAAGTGTTAAAATGTCTTTTATTTCATGAGCTGTTTTTGTTTTGAGTTGAATACCTGTGATAATAGTGACATGGCTATCTGAATCTGTTGCAGTGTGCCTGAATATTATGACTATGGTCACGGAACAAGTGAAGAGGCTTATGACAGCTACGGTAAGGTCTCTTCTATCTTCTGCAAATGTGTGAAATCAAAGGAAAATATCTGTCACTAGCAATTCAGAAATTACTTCCATACACTTTTCTTTATTTGTCTCATTTTACAAAGACCAAACAAAATAGATTTGTGTAACTTTAGGGTGAGTTTTGATGTAGAACCAGAAAATTGGACTGATGAATTTTAATCAAAATTACAAAGCAAATTACTTACAGTCACAGGTCAGTTTAACAGCAACACAAAAGTTTCTATTAGTGCTTGAATATCTTTCACAGTGCTAAATTTCAGTCAGCTTGATGTGCCAACAATACTATGCATCTATTGCTGTCATTTGCATAATTTCAACCAGCAAGATTTGTGAGATTTAGGAATATAGACTTAATCAAAGTGGAAGGAAGGAGAGGATGGTGTATCACCATGGGAACCCCTATTGCACCAAGATAAAGGAGTATCTCATGCCACACTAGGCAGTATGAGTAGAGGGAGAGCTGTAGTCTGCCCCACTGAGTCTGTCTCTGAGCTGGAACAGTTCCACTTCATGGGTGTGGGGGGCATGAAAGGAAGAGAAGTGTAGCTCCCATGGTATAAACTCAAAGTTGTTTGCTATTACTGATATCTTTCAATAACTAGAGTCTAGACCATGTTTTCCTATTAATAATTATCAGTATGTTGTGTCAGGTGGCACAGTGAATCTCGCTCAGAGATTTTCACTGAAATAACAAAGCTGGCTACTGTCAGCTTAGAGTGACCCTAATATTCAGCAGAGATGTCATGCCTGATTTACTGCTTCTGAAGTATCCTAAGTCTACATGGTGACTTCCACAGCATTGTGAAAATGAGAGCTGCTGGAAATGATGCTGCAAATGAAAGTTACACTAAGGGGTTATATAAGTGTTTCTGCTTGAAATAAATAATTTCATTCATGCAGCTGTGAGGCAAATACCACTAACGCAAATTTGCAGTTTCCTCTGTATTGGTGCAGAAATAGACATTACTGAGACCTTGTCAAAATGATTGCATTGCATAATCAGAAATAATTTATTTTTTTGTACAATCAGTTCTCACAATATATTTGGATGATACAATGTGCAGTCAAGCACATTTTCAATGCTAGGCAAGTAATAATAGTAGTTTATCCATATACATGTGGGTGGTTCAGTTACCCTTTGTTTTGCTTCATTTTTGTTCATACAGTTTTAATAGCTGTAGTGGAAGATCCTTCCTCCCATCTACAGATCCCCTCTCCACTGCTGTCCTGAATGCACTGTTAAGCTTTTGAGCAATGCAGAAAATAGTCTGAACTCAGCAGTAAGAATTACTCACTGTAACTTTTAATTACACTCCTCCATGCTGAATCTCCATGTGTTTGGGCAAGACACTTAAAGTAGTGTCACTTTCCTTCCAATCCCTCATTTGTAAAACTAGAAGAATATTACTTGTTTTCCCAGCAGGGATTTTGAATAGGCTAATTAGCTAAGGCTTACAAAGTGTTCACAGAGTGGCATCATGACTAAATTTATGCTCTGCATGAAGCTTCTATTTTTTGTTTTCCATTCAAGCAGTTGAAACAAGCCCAATATGTCTGTGTTTCCTTTGCTAGTCTTAAAATATATGGCTGATAACTGTGGACTTGATTTTTTTTTTTTTCTTTTAACTATTATCTGAGTTGGTATTTGTCTACAAAGATCTGAGTGTTACCAATAACCTGGAATAAACTTAAAGTTGAATAATATTTCAAATTGCAATTTTTCTACTTTCTGAAAGCAGATACATTTATATGTAACTGTTTATGCTACTCTTGGTTCACTTACTTTAGAAGATCAGTAAATTTGCCAGTTTCATGCCTTGGAAATCTGTGCAGGAACTTCTGTCCTTCCTAAATCACCATTATTTATCTGAGGAGGTAATGTGAGTACACAGAGCTACAGACCTATAGAATATACGCTGAACTTCCTCCATTTCTGAGTTTTTGCTGTATACACTGATGTTCTCTCTGATCTATCACCCCTTCTCCTCCTCACTTTACCCTAATTCTCCGTTTCCAGTTCTCTACTTTTTCAGGATGTTTTCCAATTTATTGTGAGTTTCCTGAACCCATTCCACTGTATAAAATCAGCTTCCCCTTCATTTTTCATCATCCTGCAAAAATTAACAGGTTTTTTTTTTTCATTTGAGCTCAATTACACACTTTGTTTTGCCTTCCATAACAAGGCTATATTCCTCCTTTACAATTCTTTCCAGCACACATCTGCAATTCCAAATTCTCCCAAACCCTGAATATGACCACAGACAAATGGTACATGAATACAGTCTTGTTGTCAACTCTTAGGTGTTATGTGCTACAACTTTGCTTTTCTCCTTTATCCTTTTCAATACCAGTATCTGAATTATCAAAAATTTACTAGCTTGGCATTTTTTTACTTTCTTCCATGCATCCTCTTGCTTCCAACTTACCTTTAGAGAGGACAGTTTTCAATCCTGAGAAGGTTTTCTTTCATTTTTTATGAAGTAGATTCAATGAAAAAGTAATGTTACTTCATACTTACAATCTTTTTAAAGTATAGAATAGGGTTCTCTCTAGCTTCTGAAGTATAGAGCACAATGGTACTGCAATGTGAGCTGCCTGCTATGACATTTCTTGCTATCTGTACTTGTGAGAAGTAGCAGGTGGTTTGTGTCTCATGGGTTCTTCTCTGCTCCTTTTAAAAGAACTTGGGGAGAATTCTGATTTTCTGATTTTGGGGAAACTGTTTCCTCAGAAGATCATAAGATTTAAGTATTTATGGATTTTTCACAGCATGGTTCCAAAAATCAGAGGGGTGTTTTAGAGCAGAGCCCTAAACATTTAATTCTCACCATTTAATTCTCAGGAAGTTCACATCTCTTTGATTAGATGGAAGTACTAAACAGGGAAGAATCTGAGTAACTTGTCATAAGCTGGGCAAGGTGGATTCCTAAACAGTATCCACTGTTGTAAAATCCATGACTTAACTGCCTTAACTCCTTGCTCAGTTTCTTTTTTGAAGGTTTGTAAGAATTCCATCCCCTCCAAATCCAGCCAAGAAATCTCCCAAGACAGTAGGAAGATCAGGGATGTATGTAAAGTCACACTGCTTTCCATGACTAAGGGGTGTTCCATGAATGAAAATTTGCAGTACAGAACCCCCTCAGGAAGTCAGAAACTTAAGCTCTGTTGTGATTTGATGTGCTTGTCACCCAGTCTCTCAGAAGGATCAAAGTAGAGACACTTCAAAGCATTCCCTGCAGCAGTCTCTGAGCACATGGAAATACAGTACTCAGGAATTATGAGATTCCTACAAATTTTTTATAAGATCAGGATTATGCAGCTACTGCTAGAGAATTTTGAGGATCACTGTTCCACACTGAGGAACATAAATTTGGGACATATGCCTGAAAATCTTAGAATGTATCCCTTATAGGGTTTCTTCATGTGAGTTGTAAAGAAATATCTTTAGAAGGCAGTTTAAAAATAAAAGATCAGTCATTTAAAGTACTGTACAAATTTTCAAAAATGTAAAGCATCCTCACTTCTAATCACACTCAACAAACATTTATGATTCTTCTGTCACTGAAGGTTTCGATACCTGCAGATAAGTCTAAACTAAGGTAACAGTGTCATGTTAACTCGATGCTTATGTTTTAAAAGAGAAAGCATGACATTGGATTAATCTCTGAACAAAAAGTTTATATTCTTTGCTCTCATTACACATTAGTAATTTTGTGGCTTCCCTTCTGGCACTGTTGTCATCTGAAGAGATATCTAGTGAAAACATGAATTTAATCATTTGTCTTACAAATCAATTAGGATAAAACATACACCTAAAGTTTGGTAACTAAGAATCTTTCCTGCACATCTGTAACATCTCAACTCCAAAAAGCATCTTTCCTGGACAGAACTACTGTAAATAAGAGCCCTTTGTAATCAATTCATGTTCTCATTTCTTTTTCCTTTTCCCTGTTGTTTATTTTTAGAGGAAACAGCATTCTTGATTTAAGTGCTGTGGTGTGTTAGGTCACATTAGATAGATAACAGAGAAGAGTATATGACTTGCAGGCAAGGCAGAACCAAGAAACTGTATTCTTGACATCTGACCTGCTTCATTGGTTTTTCATCTGAATCCTTTTTTGTCCTTGATCAGAGCATTCCAGACTTCGTTTTTGAGCAGCTCTTTCTGTCTTAGTTCTCCCAAAGGCTGGAGACTCCAGCGGTGAGCTCTGCCAGTTGCTGCTGCAGAAGGCTCGAGAGGCTTCTGCCCCTCCTTCCAAAGGGAGACTGCCATGGTAGTGAGAGTGAGCCTCTTGTTAGATGCTACAGTTCACAGCCTGGTGCATATCCAGCCTTGTGTATTACCTGAAAATTATGGCCATTATGTTTTTATGTCAGGTCATAAACTGCAGTATCTGACTCAGACTTCTCGTTGCTACTACCAAAAAAGCAGAAACCCTAGATAGAGAGTGAAAGGATCGGTGGAAGTCTATAACCTCTTAAACCACCACAATTAAATTAGGATAACACCATCTGCCAAAAGCCTTAGGAAAGAGTTAGGAAGGTTAATCTGTGGCTTGCCACCTACAAAAAGAGGGAAGACATAAATGAACTCCAGTTACATTACTGCTGCTTTTCAGGAGAAGTTTGCAAGGCTTTTTACTGCATGTTCTGCCGTTGCATTAAGGAGACATTGAGTATTTTGTGTCTTCATCAAAATTTTTCAGCTGTTTAGATTTTCTCAAATGATCTTTTTTTGATGCATATTGTACTCCAGTTTAGCATTAGGTACTTGTATACTTGTAAAGAACTGAGCATTTGGTTTTAGGATAATTCCATCTTTAATTAAAATTGGTGAGTGTGACCGTTTGCTGTAATTCATTTTAATGTAAGACATTATTTAGGTTGTAAAATGCTGCCACAATTATTTAACTATTTCACAAATAATTCCCTGCCAGTCATGCCATATAAGAGCTTTGCAATTGTTTTAACAATTTAACAATTGTTTACTAAGTAATCCTCTACAGAACTGGCACTTCATGAACAAATTCTTTATAGACCTTTATAGCTAACAACTAAAAATGTACAGCAATATTCCAGTACTCTTTTATTATATTGTTTAATTTTTTATTCTGTTTGTCCTAAAAAACTGTATCATCTAGTAAATAAAGTTTCTCTATAATGACAATAATAGTTTCTGCTGAACAAGTAAAAGTAAGTATATCATGATGAAATTAGTGGAGGAAAGCATGTATGGAGGGTTTAATCTTCTGGAATTCTGATAAATAGCTTGACTGAGGAGATGTTACCTTAGGAGACATGAATTCTCATACTTCATTAGAAGACATGCTCATGTCATGGAGAAGCTCAAGGAACTGCCACCCTAGTGTGAAATAAGCCCTCTATGGCAATGACAAAGTAAAATGAAGCCGTGTCACAATGTATACAGAGAAAATACTTTTGAAAAAGCACTTCATAGCAATTGCTCTGCAGATTGAGATATGCAGGTTTTTTTCAGCTGTTGAGTCCAAGCTCCTTCTTCATTTTTAATAACTTTAGTATTGTAGATCATTGCTCCTAATATTCATTATGCTCAGCATGCTAAGGGTTTCTTGCCTTTTTTTTTCCTAGCCTAGTCTCATTTAAATATTCAAATGTAGGAAGTCAAGTGCTCAAATAATTCATAGTGACTGATTTGCTGATGTAAGAGACATAGGTCTGATCCTCATCATTACAGTGTTTGACTTCACATGGCTTGTGATTACAAACAATGTCTTTATCAACACTAATTAACAAAGTTTTACTAATGTGCACCAGTTTTTCATTTATATCATCTGAGTGTATACATTTGGCTTCTCCTAGAAAATATTATGGCAACATACCAAGCAAAACTTTCCTTGGTGTGTGGGTCTTAAAATCATCAGGGAATAAATAATAAAACTATAGAATGGTTTGGGTTTGAAGGGACTTTAAAGATCATGCAGTTTCAACCCACTGCCATGAATGAAAACACCTTACACTGGCCCAGGTTGCTCAGAGCTCCATCCAGCCTGGCCCTGAACACAGCCATGGATAAGGAAATCACAACTTCTCTGGGCAACCTATCCCATTGCCTCACCACCCTCACAGTAAAGAGTTTCTTCCTAACATCTAATATAAACTTGCTCTCTCTCTGTTTGAAGCTATTTCCCCTTCTCCTGTCATTACATGCTCTTGTAAAAAGTCCCTCTCCATCTTTCCTATAAGTTTCCTTCAGATACTGAAAGGCTGCAATTAGTTCACCCTTAAGCCTTCTCTTTTCCAGGCTGAACAATCCCAATTCTTGTAGATTTTCCTCACAGGAGAGGTGTTCCATCCCTCTAATGATCTCAGTGGCCTCCTCTGGGCTCACTCCAAGTCCTTGTCCTTCCTGTGCTGGGGACCCCAGAGCTGATGCAGCACTGTAGGTGGGGTCTCACCAGAGCAGAGCAGAGGGGCAGGATCCCCTCCCTGACCCTGCTGGACACGCTGCTTTGGATGCAGCCCAGGATACAGTTGGATTCCTGGGCTACGAGTGCACAAGGCCAGTTCATGTCCAGCCTCTCATCCACCAAGTCCTTCCCAGCAGGGCTACTCTGGATCTGCTCATCCTCCAGCCGGGATTGATACCAGGGATTGCCCTGACCCACATGCAGAACCTTGAACCTTGTTTTGTTAAACTGCATGAGATTCCCCTGGGCCACTTCTTGAGCTTGTCCATGTCCCTCTGGATGCCCTCCTGTCCCTCAGGTGTGTCAACAGCACCACTCAGCTCAGTGTCATCTGCAGACTTGCTGAGGGTGCACTCCATCCCTTCACCTCTGTCATTAATGAAGATATTAAATAACACTGGTCCCCATACAGACTCCTAAGAGACACCACTTGTCACTCATGTCCATCAGGACCCTGAGCCATTGACCACTACCCTTTGAATGTGACTTTTCAACCACTTCCTAATCCATCTTATTATTAATTAGGCATCTCAGAGGCAATAAGGCACAGAATGTGCCATTGCGGTGGAGGTTTTGTGGTGTCTTGACAGAGCATCTGGCTGGCTGTTTAGCACATGCTGGGTGCTTCTACACTAACACAGTGTTCTTTAGAAGCAGATTTACCAGTTGTCTGCATTTATGGATCATCTTCTTTACACATCACTAAATAGGTTTGAAATATATAAATTTTAGTTTGAAACTAAAGCAAAAGATGCAATGCCAACTGTTTGTGAGATTTCACTTCCAGAGGCTCAAACAAGGGCCAGTCTGAAATGAAAAATACCTGTAGAAGCTGTATTGTGAATATCAGGTCCTCAGTGTCAGCTGTTTTCCTCTGCAGTTCATCCCTGTTGGTGTGCACTGTGTGCTAATATTGATACAGCACCTACATCCTGGTGCCCTCCACGCTGTCCCTGCTAGCAGCCTTGCCATATGTGCCATGGTTCTGAGGAGTGTGTCGTGCTCCTGCATGACCATCTTCACTTTGGGCTGATTGAGGCACCTGGTCTCTTGCTGAGCATGAGGAAGATTTACACCCAGCCCTGGGAACTCAGAAGTGCTCCTGAGTCTTCCTGTAGGGCACTCAATTTTTTATTCCACTGGGAACAGGAGGCATTGAAGATTTCTACTGCATATAGGCAGAAGATATACCAAATAAATTGCCCTCCTTTAATCTCCTATTTCAATCATTCCTATACTTACTGATAGCATCATACCTACTGTGGGACAGAATGAACTGACAAAAGCATTTTCTTGATTTTCTGCAAAATTTTATCAATTCTTTACTGGAGGAATCACCTTAGCTGTATCTCAAATGGCATTCATTCCTTCAGAGGAGATTTATGATTTTCATAAGAGCATGATTTTGAAAGTGTACGGGGAAAGGAGCACATTTTGAATTCAGCTATGATGACTAATGTGGGGATTTGTCAAATCAGTGTTCTAATTAGACTACAATTCTTTAGAAAGTCCCATATTTAAGCTCATTGCATTCTTTTAACTGTCTGTGTGTCCTAAAGCTTTTGTACTCTAGTTATGCTACGAAAATAAAAAAAAATGCTGCACGTAGCACAAGATTGGTTTTAATTTATAGCAACTTATTGTGCTTCCTCTATTACTTCTGAATTATAAATCATTTTCTATGACAGAATAAGAATAAGTAAATCATGCAAAACTTTCCTATGTAATATTTCAAATGGTAATTTCACCGCCTTGCACCATGGAAACTGTAGAGTTGGAGAATCTAAGACAAAAGTCCTGTAATATTTATGTGCAGCTATTTAATTCCAGATGAGGTATATCACTGCATGTTTCATGTTGCATGACCATAAAGTAATAGAAAACTGATTTTTACTGAAAATAAGTAAAATGCTGCAGGTCTAGTAAAATAAAGGGTACTTAGAATGGTGTAAGCTAGCTTAATTGGTTTGAGCCTGGCTTTTGAAAACATTTCTTATCTTCTTAAAACTCCAAATTTCAAATAAAAAAGGCACAATTTGTGATTCAAAAGAGTTACTTCAACTCTTCTTCTCACAAAATAATAAAATGTCAAGTCAGAAAATCCTGTGTATTTAGCAAGCTTTGCACATGAGCAAAAAGAGATCAGAAGAAAGTGCATGTTCTCCTAAAAAAGAGCAAAACAACAAAATCTGTTCTTGCATTTTTGTCTAAAATAATAATATAATTGTCTAATAATGACACAAGAAAAGTGCAGCTACCTTTTCTGTGTGGATTTTTGGGCTAAAATACTGGCTGTGTCAAAGTTAGTTGAGCTTCAGTCATTAGTTTGCGTAGGACAAATTTTCCAGCCATTTGAAAGTAGTATTTTGTCTCTATCCATCTTTCTATGGAGGCTTACTTGAAATACAGCACAAACTGAATTGTCCAAAGAAAGGCATTCTAATTTTAAGAGTTCTCATTTTAAAGCTTTGTCTGGTTTCGACTGGGTCTTCTGCTTCCTTTTCTCTTACTGCTCAGGCAGTTAATTACATCTCAGAACACCCCAGGGAGGGAGGTGTTCCCGTTTCATTCTACTGGTGAGGAAGCCATACCACAAAATACTGAACAATTGTCCAAGGCAACTGAGAAAACAAGGAGTAGAGCTATTAATCCAAATTCCTGTGCAGTGTGGTCTCTCCACATGTATGCCACAGAAGAGATTTTTTTTTTTTTTTCTCACAGGAAATAAAACTATTTTACTGTGAATCAAAATCAACTTCTGTTTCTAAAACACCAAAAGGTAAATGAAAAATAAAATTGATCCACTACACTACTTGTAGTTATATACATCTTAACTGTCTAATCAGAATAGCTCTTTCTAATATTTTCCTGGCCACCTGTCCAAAATAATTGACCAGAAATTGATAAAACTGTGCTCAGTAATGGTGAACAATATTCAGATGCTAAATAAGGTACTGGGAAGAAAAAGTGATCAGGTCCTGATTAGTTTCAGGACTAAGCAATGACTGTAAATAAAAAATAATTAGGAAATAATATATCCCTATGTAAAACGTATGACATTAATATATATTTTTCTTTTTAATTCAACCATTATTGTGATCTGCCCTTTAAATATTACATTTTTTCCTTCTTTTCATATTTGAAAGAGTTTTATTCAATTCTGAAAAATTCCATTATAAAGTTGCAGAATGCTAAATGAAGAGTTAAAAAAAGTGTCTGATTATGTGATTTTCTTGAATAATTACTTAAAGACATTTAGCATGTGATGATAGCCACATGGACAGACCACTAAATTTTTCTGTGCTTCCAATAATGCATAGGTAAAACAGTAAGACAGAAACAATATGTACCCTTTATATTTCATTCATTCATAGGTACCCATCTCTTTGCTATAAATGTTACTGTTTTGATCCCATATTCAAAGAAATTTCTCAGGTTAAAAATTATATTACCTTTTTACATTCTGACTCTCCAGTAAGAAAAGAGGGAAAAAACCCTTAAAATTCTGTATTTAAACAGATCAGAGCTATGAAGTCTCCTAGCAGTTGATCAAAAAATAATCTTTAAAGACAGCCTCAAGTACTGTATCAGTTATGTGTGTAATAAATACTGGAATCATTTCTGTAACTCAATGAACACATTAAAGTAAATAAGAGTCCATCTGAATCATAAAAAGCTGTGCAAAAACACTAACATGCAAATTCAATCAGTCATAAACCAAGGGTGCTGATCACCTGTGATAATAAGAATTAATTTTATATCCTAAAGGTGAGCTTCAAATGCCAATTCACAGGAGCATATAACAGATTGAAAGACATGTGCAGTGTAATTAAAAGGGCTGTGCCCATGTCTTCACATTTCTTATCAAAGTAGCTGTGACACTGTCATACCCAAAGCAATCCTTTAATCCAAGCACACTCAGATTCCTCACCTATAAACTCTCTTAAGTTAACATCATGATGAAATAACTCCTACTTTTAGTTTCTGAAAGCAAAACATAAAATATTTCTCTTCAATTAAGAATGGCAAAGTTGCCAATAGCACCAAATTCCTGAAAAAACAGAACCCTCTTCCCTCAGTTATTAAGCTGCTTCTGTGGATTTCTTTCTAACCATAGTCTTTGACACCTGATAGCACTGGAGACAGTCAGAAGTGAAAAGGACAGAGAATGAGTGTGGTCTGCTAGAGCAGAAAGAGTGGATGGAAGTCTGGAGGTCATTGAGGGAAGGGGAAGGTCAGACTCCACAGGGTTTCTTTTCACAGGAATGAGAAAAAAGGAAAAGAAGTCAGCATTAGACCACAACAACCACCCTGCACCTTTCTTCAGCTCTTGGCCAGTCTCCTGCAGTTCTCCCAATTACCTTTCTCTCTCCAAACCTACATCTGTTGCCTGCTCTTCACCTGAAATGCCTCTCAGTTTCCATTTCATTAACATGTCATTTTCTTAAGATGAAATATGTCCAGGCTCTCCTTCCCCTTTTGGCACAGTTTTTCTCTGAAAGACAAGGCTCACTCACTGTTCTCCTGTTCTCACAGTGAAACTTAGCCTGGTAATCAAACTTTTGACCCCTCTGCTACCCAACGTGCTACCTAAATCTCTGTGTGACTGCTGAGGTAGTCTATAGGACTCCAGCTTTTTAAGATTGTTCCCAAAGACAGAGATTTCCATTCTCAGGAGCTCCCTTTCTTGCCTTGGTGCTGAAAGAAAAAGGTTACCTTGGAGTTCTGGGAGGAAGACATGAAAGAGCAGCTTCCATGTCAAGGAACCTTTAATTACTAGCATGCAGGCATATTATTGTTCATCAAAAACCCCTCTAGGAAAAAAAACACTAGCAATCTGATTTATTTTTTGGTGTGGCTGCATCTAGTAATATACTGGCACATTGTGGTTCAGAGTCTCTTCTCTCCCTATCCTCTTGCTGCTCTCTATCCCCTTGCTTCCTCCACGATAAATATATGATCCTTTACTGCTGTATGAGTGGTAGACAACAGGGTTTTCCCACTGAAGGCAGTAGTCCCAAAACTTCTTTATATCCTAAAACTTTTGTACTCCAGTTATGCTATGGATGGATTGGCTATGGATTCACCTGTTAATACAGTAGGGTCTATCATGCAATATCCACAGGAGCTGTTAGCTGCCAACTATCACATCATATTTCAATGATGGTATTAAAGCTTGAAATCAAGCAAATAGGTCCATCATGTTACTGAAATAACCAGCGTAAGAGGCTTGTACCACAAATTATGATTCAGTTTTTGTTCCATATCAGAAGCTGGTCCAGCCACAGGAGCAATTTGCTTTAAGAATAGTCAAGGAAAAGTAGTTTCCTCCGGTTGGCATTATAAAGTTATCTTTTACTGTGTGAGTACTACCAAAAAGACTGTACATTTCACCTTTACATGAAGGTGCTGCAATCTGGACAATGGTGAAGGGACTAAAAAGGAATAAGAAATTGACTTGTCTTTGTGTTGTACATTTACTGAATATTTTTACTACTTCAGTCATTTTCATTTATATAAATGAAGCTTCTTTTTTCCATATAAATCTCTCTTCTCCCCAAGGTGTGTCTGCAAATGAAGTAACACTTCAGCAAAGGGTAATTGAAGCTGGAAAAAATTTACAGCAAAATGCCATTTTTAAAGGGTGTAATGATACATGCTGCAGAAGCAGGATTTTTAAATTCACTATACAGAAACTTATTCCCTGTAGGAATGAGAGACCTGAGGATTTAGAACTATATCATATTGGCTGCCACTTCTTCAACCCTCTAGGCAGTAGCTTTCCACAGTAAACTTTGGTTTTGTGTGACCATAAAACCCCTCATATTCAAAAAAAGAACATTCTGAAGAATTCAAAGAGAAAGAAAATAAGTGGAGTGCACAAAAAAATCACAGTAGGAGTGTTTCTTGTTCCATAGAAAGATCAGCTGCTACCAAATCTTTTCCAGAGATGCCCACTCCATACATGTTAGCCTGAACTCACTTCAGCTCCACAGCTGCTATTCCCCTCATACCTCAGGGCAATGAGATAATGAAGTGTAGTTGCAAAGACATCTTGCAGAGACGAAATAGCTTTCAGAATTTTAACAGGGTTTTTATGTTTTACATTTTCGTTTCTCATAGTCACAAATTTTTGCAAAAGGAATATTTGATACCTGATTTAACCATTTAGTATTTTTTTGCCTCATGACAGCTATTTATGTTCTTAGTGGCCACAAAAGTCAGCAGTCATTAGCAAAAACAAGGTACTGGCAATGCTGCACTCTGGTGTGATATGATGCACTGTGGTTTGTGCATTTCCATTTTAATCACTCTAAGTATGGTCAGTTGAAGTCAGTGGAAGGCAAAACCAGAAATCTGATGGCCTACTGGATGATTTAGGAGATAATTCGGGTTTTGGGTTCAACTGCTTGACCGGGACTGTAGGGAGTTTACTGATTGCGCCTTTGGGAGGGTTAAATTCCAGAAATACCACATCAGGGAAGAAGAAAGATTTGTAGAAGCATTGTGAAAACTGAACTAGACTTAAAATTTTTTAGCTTATTCTTCCTGAGCATATTTGATTCACCAAATTTTAAAAAGTGTTCTAAAGATACTGCAAAGTAAAATCTTCTCTTGATTAATGTGGTAGCTTTGCTTTTACACGTTTTTCTTCCATTTTTTTTCTTTCTTTTGGTCTTAAATGTAAGTAAAAAAACATATATTTCTTATCTTTTCATGATTCAACTCCTCATCTTGTTACCATACCAACTGCATTAAATGCTATTCAAATTTCTGCTTTAACTTAAATTATAGAAACTCAAAACATCAAATAAATTCTGAACTGGCAGACTAATGCAGTGATTTTTCCAGAGCTGACTGTACCGCCAACACAGTAGTTATTCATTCTCTGCTGAAAGTGAAGGAGTAAGGTTTTTTTTTTCTTCCTTAGATAGGTTGCCTGTGTAGAGAAGTAGGTTAGTTTTCTGTAAGTTTTTTTTGTGGGAGGATAAAGAAATGGATGATAATACCATCCTCATTTTCTTTTTCTAAAGCTTTCAGCCAGAACCCTCAAGAATTTTGACAGCAATTAGCAGTGGCATCCCTTTGTTCTTTCAATTTTAGATATTTACAAAACTTGTTTTTCTTTTCTGTTTTTAGCACAAGAAGAATGGGCCACAACCCGTTCCAGCCTAAAGGCACCACCTCCAAGGTCAGCCAGAGGGGGTTACAGGGAACACCCCTATGGTAGATATTGAAGGTCCTCCTCATCTGTGACCTCATCTCAAAGACAATTAATAGCCTGTGGTCTCCACATAAACAGCAACAAGACAAGTAATAGTCCATTTCTTTTCTATCCTAGGGATTACTGCTCATTATTATCCTATGTACTACTTGTATTTCCTATAACACTGGCGTGACATTGGCATTAGTATTATTTTATAACACGGACTTAGAAAAACAGAGACAAAAAACCTTTGGCAAACATTGTCTATAAACTATTCAAAGATGATGTTCTGTTGGTTGTATTCATTCCTGTGTGTAACTA
Organism: Cyanistes caeruleus; assembly: GCF_971803275.1. NCBI lineage: Eukaryota > Metazoa > Chordata > Aves > Passeriformes > Paridae > Cyanistes > Cyanistes caeruleus. The sequence goes on along the minus strand of NC_141702.1, from coordinate 25,622,471 downwards.
AAAAGCATGACACTGTTACAGCTTTTGAGTCTCTCTACATACTAGTTAAGGCTGAGTTTCTGTTTAGGGTTGCTGAAAGACTGTAATATGATTTTTTTTTGATTTTTTTTTTCAAGCCAGACAATAATCAAGCTGTAGATAAGATGTTTTAACCTGTCTTTTTTAATATATGTTAGTTTAGATTAAGATGCTCGATATTAAGTTTGTAAATTTAATTTTAAATGCTGTTTTAATGGGGTTGAAAACTAGCAGCTACTGTATGTATGTAGCTAACTGAAGTTGTTCAGTGTTTTAACCTGTATTTGTTAAAAAAAGTCACTTAAAGTTCCATGTGTAAGCTTCTCTAAATAGGAAACCATAATTTTGTCAAATATGTTTGCCATAATTTGTCAATAAAGCTGAAACCTTTTGTAACAAACTAAATTTGGAATTACTTGTTTTCTAGCTTTAAATGCCTGCTTTATTTCTTTTTCAAGAGATGCCTAAAATGTTTTTTATATAAAAATTACAAAAATGAACCCAAGCCTGTTTTAAGATTTTTTGTGTAAGACTTTAAAAGTTGTATTAATAACTTCTGGTTGTTAAATAATATAAAAGTTAACAAACTAAACTGTTACATGAATCATGGTTAGTATCCACTAATGTATAACATGTTAATGGAAAAAAATGCTTTAGAACAATAAATGGATTTTAAACTATCCTTTAAGCTTGATCTTGCTAAACACAAACTCTGATTGACTTGTTTGTATTAGCATGTCTCTCGTGAGAATGTAATGGAGTTTAAAGAGGTAAGATTACCACTTACCACTGTTAGACTGTCTAAATGCTAGTTCTTCAACCTTTGAGTTTCCCCGCACATTAAATATCCCATTCAACATGTAAGCATTGCATAGATTCACCTATTTGTTTTCACTCAGAAGAGTGCGTTGACTGCATTTTTCGTAGTATATAACAATTTGTCTTGATAAACAAATCATCAGTGTCACTGCCCAGCTGTTGGTACTCAACTTCAAAAACTCTATTTGTAATTTTCAGTGCTAAATATCACCGCCCTTGAAGGCAGTTTAGAGGGCTGATATTTCTTTTGAGACTATCAGACTTGATGGCTGATGATTATTAAGGAAATATGTCGCAGGACTCAAAGGATGACTAAACGTTAAACAGGTAACACTAATAGTAACTCTGTAATTTTGAGTATGCAACAGTAATGTAAAATATTCTCAGTTATTAAGTTACTGATAGTTAAAAAAGTAAACCTACCAAAAGATAACAAATAGGTATATAGGCTATTAAAACAACTAATTAACATTAACTAGTGACAACAAAATTATTCTACAATATATAACCCTCAAGGTAATAAACAGAACTAAAATTAACAATAATAGTAATGCAACTCTTGCTAACATCAAATATATAACCTAAATTTTGATGAAGAAAAAAAAAAACAAAAAAACAGAAGACTTGATGGTAGGGATGCCAAAACTGTTAATCCTTTCAATACAGTCTTTTTGTTTACAGTGGCTTTTTGTCAATGTGATTGGTTTACTTTTTTGATGCGACTAAAGTACAGGCCGATTGCTGTTCAGTTTGTGAACAAAATCTCTTGCAGCTGGAGTTGCATGCTAGCTCTTTTTGAATAGCTTTTGATGAGTATGTTTTGTCCTTTGAAGTGTTAAAGTGAATTTAGTAGGCTACATGATGGTTACATTGAGTTTATTCTGTCTCACTATTTCAGGGACTCACAGGCACTGGACAGCTAAGCAGCAGATCTGCTGGGAAGTGGTCAGGTAAGCTCTGCTGCATCCCAAGGGGTTTTCCTATTTCCTGTTTTTTCTCTGCATTTGTTTTTACTAACACACAAAAACGTGTTCAGCTACAGTATAAAAATAAATGTCTTTCCAGCAATGTTTCTCTGCGTATCAGCATAGTGATTATGGCACAATGGAAATTAACACATTTATGTATGTGTTATGATACTCTTCATCTCAATAAAAGAAGTCTTGTCATCTGGCCTTTTAATGGTAAATATTAAGATGGCGTACTTTATAACTGTTCTTGCTAAAAACATGAGCTTTTGTTTATTAAAAGCGTGCCTACATTTTGGCTAGTCACATAGCAAAGAAAAATGCAATGCTAGCTTGTCTTTGCTTCTGGAAATGTTTAACATTTCTTGCTATGAAAAAATATATATATATAAAATATATTTATATATATATATATATATATAAAATATATATATAAAAAATATCTGTATAGAGAAAGGAAGTTTGTTATTTATTCTTATGCTTGGTAGGTTTTTCTTTTTATGCTTTAGAAAGGCAGGGACATGTAGGTATTACTGTGCAATGGCATGGATGGAGGCATTACTTATATTTCTCTGTTAAATTCATTTAAACATAAAGGTGCATCTTGGATGACCTTCTTAAATAGACTTCAGGTTATATGTGAGATTTTTTGCTGAAGACAAATGTCATTTCTGGAAACAAAAAAAAAATTCATCTCAGTTACAACTTTGTCCATGTACTCAGAAGTGTGAACCCAATCACAAAAGAACAAGTACCAATTCTTGTCATCATTCTTAACTAGGTAAGATTACACAAACACACAGTCCTAGACACATTTATTATTCTGGCATCTTTACCCATGACTGTGGTCTGGATGATGTAACATTTTCCAGGTATGGTGGTATTCAACAATTACTTAGAAACCACAAGTTGTGTTGTATAACTAGATATAAAGTGTTTAATTTTCCTCTCCAAAGGGTTGCCTCAGGATCTTTATAAATTGGTTTTATTGATGTGTACAACCACCCTACAGACCAAAGTGATATAGTATGGCATTAAGGTTTTACAGTCACCTCAGTGTGAGTGTACCACCGTAGGAAAATCTTCCATCTACCCACCTTGCATGTAGTTACACTCATTTTCTTTGGTCAGTAAAGTTCGCCACAGAAAAGGAATTGCTATAAATAGTTCCATGCTGGTATAACTGTGATTATAGGTTATCATGTATTATACATTATACTATATAAGTAGTCCAGGAAATGCTCATATGCCTTACCAAAATGATTAATAACACAAAGCTGAGAGCAGGTCATACCTGATGTGAGATCCAGGGCAATGTAGATAAAATTAATTTCTCACCTGTGCATCACATTTTTATGTGAGGGTAACTACTGTGAACTCCTTGAAGATGGACTTCAATAAATACAGCTTTATAGCAGAGCAATGTCCTTTAATATTCTTGTCTCCAAGTCTACTTTGCCACCATTTGCCACCAATTTTTAAAAATGGCAGAAAATGTCAGTAAAATGATGCATTGTGAAATATTCTTACATAAGAATTATTTTGAAAAAGTAGGTTAAGTCAGTGCAAGCAAGCAACTGTTTATGCAAACATTTTTTCTATTGATTTTCAGGAAAATAGTATGAAAAATTACCCAAGACTGCATGTTCTGTTCAGTGCTAACTAAAATAAATATAAAACTAGTATATTTCATTACTGTTTCTGAAGAAGCCTTGCAGTTAATCAGTTATGTCTTAGGAAAAACATAATCCACTTTATTGATTTTTGAGAGAGTAACAAGAGTCTGGTTATTCTAATTAACAGCTGTCTCCAGGTCTTCCATGAAAAGCTGTGACATATTCCACACATCCACCATCAGGTCAGCCACAATTCTGAGATCCTGAAAACTTGTATGCACCGCCAGAAGATATGTAATTTCACCCGTGCTCCAAGACACTTGTCACCAACCAAACATTTTATTTGGCTTAATTCACTTACCAGTTAGTTTTGTTTGTAATATGAAGAAAAAAGCAACATAAAATACCACAATAAACAAGTGAAGTCACTGGGAAAGAGAAGTCAAAAATGCAAAATTTCTGTTCAAATATTTCTCAGATATTTTTTTTGTTTGTCTGGGTTGATCTCATATGAAGAACAGTTTGATCTTTAGAAGAAAATAGTGCTATATAGATTTTAGAACTTTTTTAGTAGTTAAAACAGCAAATTATATTTTGTTTAGCAGCCTAATTCCATGTATTCAAGAGGTATTCTAACTAAAAAACATTCGGTATTTCTAGCACAGCTACTTTCATTAGAAAATGAAGTAGCACCATGTAACTCTTTCCTATTTGGTTTATCTTACAGCATTTAAACAAAGGTCTTAAATCTTCATGTGAATAAATGAAGAAGCTCAGGAAACACAGTGTATCTGACCTCACCACAGAGGATATGGGCAATGTTTTTGTAGCTCCATGAGGTCCTCAACCTCCATGCAGAGTGGCAGAGCTACAGCCATAAAGCCAAGTATCTCCATCCCCTTACTCCAAGCCCCTTCCATAGCCCAGCCACAATTACTCCATTTTATTTAGACATGTGCTGACTTCCAAACTGCCTACCACTGATGTCAGTGATGGGGAATGAGGGCATGAGAAGCACATTTCTGTGTCTGTGGGACATTTCTGTGTCTGTGGGAGCTCTGAGGAAAGGGATGTGCAGACCTTGTGAGTGAGCTTGGCAGGGTGGAAGGGCCTGTGTCTCTCTTGCCAGGGAGCTGCCAAACCACAGCCATGACTGAGGTACCAAGCTGCATAACAGGACCTTAGTAAAGCAACCAAGTTGCCATTAGGATCAGGACAATTAACACATAGAAGTGCATCAGTTGAATGATAGTATGGATTTATGGTAGTCCTCATGAAATATCATCCAGGTTTATTATCTGAAGGTTAAAATCAAGAGCAAGTATCCAATGTATTGCGTTCAAATAAAAACCAATTTGGTCTATATTATTGATGCATTTCCTTCATGTTTGAGGTAGGAGTGTTGTTTTGTGAACTGTCTTTCTAAGAAAACCAAAGTTTTGCAGGAATCAACTATTGCAGCTGCAAAATTATGAATGGAGGTAAAGGAGAATCATCGCATTAGCTGAACATTGGAGAGAAAAAGTCTTTGATAGTGAGTGAGAGAAGCCTGTGATTCATTCAGGAAAGGAAGTCCTAGAACATTTTCTATATTGTATTGCATTTAACATGCAAAAACAAGTCAAGACTGTATAAAGGTTAATTAGGGACAGGGCAGGATATCAGTGTTCTTCATGCAACCTTCTTAGAGATACCTCATGTTCCATAAAGCTTGCTGGTAAATTTCCTTTCTTTTATGGAAAAAATACTTTGTAAAATGAAAAGACAACTGAGAAACTCTACCTAAATTTCTTAAACAGCTACATATTTTGACAGAAAATTGTTCTGTTACTTTCTGTATTTCTTTTTCTGTATTTATTTTGTGAAAGAAATACCAGATCGAAACAAGATTTTAATGTCCTTAAACAATATGTTTGCTAAAAAATTCTTAGCAAAGATGTTAAAGAAAATAGTTTTGGGTTTTTTTAATAAGTGTTTCCTGAATTCTTTTATAATTTTGTAGAACTTCAATAAATGGCTCAAGACTGCAGGATAAAGCAGTTTGGGGAAAATATTCATACAGCCAGAATCATAGAATAGGTTATAAATTATTCCTACATGACAAAGAACCAATTTATCCCTATATCCGAATCTATGGATTTTTAGGAATCGGGAGGAAAGAGTTCATTTGTAGATGTGTTTTTTTCAAAGTAGGATTAAAAAAAAAAAAAAAATCATTTCACTAAGAGATTACAAAGTCTTTACAAAAAGAAAACTCTTTACAAAAAGAAAGGCTATAACTGGAAAGGTTGGCTGTAGTTAATGTCCAAAAAATAAAGATAATATTTTTTTATTATTTCATGTCATTCTGTGTTGTCAAGAGATCAATCAAAGTACAAAAAGATTCCAAATTAACAAGTAAAATCACAGGAAAAACTGAAAAATATTTGAATACTGAACAGCAAAATAATGCTATTGCTTTCTGAAGTTTTTTGTCCTCCCTTAAAAACTTAGATGCACTCCATGACTTCTGTCAGTTATTAAAACCCACGAGTTACCAGAAAAAGTGTCACATGTCATCAGTTTTACTGTACTGGTCTGCTGAGATAGAACAGGCACACAGGTAACTTTCTCAAACCAGAGATGGCTTTAGAGATGTTCACCATCATCCACTCTGTTGTTAGCTAATTAAACTTTTCTAGTCCTTACTGTTTATCATTGGAACCTGATAGAAAACTTTGAAATCATTCAATTGGTTTTGCTTCTGGTCCTGTCAGTCAGATGATAACATACATTTGAAACATTAAGGAAAATGATTTCTACTGAAAGATTTGCTGATCTCCATAGCTATTAGACAACTTAGGAGCATTGCTCATGAGAATGCAGGTGACTTTTAGTGGAGACATATTGTATACAGTATTTACGTCCTGAAGCTGTGGAATCTGAACTGTGCTTGCCAGTATGAGTACAGGAAAGATTTTCTGTCCTTTCACAGTCTCTGGTTGGCTGAGTTATTTGTATTACATCTTGGCAGAAAATGTTGAAATATATCTCTAAATCATGCATATCTGGAACAAAGTCTTCGTTCTCAAAGAGAAGCAATTTTTGTCAACTTAAACATAAGAAATGCAGATTTCTAAACTTCTACTAAAAATATGTCACTGTTTTAAAGGTTTGTTTTAAAATCCTTTTAAAAGGCTATGTTCAGTAGTTATTGAAAGATATAAATGCCTCCTTTCCTAAAATAATTGAATTAATTTTGAAACCTAGTATGCTTTTCCAGAGAATAGCAAGATTTGTTGAAAATGCAATTGCAGACATATTTCACATATGCAAATCAGAAGGAAGGTTTATTGGAAGATCATACCCATGCTGTAATGGTATAGGTCATCATTCACATATTAAAAAGAAAAATAGGAAAGAGAAAGATGGGCAGTTGATCATCTGTATCCTGCATGTGCACTAAGAATTTTTCAAGATCATATAGGGAAACAATCAGAACTTTCTAATATCTTTTCACCTCATTTGGGTGTACACGGTGGAAAATATAAATGCTTCAGTGCCCTGATAAGAGTAGAATTAATTATGAAAACAATGTATCTTGTTTATTTCTGTTGCTGCTATACCTTACTGATTTAATGGAGGTATAGTTTCTTGTTATGCAGTTATTATTATACAGTGTGACAACAGCTGTTTCTCTCTTGTCTGGCACTGTTGTTGCCATGCTGGATGCGTTAGCTGGTGATGGATGGCTTACTCACAGGAAAGCAGTGAATACTTTTGTTACCTGCCCTTGCATTACAAGACCTTCACACTGCATTCCCACCCACAAGTCAGAGGTACAAACTGCTGAGCTGCTCATCTGTGACTCAGCATTCTGGGCAGAAGGCTTGCTTTTTTACTTCTGCACAGCACACTCTGTGTACAAAGTGTGCAGATACTTTGTGTCATGATTTACTGTATTCACTTTGAACTCCATATTCATTGCTCAGCTAATAATTAATTCTATTTCTTCTTGAACTTTATAGCAATCCTGTACAACCAGTAGCAAACCTCAGTGAAAAGGTCTTGCTAATGCAGCTTTTTGATTTTTCCTTTCTTTTTTCCACTTTTTTTCTCTTCTTCCCAGAAGAAGAGAATGTTTCATATACCTATTTTAACTGAAAAGATAATCAAGGACACTGTCATTCAAATGAAATGCTGTTATTTGCTCATAATACAGGAATTTAGTGTGACGTTCTCTGAGTATTTAAAGCTGATAGGGCTCTTTTTATTATTCTGTATGGTATTTTGAGTATTCAATACCTTCTTAATATCTGTTTTAGAATTCATGATGCAAAGATACAAACAACTGACAGTAATGTTGTATTACATTGAATTCCTGTAAAGCAAAGTAGCTTTCTGATGGAGAATTTAGTCCCGGGTTTCATATACTAAAAATCCATGCTGACATCAAGAACTGAAAAGGGAATATAAAAATCAGAATGTGACCTTTATTCAGTTTTATAATTTAATTAAATTCAAACAGAACACTTAGCTGTGAAGGACTGGATTGCATCACTCCAGCCCATGTCCTGCCTAGCAGCAGTGTGAAATAACCTTGATCCAGGAAGAGCATTTCAGAGACAGTACCATATCAGGATTTTACTTTTCATGTCATCATAACCAATTTTCCCACATGCAAAAAGAATATTCAGTTGAACGTACTTGCCTGGCACTGTTGCTTCCTCAAATCTCAACTTGGCAATCAAATTCATCCATTCATGGTAGTCACCACTTTATTTTCTTGAGAACTATCAAATTTCTGAAGGAGGCACAATACTTTTTGTATCACTGAACTTGTTTGCAGATCTAAGGGAAAAATGGGTTGCCCATTTGATTGTAAAGGCATGTGGGATATGGGAACTTTAGGGAACCTAAAGTGCTCATTTGAAAAAGTTATTATTGGGAGCTCCAATAGTGCTGCATAGTCCTTCAAAGCTGAAATAGCACCTACAGAGCTTAAAAGAGCTGCACTGAACTCAAAATGCTTACTAAAGGCAGCATCTATTTTAATCTCTGCTTATAATGAAGAGTTAGAAAACCAGCGAAGCTGCATGATTCTGCTAGGGTCACTCAGCAGGTCAAAGTGATGTAATAAAGTGCAATTAGCAAAGCAGCAGGTGAGGGTAAGAAGCTGCATCAGGAAATGAAACATGGGGTGCATTCTGAGCTGGGATTTGTTTTGAGAACTGAACTCCCTTGTCCACAGTGCAGTTGTACTGTCATCACTTGGTGCCTGCTGGACTTTACCAGGCAATTGGATGAAGCCACAGCAGAATGTGTGTATATAGGGACCCTAGCTAATACCCACTGTCCTCCCCATAGCGCTGAGCACACCTAAAACCCTACATATTCTTAAGCTTTATAGTGCTGACAGTTCTGGAAATAACAGAAGATCTATTTTAGACCAATTTAGGGATTATTTTAGATTCAGAGTGCCCGATTTACACTTATCTTCATCCGTGTCCTTTATAACCCTATTTTTCTATAGCTGCATCACCTGTTTCCATGGTAAGTTTCTCATGCTGTATGTCTTTGATGAGCAAAAAAGACATTTCAAAACGCTGATAAGGGCTTGAGATACCTGGTAATACCCACTGTCCTCCCCATAGCACTGAGCACACCTGAAAACCTACATATTCTTAAGCTCTATAGTGCTGACAGTTCTAGAAATAACAGAAGATTTATTTTAGACCAATTTAGGGATTATTTTAGATTCAGAGTCATTTGTTTGGGTTTTTCTACTTTGGAGTCTGCTTAGCTAAATTAATGGAAATAAGGCACCTGATTTTGTAATACATAGTCAACTAAAAATAACCCTAAGAATTTCTTTAAGTATCTAGAAAGCAGATGGGTTTTAGGATAAAAATACTTTCTACCAGGTTCTTCATCTGCACTTATTTTAATGAATCATTCTCATTCATAGCTCTCACAGATAAAATACAGAACAAGCTATAAAGTAGAATTTTCCATGCCTCCATTTCTCTCATATTTTCTTGTAAATATACTTTTGGCAGGGCTAGCCATATTGTCAACCACTAAGATGTTCTGTAAATGCAACTGTGTCCACTGCAAATTAAATTTTACAAGATGGGTATCTGCTCAACCCAAGGATTTTGGTCAAAATGCTGAACAGTTTAGAAAAATAAAAAAATCCTTTTTCTGTCAGATCCAGAAAAAGATGTTTGGGGTGCCTGGCGAAGGTGTCAGGAGAAATACATAGAACAAGAAAATGCTCTGTCTGTATAAGCAAATTGGACAACACCAGAATGATCCTATCTCAGATTTATTTCCCCAGTGCTTGTATTTTTAATTGCAGTCTTGCCTAATGTACAGGTTGATGTCTGTGGAGATGTATAAGGGTTGTGTGCCCAAATAGGCTCTTAGCCACAGAACCACTGGCAGACATTCCCAGTGATTTGGAGGGTGTTTAATGGCCAACAGCTGAGTTTGGCTAGAACAGAGGAATGGATTATACTGTCCTTCAGCATCCCTATCCACAGAGTTTTGTGTCAAGGTAGGCAAGCTGCTCAAAGTAGAAGCCTCCTAATGTTGTGTTTCCTGTTGTCTTGAGATCTTACAAAGACTCTTTGGATCTTATTTTCAACAGCTACAAGTGTCATCAGCTGTGCCTGACTGTGTAAAATGCTGTTTAAGGTTAGGTGCAAGCCTTGGCTTTCCCAGACAATGTAAAAGTGTTGAATGTTTTATTTTAACTCAGGAATAAACAGTTATAATTATAATAAACAATTAGTTACACTTATGAGGTATTCATGTAGCATAATCACAAATGACACAGAAAGCCAACTGTGAAATTCGTAATTTTTTCAAGAAAAATTAAAGCTTTGAATAAAGTTCAGACAATTAATAAAGGAAAAACACATTGAATAATGAGGATAAAAGAAATATTGAATAGCTGTTCTTTCAGTTCCTTTTCTTATGCATGAAATCAAGCAGAAAAAAAATTGAATTCACCCATTTTAAACTCAGTGGTTGAAACAAACAAAAAAAACCACAACAACCTAACAAAGTTTAACTCAAACACTGACTACATCAAATGTATACATGACAAGACCTGAATTTGGGTTTCACTGACCTGTAACTGATATTTAACTAACTTCACAGTGTTTGGCTTACTTTAACCATTTATTTTGAAGCCTGATGTTTATCCTCTCCTAGTAGCTTCATCAGAGAAAAATGTCTCCAAGTTTATGGTAAGGTTTACACAATTTTCAAATTGAGTTTCCTGTATCATAAACTTGATTTGGACATAAGGAATTCCCCTGAGTGACACAAAAATTATTTTCTGATTCTTTCATGAAAATCTGTTTGTTTTGGGGAATATCACGAGATACCCACAAAGTTGTTGTTTGCCAGCTCAGTAAATTTGGTAGATGCTGTAAAAAGATGTCTATATTCCCCTGCTCCACTGAGCTGCATTTTTTCTTCTATGTGAAGTTACCTTGGTGTAACACTTGGGGAAATACAGAGCATCTTCATCACCAAGGTTCAAATACCTACTGTTGCTGCTACAGGTACCTAGGGTACCTACACATTCAGTGGAGTGACCTTCGCTTACAGAAAATAATTCAGAGTACCTAAGCTTTTAGATGCTCTAAAACACTCTCTGGATGTACCTTGTCTCTGTTGGCTTGCTGGAGAGACTAACTAATGTGTTTAAAAAAATGCTTCCCTCTCCAGCCTAAACCTTTAAATTCTCTCACAATTCATTTATTTTAATAAGAACTTATTTTAATTAGTCTCTCATAGGCCTGATTTTGTTACTATTATCAAGAAATGAAACACAACTCCAACCCAACTTGTTCTTACAAGTTCCCATTCTCATCTGTACCAGCACTCAGAATTCATTTACTCTCAAATAATATAATATAATTACTCTGCTGTAATATCTGCATAAAGAGTGTTGGTGTTCATAAAATTCACCTCCACAAACCTTCTTTTTTATTACATTGCCAAAAGCAGGCTCATATTACTGTGCATGGGCTATGAGCCTTCATCTCAATTAGGTGATTTTAGGTACCAAAAAGATATTGAGGCAGCACCTGATAAATTTGTAACAGTATAAAAATTAAGAATTTAGATGAGAAATCTAGGCTAAAATGATAGCTAAAGTTTTATATAGTAACTTCACTAAAAAAGTTCAGAAAGAAAAGAAAAAACCAAAAACCTGAAAATACCAGTATTTAGACTGCTCCTTTGCCTCTTTTTTGCTCTGTTGTTCACACTCATCATTTTAGAGACCCTAAGCAGGTGGTCACATGCACTCCCATTCTACCTGTGCTTTGCAGGGAACATGAATGTGTTAGAACTGTATAGCAAATTCTGTTATGTTTTGTAATTGCTTTATCTCCTAACATGCAAAATTTGGAAGGTAATACCTACCAAGAGTTTTCTGTCATCTGAACTATAACCCTGTGTCACAGAAATGCTATGTGAAGCTACATAGGTCATTTAAGCAAAAATATTAATGTGACAACAAATTTTATGTTCTTTATTGAATATGTCTGCCCAACTTTATCTTGATTTTCAGATTTTTGGAGCCTTAGGGAAGTACTGTACCTTTTGAATGGTGTTCAGGGAATTGAGAGTGCTCAACATCATTTGCAATAAATCACTGGCTTCTGAAGGACTGAGCCTCAGGTGTGGACTGTCCACAGCCCTGAGTTCTGGACCTACCATTATCATCCTCTGTAGGATATGCCACCACTCAGACAGTGATCTTCCAGTCTATCAGGTGAGCTGTAGTATTTTTCTTTATGGTTTTAGTTTATGTCAAATGAGAGATAATTAGGTCACATCAGCCTGCAAAAAATAGAATTATTTTAAACTAGTTCATATTTTATTTGTCATTATAAAAGAGATTATACAGAGATACCTGTGGTGCTTGTTACTTTGAGACAGGACAGTTTGATTATGTTTCTAAATTCTTACACTTTTGCTGTCATAAAGAAATGCAATACTTAATCATCTTCTTTACAGAGGTAGCACTATAATAAATAAACTATATGTTTGCAGTGTGTTAAACATAGAAATAATTTTTTAAATTCCAAATATTTGAAGAAATCATCTGCCCTTGAGATGACTTAATCTGTTAAGACTGGATGTGAAAACCAAATTTTGCAGATTCTGGGGTTTATTTTGCTCTGTTCTCCACTTGTTCATCACTGAAAATACTGCTGTCTCTATTGAGCTGCTGTGAACATTCATTTATTAAGATTTATATGGTTCAGTTCCTGTAGCATTGTTGCTATGAACTATGCACAATGAAAATCTGTTAGAAAGTAATTAAAACTACAGCAGCAACCATTTGGATCAAAAAGAGAAGACAAAAAATGGTCATACCATTAGAGTTTAAGATAGATACAAATATTTAATTCAATCTTATATCCTGAATGACTTAGGTCTTTTGGAGAAAAGGGTAGTAGGAAGTCCTGTAGTTAAAGGCTAAGTTCTTTTGTATATGCTAAAGAACATTATGTAACTATATTGGAAATTTTAAATCTAACATTTCCTAAATCCTTCAAGCTAAATACTGAGTTGTATTTTTTTCTGTGATAAGCTTATATACATACACCCATATGTCATAGAAAAGTACAATTATTGCATTTAGTTATAAGAAATGAACTTTTTTCTTCAGAAAAGAGCATGTGAAACAGAAGACCATTGTCTCTGGTTGTTGGTAGGTAGAGCATCCAGAAGGTTTCAGCTCACAAAAGCAGCATCAATAGCTAAAGTGGAGTTCTGCTGTAGCTGGACACACGTTCATTTCCTACACCCTGGTGCAACCACAGCCCTTCCATTCTTTCTCCTGACTGCACACAGCAGAAAACAGACCTGAAGTCTGCCCCGAGGAGCAGGATGAAGTCCTCATATGGAACCCCGTTCCCTGTCACCATGTGTTAAAAAAGAGGTGGCACTTTTCTGCTCACACCACTTTTCATTCTGCTGTTGCAAATGGTGATAAAAATTTAAACTATGTCATGGTATAGACAGAGATTTTTCTCTGCAGAGAAAGAGCTAAAAGGATGTGGCCAGAATCTATTCAAGCCTAACACAACTCTAGACTTGAGAAAAAACTCAGTGAATTTTTCAAGATTCTTTCTCCTGTCTAGAGCTGGAAATAAACCCTAGGTGACAGTATTCACACTCCAGTTTTATGTAGGCTGTGAGTGAGATAAAGAAATGGGTGAAAATGTGCAACTTTCTTATGGGTCTACATAGATTATATTTAAGTGTGTTAACACTGTAAGTAGTAATCTAAGGCTCTTAGAAATACTGTTTCTTTATTATTATTTTTGTTTTGCATATAGCAAATGGAAGAAAGGGGAAACTGCACTGCATCACACCTGAATACTATTCATCAGAGCCAAACTACCTTTACTTAGAGCCCAAACTCCTAACCATTATACCACATTTCCTAAAATGACTTAAAGAGGGATTTGGAAGTAGGTGATTGTGATTGCCTAAAGAAAATGACCTAGTATTCTTGGAAACTTGAGAATTCCTTTTCACTCACTAACTGCAGGTTTTAATAAGAGATAAAATATTTCAGAAGCCTGGAAGACCCTACTATATTTCTATACAATGAACAAAAGTCTATAGAAGAAGAGAGGGAAGTCTGATTTTTTCTCCATCCTGAGCAAGCCAGAACTTTGTAGCAAAATACCAATGTTCCTCTAATTCCATTGTTTTCTTGCATTTTCTGATTTGTTTTTTCCAGCTGCATAGATAGATAGATAGATAGATAGATAGATAGATAGATACACACACTCAATTCAGGTCCAAAGGACTATAACCACTTTTCATGGATGTGTCAAAAAGCCCAAATGAGATTAAATGCTCTCTACTGTTTAGAAAATGTGCCTAAATGCCTAGTGTTGACTATTTAGTTGTCTTTCAGGTAACTGAGACTGGGCAAAATTAAAAACCTTTAAGGAACAAAGCTTTACATTTCAGTTGTGGGAGCTGCTTTCATTGAAAGCTACAGATTGTGTATATCATGTCATATCATTAATTAAATTGTGTAGAGCTGAGAAGAGCAAGGCATGAGGCATATGCTAGTCCTTGGAGTTTGAGGTAGGCCTATTCTGTGCCCAATGCTCTGTTGTCAAACAAGAAGTTGAAAAATGGGCGTAGAGAAGCACAGCCCAATGCACAGGAGCTTTGCTGTGGAGAGACCATTCAAGGCTTCACTTTGAGCTTCTCATGAATCTTACTCATCTTGTGGAAACTGGCCTATAGAATTCCCCAGAAGTGAATTTTCTGTACTTCTGTAGCTTTTGCTAATTCTTTCCTCTGATAGCTTTGTTTTTAAACTGGTTGTTTAGTAAAGAAATAGGATTTTCTTAGGAGAAGGCACTTCTGTTGATAACTCCCAACATTTTTGAAAGATAGTTTAGATACTTCTCTCTGTATTTGAGCACTGGAGACATACCTTCATTTTCAGAAGTACTGACAGCCTGCAGCTTTCACTAGTCTCAGCTTCAGGTTCTCAAAAACCAGGAGTCATCACTAGTATGATTTAAATATCCTGGCCCAAAACAGCTTTTTTGTACTTCTTCTGTTGCCTCTTTATACAGATACTGTTGAAATTAATGTTACAGATTTTTGAGACAGCCAGCTAGTACTAATGAAAGCTGGAGAAGCGCTGAACATTCATATATCATACAAATGTTTCACTGTTAGCCGAAACTACAGCTGAAGTGGGCCTCCTTTATTTTTCTAAAAGCAAACGACTGTCCCCCTAACAACTGGGATAGGTTGCTGTAGTCATGCACTATAATGATGGTCTACAAAACAGGTAACTAAATGAAGAGGTAAGTTGTGTAAGTATATGCATTTTTCTCAAGATAGGTAGAATTAAATGTTGGAGAATACTCAGCCTGCAGCTAATAGACGTAAGACATTATGGACCACACTAGTAATAATGAAAGCTGTCAGCTACTCCCAGACCTTACTGGTGAGTTCTGTAGGTGTGTCTGTAACTAACCCCTCTGCAGCAAGGAAGTTTGGGTATCTAATCTCTCCTTATAACTCTGATACAGAGATAAATGTTTAGCTAGGGCTGAGTCTAGCCTTTAGGCTGTGTCCTGAACTCTCTTTTCTCTCAAAGTCAGATATTATTTTTAGCTTTTATTGACCTGACCATCTGACTCCACTCAGCATTTGTTTCTGGTTAAATGCACTGCTCCCTGTCTAGGTCTAGGCCGACTTACCAAAGAAGTTGTGTTCTTCAGGCATGAAATGGGTTTTTATTACTGAGGTCCACAGTGCAGATCATTGGAAGTTATGTAATAATATGAAAGGACACATAATTGAAAGGCTGTCAGGAGATAAAAGGGTATCAAGCTTCCCAGAGCATTCACATTGCAACTCCTGAAGCTGGCTGACATTGAAAGAGCGATTCAGTGTTCAATGCTAGCCCCTCTGGTAGCAGCGCTGCTCCTCTTCAGTGATGCCTGTTGAAACAGCACAGAATTTAATACAGGAGTTTTCCATTAAAGACATTAGCTGCTGCATTTCACAGTTACTTCTAGCTCAATTCACCTGCTGGGGACACGGTACTTTGTCCTTGAGTAGGCAGGACTGCCTTCATCTTGTTCTTCCAACTGGAGCAGAGGGGAAGTAGAGTGTGAGTACATATGGAGCAACACACAACAAGTGAGTAACTGCAATACAGGCATATATTATTCTTGGATTTGTTTTAAATGTCAAGCAATAATACATGAGTAGTAAAAGTAAGACTTTAACTATCCTGACATTCTCCTAAGTGTGCAGTAAAACCATAAGAGATGCCTATATTTACTACAAATAATAAAACTGGAGCGTTACGCTAATCAAATTCAAATCAGTTCAACTGCATAATTTTCAGTGAATAGGTGCTTATAAAACACAGAATGAACTCCAGAAGGGAAGGTTCATTGCTTCCTAATCAAAAGCAGTCAGCTTTAAACACCAGCCAGTCAGGTGATAGGTTTGTCATTTTTCAGCTGTGCTCTTGGAGGGAATTTGCCAAGAAGGCTTGACAAAAGAGCATTTTTTGCCTGTTTCTGAACATCATGTTGAGCTACAAAAAACTCCTGGGAGACTGGGAGGAAAGGCAGAATAACAGCAGTTCTATTAAAATATATTTGCTGCAATGAATGTCAAGCAGAATTTATGGTGCGAAGAGACAAGTATTTCCTGAAAAAAAATGTTGACCCCCTCAGGTCTGATTGTTTCTTGTCTAATGGTGTCCAGCTACTCTGGGGGACTGAGGAGTGTCAATGATTAATTGCCTGGGTGTCAGAGAAATAAAAACTTGTAATGCATCATTAAAAGCTAGAAATCAGGGTGTCTGAACTACCATGGGTAGCTTAAAATTAATATATTACTGCTATGTACAATTAACAGCCCAAGTCAGAAATCATTTGCTTTCATAATTTAGAACAATGGCAGCTCTCCAGTGAAAATGTATTTACAGTCATTTACATTGCTTTCTAGAGGCTTCATATGAAAGGGAGAGACAAAAATTAATATGCACTGAGGCAGTTAAAGAGAAACCTGTCTTTGAACTGTTCTTTCATTTTAATCAGCATGAGCTCTGCTAAATAGGGAAAAGAATTATGAGTAGGAGGCTAGCATCTAGGTTACTGAGGGCAAATTACTCTCAGGGGAATAAGTTTGCAACCTGAGCAACAGAGTCTGAGCTGTGCATGATTTGGGATGAACAGATCTTTGTTTTAACCCAGCATGAGCATCAGTTGCAAGGTGGCCAACCTGAAGTCTCTCAGCCAACTTCCCCCACATGCAGGTGTGTTCTCCCCTCCAGTGGCCATTGTAACACTGTGCTCGAAGATTTTTTCAGTATCTTTTATTTCTATTTTTCAGTGTCTTTCTAATGTCATTCTAGTGTTTTCTATTTCACATCTTCAGCTGTGGGATCTCATACATGTTTTAGTAATTTTTGGTATGGGTTGAGTCCCATTAAGCTTCTTAAATTCTTAAATGGCTTCTTGGAGGGATTTTGTTGGATTTTTTTTCTTGTAACTTAGGTTATAAAAGTAACACCATAAACATTAATTGAAGGGCCATTAAGCAGTAGGACTGTTTGTTTTGGGTTGATAGAGGACATAAAACTTCATACCCTGTGGTGGAAAACAATTAGATCTGATGATGAACATGCTATTAAATATCCCATTACCAGACTTCTATCAGTTTAACTTTAGGAAATAGCAACCAGCTGTAGTCAAAGCATACACAAATGATACAAAGTCATATTTTAACTGTCATGTCATAGCCTGTTATAAATATTGTCATTTCTAATGTTTTATGCTAATGACAGTGACTAATAGTAGTCATTACCTCTGTTCGTTCTCATAAAGATTTCCTCTAGAGAGTGTGATCACAGCTAAAATGCTGTTAAAAATTAAATTTTGTTTCTCTAAAATAGATGACATAAAAATATTTAAATACCAAGAGGTTGGCTAACTATTTTATTTTGTAATAGCATGTGTTTTGCAGCTGCAGCTTTTGTTAATTGCACCATAAGTTGAACAGATACCCCTCTCAGAAACATTTTTGGCATGCTAGCATGTGTCATGTCTTCTTATGGTCTCTCAACAGTGGAATAAAAGGTGAATCTCACAGAAGCCATAAAAAAAAGTCTGATGCTACCCCTGTAGAGGCTTAATATTAAGAACATTGAATTTTCTCATCCATTTCTTATTTCGGTTATGAATTCTGCTTACTTGACAGGTACAGAGTACTTCATTATGTGCACGAACAGAAATGCTTAAATGGATGAAGCAGCTATTTACGTCTGATAGGAGCTAAGTGGGACATTAAATTAATGCCAAACAAGTGAGTGCTCATTTTAGTTTTGTTATAAATGGCTGCAGCACAGCAGTAATGTGTTGACTCTTATGTGCTGACAAGTTCTATATTTCTTACAAACTTCCCTTAGAGCTCATCATGGAAAGACAAATTCACACTCTGCATGATGAAATTAGCAGCAGATGCATTAATAATTGAATAAGGATCTCTGGAGACACACCACAGTTCAGAAAGAGAGTTGTTGACTGGCTGGTTTAAGTAGAGGCTTCTGTTCTTATATATATGCACTTACATAAGCCCTAAGAGCTGCTGCCTGTTTCTAGCCTTTGATATCAAATCCACTTCCTGCTCTTAGAAGACTTTGCATAGTTACATTTGACAGGTCCACGGGCAGACTGGCAACCATTAATACAGGCAGAGCATGGCCTTGCTCATTCCTCCTTCTCTCTGCTCTTAAACTTCGAGGCAAACTGAATGCAGTTTCTTTGGAAATCACCTCCAGACAATGAGTGGGATATGAGTGACTGGAAGAGTTAAATTCACTGTATGCCAGACCCATGTCATTGACCTCCATATCTATAGGGTTGAAAGTTGCCTGAAGGGCAAATCCCAGCTTGTCTCACAGAAGGATTAGCAGACTGTACTGCCATCTTCCTTTCCAGCAAACATGATGTCCTCTGACTTATCCACATGTCCAGGTTTGAGATGGAAGGCATTTCACAGAATCACAAAGGGACCACAGTGAGTCACCTGATCCCACTTCCCTTCTCAAGAAGGCCCATCCTAGAGCACATTGCACAGGCTCGTGTCCAGACAATTCTTCAATATCACCAGTGAGGGAGACTCCACAACCTCTCTGTGCAATCTGTTCCAGTGCCCAGTCACTGCAAAAAGTTTAAAGATTTAAAAGATTAAAGCAGTTCTTCCTCATATTCAGGTGGAATTTCCTGTGCATTAGTTTCTGCCCATTGTGTCTTGTCCTACTGCTCAGCACCACTGAGCACAGCCTGGAAACACCCTCTTGACAGCCTCCCTTCAGATACTGACAGACATTGATGTGTTCTCCTTTCTTCTGAAGGCTGAACAGGCCCAGCTCCCTCAGCCTGCCTTTGCAAGAGAGATTCTCCAATCCCATAATCATCTTTGTTCCCCTCCACTGGACCCACTCCAGGAGCTCTGTGTCTTTCTCATCCTGAGGAGCCCAGAGCTGGGCACAGCGCCCCAGATGTGCCTCACCAGGGCTGAACAGAGGGGCAGGATCACCTCCCTCAGCCTGCTGGCCATGCTCTGCCTAATGCACCCCAGGACACCACTGGCCTTCTGGGCCACAAGGGCACACTGCCAGCTCAATATGTGTCTTTTGGACAATAGCAAAGAAAGCAAGAGGATTGCCAGAAAAATAACTCGGCTTTTTAAAGATACCACCAAGTCTCTGATGTAATTTTTAATAGCTACTTTGTAATCATACTAAATAATATTATGCTCAGGGAATATTGACAATATAGTGTGATATTTCATCCACAGCAATACTATTGGAGCAAATTCTTCTGAGTTTAAAAACAGAACTTTATTGCACTAGTGCCAAGAGAGTGATAGTAATTTGAATGGTCTAAAATTTTGTTCCAGTGTGAAGAAAGTCAAGATTGAGCACAGGTTGAATTGACTTTTGTGCTTTGCTTTCCTTCAGGTTATTTTGTAAACCTCAGGATCTGTAAGCAAAACTTACCTTCAAAATATCTATCAGTGTATTTTCTGGAGTTTCATCCACTAAAGAAAAGCTAATTCTAATCTTAGATTTTAAATATATTGGAATATTTTGTCTAAGATACAATATGATTTAATAAAGTAATCCTGTCTTTAAAGCAATACTCAAGATTCAATTGTCTTTAAAACAATACTTCAATTCCTTCTATTTAGATATGCAATTCTTTTTATTCAATAACAGTGCCTATCTTATTTATTTAGTAAGAGTTTGGTATGAATCTCATCATAATGGAAATATAGAACTTGAGATATTTTTAGTATAAGAAACATTTAAACAGTGTCTGTTGTCTCTTGAAATAAGAGATAAGTCCCAGAGATTTATATTTGTATAATGAAGTATTGTCTCAATCTAGATACTCTGAAACATCCTGCAAGAGGCTCAGCTGAGGAAATAACTACATATTTTGCTTTGTGATTTTGAACCACAATGCAGATATTAAGAGATCAGAGACAATCAGGTGAAGGAGTAAGCATGCCAAAATAGTACCCTGGTTTCATCATCACATCTTCTTTTGGAGTGCTTGGAACAAAGATGTGAAAATTTAATTTACATAAACATTTTTAGTCAATAGAGGTACCATTTCAGAATTAATATTTTTCATTTGATTCACAGATGTATAATACACTTCACTGCTGTCTTAAAAAAGTAATCTTACCATCATCTGAGTTTTTAAGGAAAAGACTAAGTACTTAAACAAGGTCATGAACTGCTAGATGAGTGGAATATACATGAGTTACATAGACCAAAGAGGAATAAAGAAATTGTATTAATGGGAGGGGAGAGAGATCATGAGTCATTAACTATGCCTTTATGCTTCACATCTCTCTACAGTGGGTTTAATCCTATTAACTGATTGCCATTCATTCTGTTATTTCCATGGAATAAGATCCTAAGTCTTCTCCAGGTTAGAAGTGAATATTATGTAATCCAGTAACTTTTGTACCTCTTATTAGCATATATAAGGTACATCAGTAGTACCAATTTATTCTTATTAAGTTTATTCTTAACATCTGAAGTAATCACCAAATTTCACAACTCTGGCAGTTATCACTCCTGGAAAAGTGAGGAGTATTTCTAAAGCCTTCTGGTGAGTGAATAAACCAATGGGTTTTATCCATGTTTTGCAGGTCACTGGATGTTCAAAACTGCAAAGCAAATTAAAAGAACCCCTTTTCTTTTTCTTTCACAGTAATTTTGAACTTGAGTATATGAGCATTTGCTAATATAAAAGTTATTGAGGAAGATATGGAGGGTACTTCTAACACTGCCTTATAAGGTAGAAATAAATAAATGTTGTGTTTCAAATCACAACTCTCTTTGAAATTTGATTGCATTTTAAAAGGCATCTTGAGCACCAAATGTTTGTCTCTTGGCGACTTCCAATCAGACAAATCCACTTAAATGGAAAACAGAGTTTTCTAATTGTCATCCTGTAACCTCAGCCTGAAGATCAAGTAGCTGTGTTTTGATTTATGCCTCATCAGTACTGCTGATGTTTCTGCAGGCCATAAAATTTTTTCCCCTTGTACACTCCTCTTCTAGCCTTCATAGTCTTCCTCAGTTGTCCCTTTCTGTTGTTGTTGTTGTTGTTGTTGTTGTTATATCTCTTTGAATATTTGCCCAACTATTGTTTAGGTACATCCTTTTTTTTGGAATAACTTGGCAAGGCTGTTAGTACTTCATGTACCTGTTTGTACTTTTCTACAAATTACCCAGAAGAATAAATTGTTCCTTCAACTCAGTATGTGAAATAAGGGGTAGAAAAAGAACAAAACCTTTTTTTTTTAAATATATTTTTCTGAACTTGAACACGGTTGTGGAGAAACTGGTATATGCTGCATGTTCCATAAGTACTCTGAGAGAGCACAAGCTGTAGGAATGGCCAACACAACTGAAGCAGAGTACGAACTGCAACAGCAAATTATTGCAAAATAGCAGTTCTTTCCTCAGGAGCTCTTGGGATGACAGACTAAGCATGGGCAGTATCTATAGAGAGTCCTTGTCTACTGCGTTCAAGCAAAACAGATATACAGGGTTGAAGTCACTGCATTTCCAGATTATCCTCTGAGAGCTGTGATAGTTGTGCTGAGTTGGCAGGGACAAAAATTCAACTCAGAATTATCCACAGAATGCATTTGATTTCTTTGTAGCCCACTCTGAGAACAGAAAGGTCAGGTGTTTCCATATATTCTCTGTAAACCTTCTTTGAATTTAATAATTTGGGTAGGATGCCAGTTACACAGAATGATCCAAGCTTTTGGATAAAATGATACCACTTCATTCAATCCCAGCAAGTAATACCATGATTCTACTTCTGCTATTTGAGAAAGTACAACCTATTTTTTGAATGTCTCATATGAGAAGTGCAGCCTTTTTCTGATCACAGACAAAGCTGGATATTTCTACCAGCTTTTCCCTTTTACTTTCCAGTCTACTTAAAGAGACTTTCCTCTCCCATCATGGTTTTCCTTGGGTCCCTAACATTTATCAATCCAATTAGTGTTGTCAGCTTTCTTGTTTCCCTTCTGCAATAATGCAGAGATAATGCACAGGGTATCTCCTGACCAGAATAAAAATGTCTGGTTTGAACTTCCCTATGCAAAAATGTCTAAAATTGGGCAATAACTTAACACCTGCAGTTCCAAAGTCTTCCATACTGCACAGTGGACATTTAATTTTCCATTAAAGAATGGACTTCTTCTTCATGGCCCCTTTAAGGAGCAGCTTTCCCACTGCTGAAACAGTAAAATCAGTTTTGTCTTTCAGAGACACTTTGGAAATGCCTCTCTCCCACACAGCTGCAGTTTCCTGTCCTTTCTGTTACCTACCTTTGCTAATCATAGCTCCTGCGGAGTTGATATGAGATTTGTTCAGAGGTTTTTGCAACCTAAAAATGCCAGTCTTCATGGGGCTGTGAAGAAAATTAACAACACAGAACCAGCATACAGTATAAATAAATTTTGGTTACAATCCTAATCCAAGATGGAAATTCAACCCATGCACTTTCATCTTCCTGTAAAGTAATATTTAATGCTCATCTCCATAGTTATATTTGTATGCTCTGAATGGCTCCTCTAATGTACTTCTAAACTTGTCATTTTAAGATATAAAACCTTTTTGAACATAGATGGTACAGTATAGACTTCTGAAAGATAATTACAAGTTCAAAGACTTCAGTTAAGGCAGCAATTCCTCAGTACAAGAAACTGGATCCTCTTGGTCACTAGACAAATGCACTAAGAAAGTTAGAAAGGCTGGAATCTCAAGATGGAAGTTGGAAACACAAAGCAAGATGGAATACTTTTTTTCTCTGAAAACTAAAAAGTTGTGTGTCTTGGATGCTGCCAAGCAAGGAAAACCGAAATTTAGACAAGGAACATGGATATTGTGTTTGTATAATGGTGTTTGCATAGAAATTACCCATAAAGACCCAAGGAGTACAAGTGCTTCAAAATCAGGTGACAATGCAGATTTAAAGGGATGGCTTGGAGCAGCTCCTGAAAACCCTTTTGCCCAGACATGAGCAGAAAGCTGGATGTTAGCACAGGAAGGTCCCTTGCCAGGGCAACAGATTTTGCACTCTCTATAGCTGCAACAGCAAACTTACATGATGTTAAACCCTTTTAAGGCTTTAAAAGTTAAAGCCTTAAAACAGCTTTTGGCATGTTTCCTTTCAAGCAATAGTCAAGAAAAGGCTGGCAATGCATATATAATTTTCCATGGTATTGAAACAGGAAACAAAATATTAGTGCTTATATAAATAAGAAATAACGCAGGTTGGAATCATACTCTTATGATTCCAATAGGGGTTAAAAACTAAAATGATGAGCATCTCTCATCTCAGTAAGTGGAGCACAGATAAGGGCTGCATGTGTTGGCACTGCACTATATAATCATCTTCCACTTTAGCATGGGGGGTTGGTGAAATAAGCAGTTACTGATAAACACAGGACCTCTTTCAGATTGCAGGATGGACCCAGAAAGGGATGGCCTGTTGGATATCCAGTGCTAAATCTAAGCTAAGTTTACAAATGTAGTGGTAGGTTACCCAGAGAAAGTTCATCCCCAGTCTCAGGAATCTGATGTCTCTAAGGGGAAGAACTCACTTTTTATATTTTAATAATATGCCACATTGCTCTAGAATTTTTCTCTGTGTTAAATGTACAGAACAGAATTCAACATTAGGATTCCTCTAGAAGACTAAGTGGGGTTTGCCATGTTCATTCTTAGTGATTGATTAGGGAGTAATGATTTCACCAGAATTAAGGTTGTTCCCATTGTACATAAACATATTTATGACATGTATTAGAAGCATTTCAATTCAGTGCTTACTAGGAATTAGGCATAATTTTTTCAAGCTTATTTGGAATCCTTAAAAAACAGTTGGTTTTCTCTGAGCTGTTCTGCTTTTGTTTATTTCTAAATTAAATTAATAATAAATTTTTCATTTACAGGGAGCACTGACAGTTTAGCCACTAGAATTTTTCAAGTATTTTAGGTGCAGATTAAAGCAGACTATTTGGCTATAAATCAGTCTAATATTGTAATTGCCCTTCCCATTCAACTGTTTACTGTTTCTTGGACATCAGTTATGCATCAAGCAGATGCATTTTAGGGATGGACACGTCTTCTATATATTATATCTACATATATATCCATATATCTATATATATCTATATAGATATCTTCAAGATATTTTCTTTCAATCCAATGAATTTAAAATCCAGGAATATAAATTAGTATCCAGAGTTCTGAAGTACATCTTTCTGCATTTTGTCAAAATGCATGTTGCATATTGGTGTATTTCTCAGTGGCCTATTTTAATATAATCTCTGAGATGTCCTGTCTTTTCAGTTCTATCCTTTTTATGCAATTCCTCTTTTGACATACCACTTTAAGTCATATTCTTATACTCTAATTAAAGTATATTCAGTATCAATCTTTATACGAATACCAAGTGGTGCAAGCCTTTTATTACGGCTTTCCAATTATTCCTATTGCTTTTTATCATAATCTCATCCAGCTTTTTAACTTTTCCAAATCGACCCTGGTCCAGAGAGATATTTAAGATATGAAAATACTGACACAGTCAGAGAGCAAGATTTTTTGTAATGACTGTTCTTTAATTTGTAGTTGAATGGAAAATACTTTGAATATTTGAGCACTCACTCTGAGTTTGTCTGTGAAATCAGAAGAATTATCTCTGCAGAGAACCTCAGAAGAGGGTGCAAGGACTGTGAGACTTTTGCAAGCTCTTCTAGTGCATCATATAGTGACAACACTGAAAAAATTATCCTGAATTAAATACAAAAATGGAATCTGGGTTTTCTGTTTTCTATGTATCTGATGTTCTTTTGTTCCAGATCTCTTTCTTAGAATTTCTACTTGCCCTATGTCCCAGAAATATTTTCTGTAATATTGTATTTACATATTTAGCATTATCATAAATATACTTTTGAGTAAAAAACACTTATTCTGTAAATATTTGTGAACTGTTGAAAATCATTCAGCTTATCCCTGTATCTGTGGATTCAGCTGGAAGAATGAGGTAAGCATAACATTCCAGTGTCAAATAATTCACTTAAAGAATGCACTGCATATGCTTCAGAGGTACAGGTACCTCAGCAGAATCCTCCACGTAGACACATGTCCTATCAACAAATGGGCAGGTATTTCCATCACTCTAGTGAACTAGAGTTGAACTAGTTGGCACAGCTAGTTCTCTGTGAGACAAAAGGGACAGCATGACTGATTTTGTCAAAGGCAAAAGGAGAGTGAAGGGCAATGCAACAAAAAACAATAATATATTAAGGCGTATAATTAAAAATATTTGAATGATCCTTATCCAAGCAAAGGATATCACAGTTAAAAGTGATAAATGTAATAACTGTGAAAAATAAACCTGAGAACTCGTTTAAGCTTTTTACTAAAACCACAAAGGGTTGACTTACCATAAGTTATAAAAGATCACTAAATCATCAGCCTTTACAAATTGCTTATTGTGGTTTCTGAGATAGTCCTTTCTCTCTCAGTAGTCTGATTAATTGTGTACAGCTCCAGGAATTTATATATGTAAGGAACTTCTAATGCCAGGTAGACAAAGAAAGTAAAATAGAAAGTCATATCTTAGTACAGTGAGAAATTCAGTTCACCTCAGTGGGTCTCATCATGGGTGTATATGTGGTAAGATCTGTCTCTGAAATTATGCTGTGCTAAATTCAAGAGTACAGCAGACAGTTTAATAAATGGGCTACATCAAGTCAGTTCAAAGGTGTTCTGTGGAGTACAGTCTCTGTACCAATAAAAATCCCCACCATTTTTATTAATTCAATTAAAGTAGAAAGCTACCTCCAAATATTTATAGAGATCAAGCAGACTCACTTCAGGACAAGTCCTTCATACATACCAGAGGGACCTTTCCTGAAAGGTAAATGGTTGGCATCTGCTGAACCATAATCCTAAATCAGAAACACAAATATTTGGATTAACAAAAAATGGAAAGCCTCATCTTTGTTGTTGACCTCCCAATACATATTTTTTCACTTTCAGTGTTGTGTGCATGGCCAGCATTCTTTATTCAGGGATGGAAATGCAGTGATTTTTTAGCATAGTGACCACAGAGGATGGTGATGATTAAATTCAATCCAGCACAAACCCTCAGTGATGCTCACTGACTTCAGAAAATTTGAAAGCCTTCAGTTTAATGCTACACATATGATACAGTATGAAGCAACTGAGATTTGATACTCTTAAGAATCAGATAAATAAAAGGATATTTATTTTACCCCTTTAAAAGAGTATATTGATCTGATACAGGATGAACTTGAGGAAATATCAAATATAAGCTTCTGAGTACCATCATTAAAAACTATTTGGTTTTATACAAAGAGAGTTTTAGCATCCCACTGCACCAGGGACTGTCTTCAATAACTGTTAAGTGAAAACACTTAACAGACCTGGAATTGCTGTCTGTCATATGTACAGTGTGTATATATATATGTAATACAAATGAATATGTACAGAATATTCCATTGTACAAATGAAAGCTATAATAATGAGCAAACGTCTTTAACTGGAATGCTGAGGGAATTAAATTTGAAATTTTTTTCCAAAGTAATTTATTTTTGGATAGTGTTTTTTTTTTTTTTCCTTGAAGAGATTAAATGCACAGCTATTGAAAAGCACTGAAAAGTTGGAGAAGAATGAGAATGAAGTTGCAGGTGTTGGTGCTGAGAACAAGAGCACAAGTAGTGATGTCTGCCTTTTCTGGTTTGTGCTGTGGTTTTAGGCTTTACGGATGGATGCCAGTAGGGCAAGCCATGCTCAAGCTGGAGTTTCATGAATTTCAGTCTTACTCTTCACAAACCACACTCCAGCCTCTGCTTCCAGCCTCGTACCACAGTCTCCTGAAGTTGAGTTGGAGCTTTTCCAGGTCCATAGCAGGAGGTGAAAGAACTAAGTGCTCCTGGTCAGCCTACCTGGTGAGGGTTTCCTGCAGCCTCTGCTCCCAAGTGTAATGGATTGGTAACTGCACACTGGATCTGGCAGTGACATCTCTGAACCAGCACCTCTTCAGAGCATGTGCTCACCAGCTGTTGCCTGTGGCAAGATGACAGGGAAGTGGTCACATTTCCTCTGAATTCTCCTGAGCTTTACACACACTTGTCACAGGTACTCAGTACACACCCATTTTTTTCTTTTTGGATTTCACAAATCTGTTTGGCTGGGAAGTAAATTCTAAGTAAGTTTCAGGGAAGACTGGAATTGTCCACATAAAAAAAGTTTGATGCCCTGAAACTGCTACAAAATGATAAAAAATAAAATCAGTAAAATACCCCTAAGTGCAATTTTAATTGTTTTAATAAGTGCTTTCATGTTATATTTTAATGTTATTAATTTCTGGACATAGTAGACTTCATTATACTCTATAAGAAGGGAGGGTTTTCAAATAAGGTTGCATACTGAGTTTTAGGTCTGCACTGGAATTTTCATATGACTTCAAAATTATCAAAATATTTACTTTTCGTCTATGCAAACATGAAGGGTTTTCCTTCATTCCTACTCCTACAAATCCAGATTTGTTTAATATGTGGCAGTATAAAATGTACCCTGAAACCTATTGTCAATATTCACCTGTTCCCTTTTTCAGAAGAGAATGTGATTTTACCAGACATCCCTTTAACCCTGGGGTAAAGGAAAGTAGATCTTGCTAATAATGAGCTGTGTAAATTTCAGCTGTTGGAGATCTATTCTGTACCTCCAACAGGAGGAAAAGCTGTTTTCAGTGGTTATGACTTTAAATGTTAATAATTCAAAATAACTGGTATACTGATGTAATTCAGGAAGAATGTAGTTTTTCTGCATCCTTACTATTGCTAAAAAAGGCCTTAGAAAACAATATAAAGTCATACTATGTTATGGCAGTCACCTTGACACTAGAATTGATATAGTGCAATGCATTTGTATTTATAGTGTGTACAGTAGCACATTTCACCCCTTTATTATTCTACTATCATGTGATTCATACCTTTCCAGATTTTGTCACCCTGAGTTACTTATTCACTTGAGCAAGGCCATGAAAATGAGGTCTGAACCTCTTTAATTGTAGAAATGAAATGAATGTAAGAGTTGAGAATGCTGCTCTGGCTGTGTCTGTATCTGCACATACCCATATGGCATCCTGCACTGTTACAGACAAGCAGGACACAAATGTTGGTGAAAAAAACATCTTTGATTCTGATGTGAGAGATTTTCTGTGACAGCCACAATACTGACATAGAAAAATCTCAAACCTTGACTTCATCTCTGTTGTAGAATGTAATATTCTGTGCCCAGAAAAAAGAATTCTTCCTAATTTCACAAAATGCAAAATATGGTCAATCAAAGTCACCTTTAGTAGGATCTGTTCAGGGTTCTTACCTTGTCATTGTTGTTTGTATTTTTTTTCATGAATATATAAAAAGCCAGATTTTTTTAAAAAAAAATTGCAAATATTTGTAGAATTTCAAATGTACCTTGGAATTTTTAATCATTTGCATTTTAAGTAGTCAAGTTTACTTCATCATTATTTTGCAATTTGACCACCTCTATTCATAAGGTGTTACCTGCAAGCCACTTTGCTGAGCACTGCAAGGTTACCAAATACCCTGCAGGAATTAAATGGATTATCTTTTATCAAAAGGGATCAGTGATTAAGGACTGCTTCACTGCTTACAAAAACTAAAGGAAATTATAATGAAATAAAAGCAAATATAAGGATCTAATGGCTTTCCAACCAAGCATGAAGTGGGATTTGGAGAATTGAGTCTTAAGAAACTTGATTGACATCTAACTTCCAAAAAAAATTGAATATGTAAATATCTTCCTGCTAGTAGGAAAATCATTCCAGCTACCAGAAAAGCTGATTCCTGTAGGATACATATATAGTTCACATCTTAAGACAAGAGACTCTATTTAATTTTTGAGAAAATTGTATGACTTCTCAAAAAATCCAAGATTTTGAAAAGCAGAAGAGAAACCAAAAGGGGGAAAAAAAAAAAAAAAAGGAAAGGAAAAATAAGAAAAAACCCTAATGTTACAATCCATTGATAAAATTAACTAAGTTTTCATGGGTTTGGCTTACTGGTAAAATATTTGGGGACACAAAAAATGTGTCATAAATGCATTGAGATCTTCTGTCACATAAAATCCTTATCCTTTCTTCAAGGGCCTGTCAAGAAAACTAGGTGTACTACATATGTTTTATTTTTCAAAGTAAAAGACAGAATGTTCTGAAAGTCAAGCTGTCACTAGTTAATGCTGTCGAAATAATGTGTCAATTTTACATGCTTGTTCAATTAGACTTCCTCCTCATTTTAAATGATGTTTGTTCATTTGTTATTCACTGGGTCCTTTTTTCAGAGTCCCATGGACACAAAACATAAAATCAAAGATTCCAAAGTTTATGTAGGCTTAATATTGGGATGAACAATGAAGGTGCCTGGTCCTGCTGTCAGTAATATGTATTTGTGTAGATCTCCACATAGCATTTTGAATATGGTGAGTGGCAGCAATCTCAGTCTGAGAAGAGGAAGAGCCTTACGGTTCCATTGTATGGGTGGCTGGTTTTATAATAGCCCAAAACAAAACATTCATGATCCTTAAACAAATTCAGATTACCACATGTAGACAGGCAAAGTGGCCATGCGCAGTGCTGTGGAGTTCCAGTCTTTTTGCCACGTACTGCCCTGCTAGGAAAGCATGCCAAAGATTGCAGTTTACCAAGAAAGAGGATAAATGTTTCCTCCAAGGAATCTTTGGATTCAGCCGGAAGTTCTCATGGTTCCTGTAGTCACTTAAGGCTAGATTGTGGTAATTAGTTCTTACATGTAATCTTTAGTGCCTCCACTAACAATGTCCTTGAAGGGAACCACAGGCAGAACGGGATAGCTGATGCTGATGTGCCAGATCATTCATACATGTTCAAACTAGAAAAGGTTGTAAATTCCCATTCTGGTCACTTTTTGTGTGTATGTGCATTGCCTTGCTAACCCCCTGTGCATCCATAGGGATACTAGATCTTTGAAAGGATCTTAAATTACTTGCTTTGGCTTTGCTACTTCCTTTTGAGCTCTCTATATGAATTGAAAGTGAGCCATTAGTTAATACAGTATCTATTCATTGTAAACCCTTCCTGACGAATGACTTGCCTTCTCCTGGGATCCAGCATTGTGGCAGAAACCAACTGGTATAACCCACAGCTACAACTACGTCCTTCAGCTTCTTTTCTAAGAAAATGCATTTTTTCCTTAATATTGATATTCAGGCTCAGGAAAAAAATAAATCTGAGGAAGAGTGTTAAACATGGAACTTCAGTCTGTTGCTCTTCTTGATACTTATCTGTTTTTCCTACAGGAAATCATGTGAATTGTTACCTCTCATTGCATTCTCATATTCATCTCTTAATACTTGTCAGTATGAGACACACCACTTAAAAGAAATTTGCTGCCCAGACTGGGCAATTTTCTTGTTGCAACAATATATTTTTTTTCTTGTTGTGTCTTTTGGTTTTATAAGTGCTAACTGATTCCTACCCAGTGCTTTTAAAATGCTTACTGATCCATGCAGACAAAAAAGGTAAACAACAGCTAAGCAATTGGTCTGACAGATAGTGCAGTCCCTCAGGAGGCATTCATAACATCCACACCAACGCTGAGTTATTTTCTCTCAGGAGCACCATTAGCAGTTGTTTCATCACCACCAAGTGTGTAGGTAATTCTGTGACATCAGTCCCAAGGCTGGCCAGTTCTCCTCAGCAGAGGTTAAACTGTAAGCAAAACCACTGCACTGTTAAAAAGAGAGAAAGTAAAACCAGCCTAGGGTGTTAAACTTCCAGTTTAAAGTCCCATTAATATGGGCACTTACAGATAAAAGAATTAAACTGTGAACACAAGGGAGTAGTATATTAACTTATTTTTAATTGTATATGAAGGGAGAGCTTGCATCTAATTTTTTGTTTAGATTAATAATTCATTTAGGTTTAAGTATGTTTTGATCCTGAGTTATTCAGAAAAATAATGGTTTTGAGAAGGACACAGTGTCATTATAGATGTAAGTTGAATATGAGCTGTGAATGGGATGCTATTTGATGACAAATGTAATCTTTGTAAGAGTAAATAGGTAAATAGTATTCAGAAATTTGCACTTTTATCACATTTGTCAAACTTACTGGAAAGCCATGCACCTTTATGGTTTGTTGAAAAAGGTATGGAATATAAAAAAGAGGTACAGAAAATAATTCTGAAAATAAAAAAAAAAATACAGGAATGAAATACTGAATAAATTGTTAGCTATTAATTCAGTCAAGAAAAGACTGAGAAGTAACTTGACTACAGCCTTCAGGTACCTACAGGCAAAAAGTATTCCTGACAGTAAAGAGCCCTCTAATTTAGGAGGAAGGAATGTGTAATTAGGTGGAGCCAAGAATTCCAGTCTGTTCCCCCATCACCAAATTAACAGTGAGAGCTTTCAACCATTAGAGCCATCTGGGTCTCTTAGAAAGACATGCTACATCTCATTCAGAAGCAACAGAGGCCAATAGATAACATTTTGGGACCACACAAGAGGTTAGACTAGACAATACATCATTTCTTCTGCCCTTAATATCTACTTCTGAATCTAAATAAAAATTATTAGGGTTAGCAGAATCTGGCCCTCAGTCATATATATTTTATCATTTAATTACATTTTCATTTGAGGCTTATTATTCAGTTCTCTTATGACTTCATCTCTGAAACTTTTCTACAGGATACCAGAAATAGAGTCTTTCTTATTCTCATAATTAAACTTTGAACCAAATAAAAGTTCTTCAGCTTGCAACTCTAAATTAGCATGTGAAAAATTTAAACAAACATCGTTTTAGCATCTTTGTTATGAATGAACACAGCAGTAATTTAGCACAACAAACTGTTAATATCTGTTACAGCCCTTGAGCTATACAAATGTGTGGTTTTGTTTTGATCATGCTTGATATGCTATGTCTTGACTAGATCTTATTTCATTCTGTTTCTACAGGTTAGTGAGACTTTAATCAAGGAAAAAAATCTAATGAACAGTAATTTGAAACACAGCATTTGGAAAGGTCAGAATGGTACATTACATCCTTATTATCCGAAAGAACAGATTAGTTTAATATCCTGGGATCATTTTCCTGTGAAGAAGATATTAAACAAGGACTGAAAATGGCACAAAGTTCTCGCTTCCTTTTCTATGACTAAGATTGTAACAAGATGATGGAACTACACAGAATAAATCCCTTTCTGCTTTAATGGTCTGACTGTGGATTCTGTCTAGGTTTCAAAAACCTAAGCCAAGCAGAGAGCCAGCATGCACACTATTTGTTTCAGTTCCTTTACAACACACTTTCCTGCTTATACAACGCATTTTCCATTAATATTTTCTAGTCTTAAACATGGGAAGGTATGTTAACACAAGGTGCACAGTACACCAAGTTTTGCTGCATAATGTGCAACAAATAATGCACTGCATCAGCAATGCTGAAAATACAGATTTTCCAGCTTTTCTTTGAATAACCTAAGAACAAAGATAATGAATTCCAACACACAACACATTGTGTGTGTCCTGCTTTGGAGAGTCTCTGAAGGTATGGAACTCTTTGAAGGCAAAGGAATTTGCAGTGTATCCAATAGGCTGTTTTAATATAAGAGCTGTCAGAATTTTCTAGCTTAAATCATTATCTGGATGATGACTCTTCCTTTTGCTTTATAGGTCTAAGGGGAGAAAAAAATCTTCTGGAATTGAATATTGTATTTTAATGCTAAAATCAGGGTCCTTATGTTTAATGTTATTATGGCAACTGAACAAGTGTTGTGCTTGATGAAAAAATTCAGTATATAGCATGCCCCTGTATAAGTTACTTATATGAGTAATTAATACCATATAGTTTCTGGTATGATAAATAGATATGGTCTCATATATAGATATAAATATAAATAGATACAGTCTCATAGCTATATAAATAGACACAGTCTCATATCTGATGAGATATGATAAATGTAGTATTACCTAAGAATGTAACAATTTAGATTTTAAATATATTAATGATTATTAAAGAAAACATTTTATGTTGTTCTGAAGATAAAAATGTCTTGAAGTGTTACTGGCTGAAGTAGAGCTACATGGGTTTGCACAAGTTCACAATTAGAAATCATGTCGAACCTCTTTTTCCCACACCAGCTGGAGAATACATTTAAAAAGAACTCTGTGGTACATTACATGCAGCATCTTGCTGAGAAAAGCCATTCTGCTTTGGTCAAGAGAGACAAAATTACCATATCCAAAATATGTTTTCAGTACCTCAAGTGAATGTATAAGTACGTATATTTATACTTGTTGGGGATTTTTTTATCACCTTTTTTTAGGTGATTTTATTTTCCACTGGAGATTGTAAATGCATTTTTCATCCTTTGTTTTGCAGCTATAAAGTAGGATAGCTTTTCAATGCCTTGGCAACGTGCAGTCTATTTCAAAACTTCAAAGGATTTGCAAAACTACAGACAAAAATTCCCTAATGGGTGTTCATTTCGTAAGTGCCTATGGAAATTAATGTTTCCTGTGTGCCTAGAGAAAATCCACTAGATACAAGTTTCTATCAAGTTCCTTGTTATTAAGCTAACAATCTTCAAAACTGAAATGACTACAAATAGCTCTTTTCTGCTTCCTAACCAAACATACCAGCCATCCAATATGCAGCATAAAGAAAATAATAAATAAAACTATTTTTTCAGTTTGTAATTATTATTCACAATATAAATATGTGAATTTTTATAATTTGAATTACTAAGAACTCTGACCATATATAATTTTGCTATGAAAAAAATAAAATACATGCTGTTGTATCCTTTTTTAAATGATCATGTTTAGGGCATGACTAAATAGAGAATCCAGGGTTTTGAGGGGAAACTCAATGTGTAGTCACACAAATATCTCCAGGATTTCTCAGAGAGTCAGTCCAATGTATCAGATGAAGGAACTGGGTTTTGTTACATGATTTTTAGTTCTCATGATTATGCAAAACATTGTTGCTGTGTCACACAGTATCTAACATGGGGAACACCTGGAATGCATTGTGCAGCCTTATTTCGTTATTTTATAAAATGGATTTTTTTCACTGTGTGATCACAGTTATTCTTTTTTGAAAAATTATGAAAATAATCAAGTGCATCTTATGAACCAGTACAAAAGCTTGAAGTTAAACTTTAAGAGACATCTCCTTTTATCAGTTATCTCAAATATATAATACGGTTCTGGGGCATTTCCATGAAGTCTTTCTTCAGTGAGGATGGTGAATATGAGTTTTGCATAAAATATGCCCGTGAACCCATACATCTCAAAGTAAAAGTATTATATAATCTTCAGTGAGGTATGTTCAAAAAATTAACAGCAGAACAAAATTAACAAACAAAAAAAGATGAGGCTGTTGGAAAAAACATATTGAAGCAAGATCACAAAAGAGACACATCAAAGCATAGCAGACCATGTGCAGTGCACACATTCCCACAAATAGGATTTTGTGCCAGGAGTTGCTGGTTCATTGTAATCCCAGTAACAAGGATGCTCAGACTTTGTGAAATATGGTTTAAAATACCACTTATTGCAGCCAACACTTCAAAGAAAAAAAGGTTAGCACAGATGATCTTACACCCATTCAGATGCTGGGAAGCCCAAGTTACGCGCCAGTGAACGAGCCTCCATGCAGGCTCTGTATCCTGTGCAGATCCTATCCACGTAAAGGTTACCCAATATTTCAGTGTTTTAAGTTCCTGTAAGTTTTCCTAAAACAAAATAACTCCATCAATCATTTTCACTGAAAAAAAAAAAAAAAAAAAAAAGGATTGGCACATGGGAATTTGTTGTTTCTGCTTTAGATAAAGGCAAGGAGTTGGTGTGACCCAGCTGCCCACGGGCTACTTCATTACAACCAGCCAACCAAGCTTGTCCTGCAGGCAGAGAATGTGCAGAGCACAGCACAGACCTGGAGGTCACACCATGTGCAGAGCACATTTTGTGTGCACAGCACAGTGCAGGCCTGTGCCTGTTTGGGACAACAGCTGTGTGAGACACTGACTCCCCTAGGAGCAATGGTCTCCTGGTCAGGACCTCAGCACATGTGTGCATGCATACCTTTTGTGTATGAAAAGCTGCTTTTGTTCTCCAAACTGAACTGGGGCACAGTATTCAAGTCTGCATACATTAAAACTGTACATGTCCACCTCAAACACTCCTCTGTACAAGTCTCTGTTTATCAAGCTGACATCATGCCAGAAGTAAGATAGGTTTATAATTACAGAATTTATTGCTACTAAAAGGCTGTGTAAGTACATTTTTGCAAGTGTGATTTTTGTGCCTGCAGCTCAAATTCTTGTTATACTTGCATTTGAATTTGTTTTGTTTTGTCACACAATGTTACTTGGTATTATATGAATAATAATCCATGAGTTAGAAATCAGACTAAAATCAAAGGAACAAAGTCAGTTGCATTATTAAAGAGAGATTAAAATAACTTGACACGAAAGGCATTTTGGAGACAATAGAGGCTGACTTACTGATGTGCACAGAAGCTAATACATCATTCAGCTCTGCTACCACCTGACAGCTGCTCAGCATCTAATGGGAAATGTGAGGGTGGTCACAGTCCAGTTCATAGTGGACAGGTGCTGGCATCACAAAAATCATCATCACAACTGGCACTAATTGGCACCTTTGCTGACAGTCTTGGCAGAGAGGCCAGTGATTGAATCTGCACAGAGACTTCCTTGCAAACTGCTGGCTTGGGACGCTGGGCTCAGCTCATCCTTCACTTAAACCATCCTTAGTTTTGCACATATTTCCCAGGAATGCAGTGTCAGGTCCTGACACTCTATTTGCCTGAGATTTCTGGGAGCATGCACATTACCATGGCGTCTCTCTGGAAATGATACCTCTGCACAGAGGGTTAGACACACCTCAGGGGACACCAAAGCCTGCCAACTGATGCTGGCCAGCAGAAGAGCCTGTGAGCTTTGGCTTGGGGTGGAAGAACACAAAAGAGGATCAAACCAAATGCTGTTCTAAAGGAGAAGCTACACATGACCCACATAGAGCTCCAGTTTCACCCAAGATTTTCTCAATTTTAGTTTATTTTAGATACAACTATGATTTTGTAATGTTCTAGTAGTCACTTTTACTCTGTACTTCATTTTATTCTTTTGTATGAAAGTCCTATCATTTGTCTCACTCTCAGAGATAATGTGAGGCTTTGCTAACTAATCACTGCCCTAAAGTATTTAAACATTTCTGATGGAAGTCAACAGACACATTAAATATCAGGATTCAAATTTATAGGAACTTCTGTTTCTTAATAATTCCATTAAATGAGTTGCAGACAGAGACTATTGAATATATCTATTTTGCATTTATACATCATTCACTCTGCTGTAAATACAGTTGCATTAAATACAGTTTCTTCTGTCACCTCTGCCTATCTTTCCACATCTGCAATTAAAACTCATTTTCCTTTGGTGTATAGAAATCTGTACTGTTTGTAGGTTAATTATCAGTTTATATTTTTTAAAAAATCTCTATAGACAAATCAGTCAGTAATGTGACTAGGATCTGAGAATGTTTAAATGGTAATTAAAAGAAGTTAAAAGAAGGTGATAAGTTTGATTGCAATTAGCAGCAGTAGCTGAAGTATAGAGATGTTTTTAGAGCTCATTACTACCTTTTTGCAAAATGAAGAAAGAAAGGCAGGCAGGAGGAAAGGAAGGACAATAAACAAAGGAAGTAAATAAAAAGTAGGAATGCTAGATAAAAAGAACAATCCTAATTTCATGTGTATGGAAAAAATGTTGAATTTACTGCACATGGGTTTGTCAGTATATAGATGAAAGTGAGGAAAAAACCTAGAAAAATGATAAATGAAATCAGGAAAAATAAATCTTAAAGCACTGAAAAAATTATGTAAAAAGACAAAGGTTTGTCTGTATCAATGTACCTGAGGAAGAATGTACTTTGCTTAGGAACAATAAGGTTGTAAGATAATATCAGCACTCAAAACATCAAGGTTATAAGATAATAGGAAGCTCAAAACACCACCAAACAAGATTCTGAAATTCTCCCCATTGATTTTTCACTTCTGTATTACATCTGATCCCAAGGAAATATCTTCTCATTTACATGCATCTCCATAAATTCTGGATCAAGCCACCAGCTCTTTCTTCCTCTGGTGTTAACAATGAGCAGTGGCTGCTATACTGTGCTCCCACAGACACTCTGGAAACAGAATATGTCATCGTTAGCCTAATGAGGGGAAAGAGGGGGAGAAATTGCTAAATGTTTTCTCCCTAGCCCAATTAAAGGAGAGAGAGCAAGACATAGAGAGGGGGAAGGCATGCTGGAGGGAGAGCTGTGTACGTGACAGATTTCTTCCTGCCTTTAGCTACAAGAACATTCTCGTTAGGTAGAATTGAAAAAGACAAGAGGATGTGGGAATACAAAGAATAAATGCTTTGACTGAAATCAGACTGTGGCAGCATGGTCCATCAGTCTGAGCTGCACATTACCTTCCAAAAATAGCTTCCTTGGGAAGGAAAGAATATGACAACAAGTACACTATTGTCATTACTGGTCTTAAGACAAATTATCCATACAAATAGGAAGAAAAAAAAATTGTCTGCCTGCTGAAAGCTTCCTTGGCCATCCACAGTCCTTTTTCAGGACTGCTGTAGAGGGAGAGAACTGCTTGTGTATGAAGGACATCTCCAGTTTAGAGGTTGCTGAGCTCACTGACAACTGCCAACTCACTCTTCACAAAGCAAACTGAATTGATCCCATGATGTTTTGTGCCAGAAACATCAGGCCTTGTGGGAAGGGTGTCTACATCCCTAGGAACTGCTGGGTCCCTAACTTGTCCTGTCCCATGGGCTGGGCCTTGGCACTGCCAGGTGGTAGCTCACTTGGCCCAGACTTTTGCCATTTTCCATTACAGACATTTACAAGCCAGAGCTCAGGGCCTCATGTCTGGCCAATACTGTTTTTTTTCATGGCTCAGAAGTCTTTGGGGATGATTGTGCTGGTTTGGAATTTCAAAATTTTTTCCAAGGGAGCTGAGAGCTGAGGCTCCTAGCTAAAAACCATGGTGTGAAGATTTGCATAGGTACCACTGAAGCCAAGGAGAATGTTCTTTTTCCAAACACAGAAAAGAATGTTGCCTCCAGTCCTATGGCATGACACTGTACACACATTCTCATAAGATGGAAGAATACCTGCTGCTTTAAACTGCAGCAGAGGTATAAAATGGACTTTCCAAAAACAGTTCTTTGCACCCACAGATCTGCTGTTGACTCCACATGCAGTTAATGGCATCTTTCTGCCATGCTGTGACCACATGTTAAAAATATATCCAGCCCATGGGCTCCAAACACTGCTCACTGCTGCATGTGACCCAGGGTCCTTGGGCAGGTCCTTGGGGTCTGCAACAGCACAAACACATGAGGAGGCAGGTGAGGGGTGAGAGTCAGTGGAATATTCTTTGTGCCCAGACTCTGAAATTTTGCTGGACTGCATGACTACATGAAGATGCAAAGTTTTCCCATGGGTTAAAGAGCCCTATGACCAAAGGTAACGAGGAAGGTGGGAGTTTCTTTGTTATCACATCAGCCACTAGTCCCTGATGCAATTACAGAATTATATCCCACACTGTTCTCATTACCTGCACAATAGTCTGAGCCATTCAGTGGACAGAAGAAACTACCTTGCATCCCTATTTATATTTAGTGCTCAGACACGAGCTGAATGATAAAAAGCAGGATTGATGTACCTAGTATAATCCAGTCCAGAAATGTTGAATTCTTGTTACTTATTTTAAATCTCACCACATTTTCTTGCATTCTGACTAAAATGTAGCAGCTTTGTGAGCTAAACTGTAGCTGCCCTTTTACCACTTCAAGTGCCAACAGCTTTAGCTAAGGAAAATGATTTTGCAAAGACTTACTATGCTCTGCTAGTCTTACTGAGTGCAGTTCCTGCCAATGCCTAAAAGAAAGTTGAGAAAGTTCCTGAGAACACCTTGCATCATGAGTCGCTTGCTGTAATTATTTTTTAATCCTTGACTCCTGACTCCCCATCCTGGGAGACCTTCTGGCTTGTTCCATCATCCAGGCATGACTGGATTAGATTTGTTTTTTCACTGCAATGAGACCTAGCTTTTTTATTCACCACTCATTTGAGCACAGAAAATAGAAGGGGAATATCTGGTCTGGTTTCTGGTTGTCCAAAAGGAGTCACAGGGATGATTTCCCAAGCCCTCCAGTAAGGAACAAAGGAAAGGAATGGAACTCTCCTGTCAGCCAAACAGATGTTGGAAAAGCAGCCTGTGCTGCTCTGCTAAGACTAGCCCAGACTCATATAAGTGAGCCCAACAAAGCTATGTCTGTACAATGGCAAACAAGCAGGAGATAAGTGAAGGCTGAAATTAGGGTTCATTCCCCTTACAATATGTTCATATTATTTCATATTTCTTACTGAGCATTTATATATTATAAATATTCTAGTCAACATTAATAATGTCATAAGATTTCCTTTCAAAGTTTGGAGGTTTGGGTCTTTAAGAGGGTTTTTCACATTAGGTTATTTTATGCTCTTTTATGCTTTGTGTTTTAAAAAGTACTAATCTGCCCAGTAAAAAAAAAACACCAGACTCACATTTATAATTCTCAGTTTCTCTCTATTTTTTAATTAAAAGTTCTGTCCCACTAAATTCTGAAATTCCAACACTGTAGTCTGTATAGGGTGCTAGCAAAACTAGTATACACGTGACTCAGTATATTCAGTTCTTTCCTGAACTCCAAATATCACAAGATCTGAAATAAGGACATTATTCCTGATGCTTTAGCACAAGATACTAAATTCAGTCTGATTTAGTGACAAAGCCTGCCATTTTAGGAGCTGTAATGGCTGTATAATGAAATGGAATCATATTTGTTTATAAATGCCATCTTCTAAAATATCATACTTGAAATTAACCACTTACTGTTTCTCTTGGGAGTTTAACACACTGGTATAATCTAATGGACTAATGTCAGTTCAGTTAACTCCAGCTCTGGAAAACCCATCACACAGCTGGATCCCTCTGATGTTTACCAGGGGCAGGTCTTCATGTCCCAGCCTGGAAACAACTGCCCTACGTTACCCATCAGTGGTCACACCAGTGGTGGTGTGAGGAGGAAGGAGATGAGTACAGTCAACATTGTATGAATGCAGATACTGCCCAGATACTCTCTGCTTATCTTCCCCTTGCCTTCATAGCTCAACTGCTGCCAAATCTGCCCCTCAGTAAGGAGACTGAAGTTATTAGCTTCAACACACATTTTATTTTTTAAAGTAAAAGTACTGTATTAAATAGGAGAGTTGTCCTAACAACTCCCAGTGAAAATTCTATCTTGATCAGCAATACCAAAACAAAAGGCCAACCTAGGCTGAATTATCAGTCAGCACTTCAGCAATATTCCAATTATTTTCATTATTTAGAATGACTGAAGCAGTATTTTGAAATTTTATCTAAAGCTATAGTAGTTATTAATCAAGGAGTTCTAGCAAGCCAGATTTATGATCAGCAGAAGGGTGGAGACAGATACTATATCATTTTGATCTTACAGAATAATTTGCTTTTAAGCACAAAACTTCTTGCCACTGAATCTCTTTATCATTTAAATGTCCAGAATAACAAGCAGACAATCTTATGGTGGTTTAGATGGCTTTTAGTACGTCACAAGAAGAAAAATGAAATTAGATTGCATCTTCCTCCCCCAAAACTGCCTGAATGTTTTCATTCATATACACCAATTTTTCATTAAATCTCAATTTCTCAGCCATTAGAATGCACAACAGGACCTGCAGAAGCTCTAACTGTAGCAGAACAGAGCTGAAATGGGTTGCTAACAGCACATGTTTAGGGCTGATGTTTTCTTACAGGAAATAAAAATAATTAATTTTTTTCTTTAATTTATGAAAGACCATGACAACAATTTTTATTTGTAACATTTGTTCAGATTTTCACTCTAAGTTCAAATTTTCTTGATAATGTTACATAAATACTTTTGCCTTTAATAGTAAAAATATTTTTTTTTTTTCTTTTGAGCACTTTTTGGACTCTTGCATTCATGTGCTCTAACAGGCATCCTCTTTCCTAGGGTAGCTTAGTTACATCCTGAGTATTGTCACTTGGGTATTATTAAAAGACTTAATTTCACTTCATCTTGTTTCTTATCCCAAGTCAAATAAACATCTAATGGTGTTACCAGTGGCTTCAGTTGTTTCACTAATCCTTTAAAGTTCCCTGGACCATCGAAATCTGTAACAGTGCTCAGTAAAATATGGCCAAATTTACTTTTATTATCTTAAGAAAAGGAAGGTCTGTAAGACTACTTTTTTGAGTAATGCTCATATTTTTTGTGATCTTACACATTAAACAGAATAATATCTTTCTGTGTATTAAAAATGGGATCTTTCAAGCACTGGGTTTACATAATCCTATTTCTGATTAAAGCATCTCACCCAGGGAAGCTAAAAATTCCAAAAAACTGCAGCCCATAAAGTGTTATCTGAGGAGTATTTTATTTCTCTGAAACACACTTCAGACAAACCCTCTCCATGTAATTATCTTCACAAAGAGCTGCTGGATTCTGTTTTACTTAAAAAATCAGAAAAATCTTTAAAGCTTTTCTCTGCATTAAAGCCACTTCAATGCCAGCAGTACACACTGTACAAAGCCCCTAAAATATCTCCTCAAAGATCCGTAATTCAGTTAGGTTCTGAAGAATGAGGAAGAGAGCTGCACATAGAATTTCTTTGGCTATTACAGTACTAGCCTAAAAAGCCTGTCTCATCTTTGGTATCAGTCAAATAATTCTATTTGATTCTGGCCACTACTCACAGATAGGAATAGGAATGAAGGCTGCAGGTCTGGGTGAATGTTGAACTCGCCAAAGCATCACCCATAGCTCTGGTGCTGAGAAGGAATCAAACAGAATTTCCCTGTGACTATCAGAAAGCCACTTTACCCAACAACCATAAAGAATTCCTGTAGTGAGGTGGTGACACTTGGTTTTGCCAGAAGCAAGTGGACTAAGGGAAAGATCTTTCTGTGTCTGCTATCATTTAGACACTGTCCTTGTGCTTCTGCTGCCAGCCACTAACAAACAGAGCTTCGCCTTTGGACTGAACTCAGTATGGTCTGTCTTATGGCTCAGTCACACCCTCTACACAGCTTATCTGAACCAGTGAATCTTCTGCTCTTCTTCCTTCCACACTGGTTTTTGAAGATACTCTTGATCTATTTTACATAGACACAAAACCTGGAAATATTCCTGCCAAATGGTTACCCAGCATTATTAGTTACTAGTTGTGTGTACTTCAGTCATGACAGGAGGTGTACAGGTGTCAGACACTTTAAAAAAATCTTTAAAATACTTCAGACAGAAAAACCACATTTACAGCCTCTTCTGCCAAAGCATAGATTTTGAGAAAATTCAGTCTGAATAACATGTTCATGCTTCAGGAATTTTCACTAAAACAGTACAGCACAGATTCTTGTTGAAACAGAAAGAGAATTTTTTGTGACATTCTCTGATTTCTCAATGATTTTGCATAAGACTTTTCCAAGTATGCAATATC
This sequence comes from Cyanistes caeruleus, assembly GCF_971803275.1. Classification (NCBI taxonomy): domain Eukaryota; kingdom Metazoa; phylum Chordata; class Aves; order Passeriformes; family Paridae; genus Cyanistes; species Cyanistes caeruleus. The sequence continues at coordinate 25,579,218 of NC_141702.1, read as the reverse complement.
ATGCAACCAAATAAGAAGTAAATACAAAGTAAAAACAAGTGGGTTAAAGAAAAAAAGTGAGGAGCTTGGGTTTTAAACTATAAAAAGTGGGGATGGGGCATATTTTAATTTTCATTAAAGCTCATCTAAATTTATGCAAAACATTTGACACTGTTCCTCAGTGTCAAATATCTTTGTCTCTAACTGAAGAGACATGGATTTAACAGATGAACAAAGAATTGGCTGGATTCAACACTCAAGCTGTTGTAGTCAATGACTCAATGTCCAGGTGGAGAGCAGTGATGGCTGGCATCCCTCAGAGGTTGGTACTGATAACTGTTTGACACCTCTGTCAGTGACATAGTCACGGGATCAAGTGCACCCTCAGCAGTTTGCTGACAGCCTCAAGCTGTGTGATGTGGTTGACAGCCTGGAGGGAAAACATCCAGAGATCCCTGGACAGGCTTGAGAGGTGGAGCTGTGAGAATCTCATGAAGTTCAGCAAAGTCTTGTGGTGGGGCAATGCAAAGCACAGGTACAGGCTGGCTGGAGAATGGGCTGAGAACATCCTTGAGGAGAAGAACCTGGGGATGTTGGTGGACAAGAAGCAAAACATGAGCCAGCAGCGTGCACTCACTCACAGCCCAGAAAGCCAAAAGCATCCTGGGCTGCATCAAAGGAGGAGCAGCTAGCAGGTCATGGGAGGTGATTCTGCTCCTCTATTCTGCCTTTGTGAGACACCATCAGTAGTGCTGTGTCCAGCTCTGGTGTGCTCAGCACAAGAAAGACATGGACCTGTTGGAACAGGTCCAGGGGAGGCCACAAGGATGACCAGAGGGCTGGAGTATCTCTCCAGTGAAGACAGGCTGAGTTGGGGCTGTTCAACTTGAAGAGAAGGATCCAGGAGATAAATAGCAGGGTTCCAGTATTTTAGTGAGGCCTACAAGAAAGCTGGAAAGGGACTTTTTTACAAAGGCATTAGTGACAGAACAAGGGGGGGATGGCTTTAAATTGAAAGAAGGTAGGTTTATATTAGATATATGTAGCAGGGCATCTCACCCCACAGCCCATCCCCCCAGGAAAGCTTCTCTGTTGCTTGTTAGCTGATAACTCAGGGGATCTCACTCTCACATGAGCCTCACATAAGCCTTGGTGAAATAACTCAATCAAGACAGTTTGCCTTGTAGTGAGCTATTTTGGCACAATGGAATTGATGTTTTCAGCTGACAGTAAACATCTTGCTGTGGAAGCAGATGTGGAAACAGGCTGGAATTTCTGACTGACAGACACTTCACTCTGCAAACTATAAAAGCTAAACCAAACTTTCACAAAGAAGAAATCTTCACATTCCCTGGAAATGTGGGGGGGTCTCCTGGGATACAAATTTTGTGGTTGCTCCCTTGACAGCTGAGTTAAGGGACTCTGTGTAAATTATTGTCATTTTAGTGAGAGGTTACGTTGACTCACAATCTATACTATTTCTTTCCTAGCTATAATATAGGTACCTTGATAATGCACTGTTTTATGTGAACTGTAGTAGTTCTTGTGTTTTATACTGTGAAGTAGCTCTGTTTAAATAAATAACACATTTCTGTCTGTTCAATAAATAACACATTTTACACTAGATCTGATCTACCATACACAGAACTTGCAAGCTGGAATGATTTGAAGTGTGGGCCACCTAGATTCAAGCTGCAGCCAAAAAAATCTTAGGTTTAGGCAAGGCTTGTCTGAAGCCCCAGCTTTATCCCTAAAAATACAGAGAAGAAATTCTTTACCAGAATAAAGTGTGGTGAGGTACTGGAACAAGATGTTCAGGGAAGTTGTGGATTCCCCATCCCTGGAAGTATTCAAGGCCAGGTTGGATGGGACTCTGAGCAACCTGATCTAGCAGAACATGTCCCTGCCCATAGTATGGGGGTTGGAATTTGATTATTTCTAAGGTCTCTTCCAACCCAAACCATCCCATTCTATCTTCTGTGATTTGGTAAGTGTACAACTATGCCACAGCAGGTAAAAGGTACCTTCTTGCTATAGCTTTCTTCATGATTGTCAAACTCAGTTTTCTTGAGTATTCAAGAGCTATTTGACACAATAAACACAGACTGAGAGGAAAATAGACAAAGCAAAACTGCAGCTTTTAAGAGGAATGATAGATCGACAAAAAGCAACACCCTTGACCTTGAAATATTGCCACAGTTTCTTATACTCACTACACAGCTGGTTTTGCCCTTCTTATGTATTTGGGGAATTTCATTTCTTGGACAGATATTTTGTGTCTAAATGTAAGGATATGCTTTAAATTTTTTACATGAATTTTTACATTTTAAAAGTGTCTGGTACTGCTATTCTTCTACTTTTTTTCCATATGAAAGTACTGAAATTGATTTTAAAATATATTGCATTTAGAATGAGAATTAACTTCACTGTGTCTTGTCTCAGTAGGTTATCTCATACCCCCTAGAAAATAAACTGGAAATTACTACTGACACAGCTGAAGAAGATGAAAGAAAAAAAAACATTTAAAACATTCACCCCATAATAAGATTCAGGAACTAATGTATTAGAGTAGTCACAACCATAACATATTCTTATCTATACTGAGGACTCTGAAAAGCAGTCTTAAATAAGCAGTTATAAGCACTTAGTTAGTTCAGGGAATTCTAACAATGGGATCCTGCATGAATGATAAACAGCCAAGCCAAAAGCGTATGATTTACTTTATCCCCAAAGCCAGCACAGTCTTTCAGCATCAGAAATTCTACAAAATTGAAATATATGGGTACACACTTTTGAAATATCATCCTTTCATCTGATCAAAGTAAACAAACATCTAGCACACTTCAGCAATGAATTGAAGAGTTTCCTTTTACTCCTGGGATGCAAAATGAGAGCAAAAATAAGCACTGCACTCATATGTTGTAGTTCAGAAGCAAGAAATTGTCTGCTTTATTTTCTCTGAAAATCATACTAGAGCTTGTCTGTGTAGTGTGTGGAATGAAATTCAGAATGCAGCTATAATTCGCATATTTCAGCAAGCATAACAATTCCACATGCTCTGCCTGATGTTTCCTGCTGGAATAGCCGGTGAAATATAATGCCACTGATCTTTTGGGCAAGGGATAAATCTTGAGTAGAATAACAGATTTATTATTATAACACCAGTAGACAAAAAGTGGCAGTATTTGAAATTAATTGTGTGAGTAAATAAATAATTTTGTGATTTTTATGCACTGGTGATGGAGTGAAAATTCTGGAGACCACGGCTGACAAACCAACCAGTATAAACAAACAATACAAGCTTTCTCTTCTAAACCTGGAAATGTCCAACACTTCTCAAGTGAAACCATGGACTATATTCTATTTCCATAAAATAATTGAGCTTTCTGCTAATACTGCAAGTCAGTGTGCTGTGTCTCTACTACCAACCATCAACCAGAGCTGAGGCTTCAGGAGGTAACAGGTAACCACACAGGTCTCTGAATGGGAACCCACAGGAGGATCATTACCACCTACAATACCTTATCCTTGAACTGGATTACAGCACACTGTTCTCTATTTCTTTGTAGGAAAATATAATTTGAGAGAGAAAAAATTGGTGCTGGATTGCTAGGGGATGGGACCAGATTGAGGAGAAGATGAAAGAGAAGAAAGAGGAAACTCTGCTTCCTTTCTCTTTAACTCATTACATGTGCAACACAGGCTGGAATGCCATGCAGCTCCTCATAGCTGTCAATGGCCTGCAATGAGGACATCCTCATGAGCCACCATGAAGCTGAGGTGTGGGATGTGTGATGAGCCAAAGCCTCCAAAATACAACCCTCACCCCAGAATTTTGGATCAGCACTGGTCATCCATGATTTTTTTAACAAATGATTCTGCTCCCATTTCAGATGTCTGTGACTTCCACTTGGCTCAGCATCCAGCTGTATTTGAAGAAGCCTGGGGTAAAAAAGCTTTTTTACAGCACAATCTCGTATCAATTGAACCTGTTGCGCAACTACATTTTTCAAAGGAATTCTTTCTCAAATGTTATTATTAAACACCTTTTCCCCTGCTTGGCCCTCCTGATTTTAAAAGGCCACACAGGAAGATTTGTCGGCAATTTGCTGTATAGATAGAAGGGAAGTGGGAAAAACAGATTTCACTTGCCACCTGGATGGACAATAGTTCATAAATCCTGTTTGAAGGTGTGTAATGCTTGATCCCACACCAAGACAGAGTTTCATTTCAGTCTGTTTCTGCCATCAATTCTGCCATTGATGCAAGCCCTGCTTTTGTACTGGCCCCCAAAGACAAAATGCTGCTTTCTGCATTATGTTCCAGTGACGAGGAAAAGTGACAGGACTGTGATGTGGGGTTTGACAGGCTGTTGGGAATAGTGCCTTGCTTAGTGAAATGGTTTCAAGGCAAAAACCTGGCATAATCAGGGGAGCAAAGGTCAACCTTTCTGTCAAAATATTAGGTCCCATTTCAGCTTCCTACATTTTCCTTTTCAGAAATCCATTGTAAACGCTTTCAGCAATAAAGGTACTCCAAATTTGTTTTTTTTAAGAAAGACACAGCCTTAGTGAATGAAGCCTTACAGTCTGTAAGTATTCCAGCCATATCTGATGTTATGCACATAGCTCTTTTCAGAACTATGTGTCCTGTCAGGGCATATAAATTCAACAGACTTGGTAAACAAGGGGCCCAAAGGGAGCTGCTACTGGCTGCATTATAAATATTCAAGATCCAGTCAGCCATAATTAGTTTATTCCCTTATGTTGACTTATGTTCCCCTCCTCTCAGTCTGTGTATTTTGTAAAAGTTCCACCTTTAGAACAAAAGCTTGCTTGGGCAATTTTATCCTCCAAGCACAATGAAAATCTTCTGACTATACAATAGGACTGTAAGTATATCCCATACATGCAGAAGGGGATAAAAATCTGTCCTCCTTTTTGATGGGAACACAAGAATTTTATTATTATCCATGTTTCTTCCAAAAGGAAACATCATAATTTATATGCTTTTTTCCTCCAAACCTTGTCTCCTAAATTTTGCTTGGTTTTTAAATTTTTAAATTTGAAAGTGTAACTTATGGTCTCATCCCTATTAATGGTAAAAGTGGCTTTGCTTCTATGTGACCCAGAAATTCTGTGAAGTGCTGTTGTTAAAATCAGAAGCATTGAACAAATTGGAAAATATGAAGTGTTTGGGTTTGTCCATCACACAAACTATTTTATTTCATATTTGCAAAGTGAAGCATAAACACATTAAAAGTAATCTGTTGTACAAAGCCAAAACAATCCACAGAAAATCTACTTAGTTAAAGGGACAAGAGATAACACAAATAAAACAAGAAATCACCGCTTTGAATAGTTATTTCTAGTGTTTAGCACTTGCAGAAAGGGAAGCTGGACTGTTTCTGGGCTTAAAGTGATTAAGTTCAGATAAAGCATTCCCTGCCCCTTTCTAAATACTGGTACTGCATCTCAGCAAGCTCATGCACAGTAACTCCTCTTCCTTGTCAGAACGCTAGCTCAGAACCTGGCAAGTGGGGACATGGCAAGCTAAGTGGAAGGTGATGAACATATACGGTTATATTAGATATTCACTGCTATCTATGTTGTCTTCCTGTTTTAGAGCCTTTTCTAATGTAGAATAAGGGTTTTCAAAATCACACACTGAAATTATCATGACATAGAGTCCTGCCCCTGGAAATGAATACAGACTAAGCTCCTTTTGTGGAGTAGTAATAGTACTAGTATTACAACAATTCATTAGCAGGAACAGCTGGATTTTATAAGTGATTATTCCACTTTTAAAATCCATTTCAGAATGGAGTTACGTAACTAACCATACAACTATAGAGATATCATTAGAAATATTTTATAGTCTAATCACAACGAAGAGCGCTCTTAAATATAGGACTTGGAGCCATGTGTAACTTTCTTCAAAGCTCAAGAAAGTTCTGATTAAAGGTTTGGTATTGATTCTTCTCCACTCATAGTAAAAAAGTGTAATCACTTTTGCAGCTAGAAACATTAAGAGAATAAGCACTGAGAATAGCTTAGATACAATCAAAACAATTGTCAATGGAATGAGATATTTAGTAGAGCTGTCAGGACCACGAAAGTGCCACCATCACTTTCAGATGGGGATCACTGGCAGATCCCCAGCACCTTCACTCCCCTGTCTGCAGCCCAGGACCACATTTCAGCCCAGCCTGGGGCTGCTGGTCCCTGCACCAGAGATGCTGCAGCAGGGCCAGCCCTGGCCCTGCCTGCTGGACAGCCCTCAGTCCTCCACTACAGCCAGATTTCCAGACTTGTCCCCAGGTTTTCCTGGCTGGGCCCTTAACATAATTCATTATCTCACCTTGCCTAGGACTATGGATGGACCTTTTCCCATTACACCAATCGTGCTAGATTTTGTTCTGATCAGTAACTACACATTCTCTGCTTGTGCCATGGTCGCCCTCCCTCGACTCCTGGCTCATCCTCCCTTGAGAAGCAGCTCTGCTATTGCTGACCCCTTAGGGTGGGACCACGAGGTAAATTGCTTTAATCAAAGAAAAAAAAAAATTAAATTAAAGTAAAATGACAGTAAATATTACTGACTAGATTGTGTAATCAATGACAAGCAAATGCTCAGTTAATATTTCTTCCCATCCCTGTGACACTTTTGTGTGCACAGATATTTTGATAAGCCTTACTCTGATTTTTGTTGCAACAGTGGATAAAGAGCCTTCACTGTCATCATCCTGCTCTCCAGTCTTACAAGACACCTCTCCACATCATGTCTAATGACTGCTTTCTCCCTCACAGCTCTCATGCTACTGCCATAGCAGCATGTCACCATGTAGATTCAACCACCATTCCGTTCAACATCTCTCATTTCTGCTCTTAGTGGAAAGTGCTGTGTTTGTCTGTCCTCTTTGAACTTCACAGTGCTTTACCATAACAGTATTTGGCTTGTTATTGTTGCTGTTAAACTTTCCATCTCACCTTTCATATTGTAGCTGCATCTGGTATTTCTTTTACTTAAACCTTTACAATCTCAGATTAATTTATTTCATAAGTCATTTCAAGCCATTGAGACAAATGACTGCTGCAGTCTGACTGTAAGTTTGGTCTATATACTTTCCATTTAACTTTGATCTGAGAACATATCTCAGAGACTGCATTTCTCTAAAGAACTGTGGAATTAAGCAAATGATAGATAAATACTGAAGGCAGTGATGATTCAGGTTGTCAGAGAACCAAGGAATTATCTGATGCATTCTGGAATTCACAGCTACATTCATGATGGAACATGATTATTGAAATGGAAGACTTCAGCCTCAGATAATTAGGAGTCTGGTGAAATTCTACTTACTTTTAGATACAATCCTCCACACCATACCTAGAGAATTAGACATCAAAAAGTGGCAGCTCTAAAAAAGTATGAAGCTATCTTCATTAAAAGTAGGAATGCTAAGGAGCTGTGCTTCTTACCTCTCATTCCTCACTGGAGTTTTCATGCAAGCTGCACTACAAATGGAGGATTCATTTCTTCATTTCAGGATGCATTCTTAGTCAATTCCTTGAATTCTCATATCTTCATATTATAGAAGAGAATACATAAACTTGTATTAAAAAAACAAACAAACAAAAAAACCCAAACCAAACCCCAACAAAACTGACATAAAACCCACAAGTAAAATTATTCTTTCTTTGAAACTGCAAGGAGTTTCAGGATATGAAATGAGGCACATGGCTGGACACAAAGATCTTGAAAGTCTTGTACAGCCTTAATTATTCCAAACATAGTGATGCTAAATATTATCACTCCCAGGTCTTCTTTTAGAGACCACAGCACTACATCAGAAGTGAAAGAGGATGTAAGCTTAACTTGACCAAAGCTATTAGGACATTTGCCATAAAAAACCTAGTCTTATCTAATTTCATAGTTCCCACAACACCTTACCTGCTCTTATACTACCTACAACCTAGTTTCCACTACTGAAATGATGCCAAGATGAGTTTTTGCCTTTTCTTTTATATACCTTTTATGTATCCTCAGCATTCTTAGCATGCATACTTGTAATTCTCTAAGTCTGACAACTTAGCATAGTCCTAGTATTGTATTGGCCAGGAGAGCAAACATCCTAGCGGCCTCACAGTTGGAGGCAGGGAAACCCTAGGCTATCTTGGGAAACCAAGGTCCTCTCTAGAATACATCCTATAAAGTAAACATTTGGCCCATCCAGGGGGAAATTCCTCAGGATCAGATGATATCACCCTATTAATTCAAGCCACTCATTGGGGCATCTTTGCTAGATATGCTGATTTGTATGGTCTATAAAACTGTATATGCCATCTATTGTGTGTGTGCATTTCAGCGCATGCCACTTTGGCTAAATGGTGCACTGTAGGGATCTTATTAAATACTGAGGTAAAAACCCTTTATCCCTTAACTGTCTGGCTCTTAATTTTTAAGACCAAGGAGAGGCATCAGAAACTTGGTGAGATTAATTCCATGACAGGAATATGGCTATCGACAGCTACAGACTGTTCAGAAAGACACAGGGCAGGAAAGAAGGGTGAAGAAGCTGCCCTCTGCATCAAGAAATGGATACACTGTGAAGAGCTGTCCCTGAGAAATAGCTCTGAGCAGGTTGAAAGCTTGTGGGTAAGAATTTGAGACAGGAGTTGTTGTGTTCCACAGCCTCAGGATCATTTCCAGAGAAGCTACAGTTACCAGGAACCAGCATGGGACACCAACAAGATGGGTTTCTGCTCACAAAACCATTTCTTCAGCATGGGAACAAACTCAAATCCAGAGACAGAGAGCCCCGAACAGAGGCAGGGTGAGGGGTTTTGAGGGACAGAACCAGGGTGGAGTTCAGGGTCAGGGACCACCAGGAACACAGCAAGGGAGAAACCCCAAGGGCTCAAACACAATCAGAACTCCTGGGCTGCCCCCCATGAGGGGTCTGGGGTGGGGCAACTCTTCCAGGGCTCACAGGGCCCAGTCCCCAAAGCAGAAGTTCAGAATTCACATTAGCTGGGCCTTACAGCCACGCCTCCACTTTAACAATGCTTATCTGAAACTAAATCTTTGCCTCCCTGAGGCACCTCACAAGGTAAAGGGAACCTTGTGGTTGATCTCTGTCAAGGGGACCCGACTGACAAAGCCCTCTTGGTGCAGCAAGAGGAGCATCATGCTCACAGGCTCTTGTCCTCCTGTGGGGCTTTAACCACCCCAACATCTGCTGGGAAAGTTACACAATCAGCTGTAGGCAATCCAGGAGACTCCTGGAAAGCATGGAGGATAACTTCTTAAGTCAGGTAATAGCCTTACCAGAGGGGATGCAATACAGGACTGATGGTCACAAATGGGAGCTCAGCAGGGCTCACTCACAAGACTGCAGGCAGCCCAGGCCACAGTGATCAGGCAGCGGTGGAGTTCACAGACCATGGGCCATGTGAAAAGCAAAGTCATGATCCCGAATTTTAGGAAAGCAAACTTCCAGATCTTCAAGGAGCTAGTGAATAGGCACCAATGAGAAATTGTCTACAGGATAAGGGAGCAGAACAGAGCTGCCAGATCTTCAACAGAGTGCAAAAGCTCTGGATCCTCAGTTATAAGAAATTAGACAAGAAAGGCAAGAGACTGACATGGCTGTTTGAGACTTGATGGTCAAATCAAAGGGCAAGAAGGAAATACATGGACAGTGAAATCAAGGACAATTATTCTGGGAATAGTATAGGAATGCTGCCTGATTATGTAGGGATGATGTCAGGAAGGCCAAGATGTGGACGGAGCTGAACTTGGCAAGGGATGTAAAGAGTTACAAAAGGGATTCTATAGGTATGTCACAGCGAAAAGGAAAGTCAAAGTAAGTAGAACCCATCAGATCAGCAAGACCGACTGCAGCAAGAAGGGTGAGGTAAGTTTTCTTGCCTCAATCTTCAATAGCAACCTCTTTCCACACCTCTCAAGAGGATGGACAGCAGAATGGGAACTGAGGGAGCAAAGTGCTTCCCTCTGTAAGACTAGATCAGGTTCAGGACTAGCTGAAGAACCTGAATGTATGTAAGTGTTGGACTAGATGACCTCTAAAGGTCCCTTCCAACCCAAGTTATTCTATGATTATACTTTCTTTTTCTTTGGGTACTGATTATTAATCACAACTGGCATGTTGCATGGGAATACAGTGAATGGAGTTAAACAAAAAACTTCTGTGAGTGAACATGAACAAAGCAGTTCTGAATGCTGTCTGCCTCTGCCTATATATATACAGAAATACATACAGAAATATGGGGGAAAGCATTCAGTCCATACAATCAGACTAAAGCTTGTCAAAAGTGAAAAGCCTCAAAGCACCAGTGGGGCATCATGTTTTCAGTCAGGTGTCCTTCTTCAACTATGCTTGACTGCACACTAATGTAGCCATAAGCCTCTTTACCAGAATTGCCCTTCAAAACAGGTTTTTCTGATAATAGCAGAACAAAAACACACAGCAAACTAAATATAAAAATTCAGCTAATATAAATCAAAAACCACCATTTTCATCCCTTAAACCTACCTATTATACATTAGAAATCTGGCAGAGCTCTGTCAAATCAAACTGTTGAACTCAAAGTGGCAAAAGGCCCTCCCCAAGCAAGACATTTAAATAATTTTCAAAGTTAATTCCCTGCTCCCAGACTGAGAACAAATCTAATCGGGTTCACTTCATTCTTCTGATGAACAGGAAAATGTTGCCTGTGTACTCAAGGGAAAGTGTCCTCGAAGGCATCCAGGGAACTTGCTTTGCAGCACCAAAGAAACCTCCTCTGCAAAGCAATGCATGTGCATCAACATGTGAATGGGAATTCTGATTTCACTGTCAGATCTTCCTGGTCTCCTGCTAACCCTGCTTTATAATGAGATTATGAGCTCTTTACAAGCTAGTAGTCCCCATGGAAATCTGAAAAGAATCAGAAGTCTATAGTATAGTTACAGGATTATGTTTCAGATGGCTGGCTATGCTTTTTAAAAGTCTGGATTCCTGGTGACCAGGATTCTAAGGATATTTACATAAAAACTTCTAAAATCAAGTAATAAGACTTCAATAAGAATTGAAAAAACTGAATAAGATTATTAGATGACTAAAGAGAGTTTGTAGAAGAACAAGCAGAAATGCGTATGAACATGGGAACAATGGGAACATGGGAAGATACATGTTTGTGGCACAACAAAATAAAACAGGGTTAATTCACATCTAGATCACTGGATTATCAAAGGTAGAAAGCAGACATTAGTAACTTTCTAAACAGAAGAATTGTCAGATTCTATTTCTGCATGCATTTTTGTAACTCCATAGAAAAAAACTGTACAGAACAGCACCTGAGTTCCTAAGAATTTCTCATTTATTTTGAATGAAAGTGTTGTGTGGGGTTGGTTTTGTTGTTTTGGTTTGAATTTTATTTTTTTTTTTGGTAGTTCAGAGTTTTTTGTTTGTATGTTTTTCAGGTTTGGAGAGTTTTTTGATGAAAGAGATGGTAAATATTTAAGTATTTTTATAATTAGTTTAACTAAATTTTTTCCCCATTTCAGCATGTGACATATGACTTTCTATTGTTTGACAAAGCCAAATTCTATATTTAGGAAATAAAATGAAAATACTGGTGTTGTCAATTTAAGTTTACTTAGTAGTCATCAGTTTTCAGTCTATGCAAAGAGATTCTATTTTCATTGGTAAAAGCATAAATCCTCATTAATATAAATTCTAGTGTTTGTGCTTTTATTTATGCATCATATGTAAGTGCAAGGATGAGTTACTTCAGTGGATATAGAGTTCTTAAGTACAGTATTTCTATGAAATAAGTAATAAAAAAGTAAATTTCATTAAGCCAATGATAAATATAATATAATATAATAAATATAATATAATATAATATAATATAATATAATATAATATAATATAATATAATATAATATAATATAATATAATATAATATAATATAATATAATATAATATATATAACATAACATAACATAACATAACATAACATAACATAACATAACATATAATGCTATAGGGTTGAACAATCATAGCAATTACAATCTCACCATTAAAAAATAATTCCTTCAAGTCACTGAAAATTTATTTTTCCAAGCTGTTGTAAACTAACACTGAAAACTAGGTGTCATGGTTTGACACTGGCCCAATGCCAGGCACCCACAACTCACTCATGGTCTCACCTTCCCCTGCCTCAGCTGGGCAGAGGGAAAAGCAAAGGCATCGTAAGTGAGATAAGGATTGGGAGAAATATTTCAAAAGCAAAACAGACTAAACTTTAGCTACAAAGTGAGATTATTACTAACAAAATCAGAGGAGAATAATGAGTGGTAAAATAAGCTCTTAAAACACCGTTTCCCCCCCAGTCCCTCTCTGCTTCCCACCCACAGCACAGGAAGACAGGGCATGGGGGTTTTGGTCAGTTCATTGCCGAGATTTTCTTCCACTGCTCTCCCAGAGGAGTCCTTCCCCTGTGAGGCTGTGGGGTCACTCCCACAGGAGACAGTTCTCCATGAACTTCTCCAGCATGGGCCACTTTCATGAGCAGCAGCCCTACCAAAACTGCTGCAATGTGAGTCCCTCCCACGGTCAGTAATCCTCCAGAAACTGCTGTGGCATGGGTCTCTCTTCCATGGGGTGCAGTCCTCCAAGGACAGGCTGCTCCAGCCTGGAAACAGGCCCCCTCTCTCCACACCAACTGGGTCTCCCACTTGATCACAGCCTCCTCCAGCCACCCACCTGCTCTGGCATGGGCACCTCCCCCAGGGTTGTGGGTGGATCTCTGGATCTCCTGTGGATCCCCAGGGTCTGTGGGTGGATCTCTGGATCTCCTGTGGATCCCCAGGGTCTGTGGGTGGATCTCTGCATCCCCCGTGGATCCCCAGGGACTGCAGGGCACAGCTGCTTCACCATGGTCTCACCACAGCCTACAGAGGAATCCTGGCTCTGGTGTCTGGAGCACCTCCTGCCCCTCCTTCTCCATTGACCTTGGTGTCTCCATGTTTTTTCCCTCATATGTTCCCATCTCCTCCTCTTCTCTGACTAGAAGAAAAACCGGTGACTTTTGTTTTGATTTTGTTCTTAAATATGTCATCACAGAGATGTTTCCAGCCTCTCTCATTGGCCCAGTTTAATAGGTTTTATTTTTCAAGAAACTTCAATGGCTGTGATTTAAAACAAGTCCATGTATGTAATAGAGTTAACAAAACAGATGAAGACAAATCTCATAATGTCACCCTTATTGTGCAACATCAGCCAGGTGATTGTACCACTGGATATTTTCATCCTCTGACTTCAAAACACAGATAGTTAACAGAACCAGATAATTAAAAATTAAAATGAAGATGTAAAAGGAAGGAGTAATTGTCTGTTTCAGGTAATTAGGCGAGAGGCAACAGTGTTTAATTTAAAAAATGGAACCCTGTTAACTATTTAAATAACTTTATGAGAGTGAATGCCTTTTTTGACAACTTTTAGCAAATCTCCAGATACAGAGCTTTACTGTTTCCTATGCTTCATCACAGTACATTTCTTGACAAAATTTTTACTGTAAGTGTTTAATTGTCTTCCTTTTGAAAACTTCAGTTTCACCTAGTTATTTCAGAGGATACATTAGGGGAAAAAAAAAATAGAAACCTCATTGCTTTATAATTCTTCCTGACAGATGGTACCCAAAAAATACCCAGTAGCATCACTGAGACAACTATATTACAAAAATTCAGGGAAGATTAATATCAAAGGCTCACCCAATGATGCACAGCTAGATCATCATTCAAGAACCAGGCTTTAAAATAAGAATAAAATGACAATACATAGGACATATTCATTTAGGTAGCAGGCCTGAAGAGAGATAAGGAAAACCATTCCAAGTATTCATTCCTAATTAGGAAAGATGTGCAAGTAATCTACTCATAGAAAACTATGCTCTGGTTTTGAAAATCACTAACTGTCTTGGGCAGGGTTTCTATTCCCCTGCCTTAAGCCCAGGAATGCTTTCAGTGGGTCTGGGGAGAGAGGAACCTTGGCACTGCTGCCCAAGCTTTTTCCAAGCCTCCCTCTCAGGTGTCAGTGGTGCCCTGTGACAGTGTAACTCTGCTGCTTAGCTAGCTTGAGGTTTTTGTTCGCTTAGGAAAGAAGGGGTTTTTTCCCTTTCCCTGGCCTTGGAGAATGTGGCAGCAGTCCTTCAGCAGATTTTGCTTTTCCCTGAGCTGTTTGGCTTGGTGTGGTCTGTGGCATAAAAGAACTACCAACACAAGAAGTGAGGGACCAGCGGGGAAGCTGAGGAGCTGCTCCATCCAGGCTCCAGACCTCAAAAAAGCCAACCCTGTGAAAGAAAGGATGCTAAATTCACCAGTTTCACCTGCTGTGAAGAGGAGACAAATATCAAAGATTCACCAGGTTCCCATATGATTTTGCCCCAGCTGCTGCGAGAACCCTTTGTTTTTTTCTTCCCTGAGACAAAAGACTGCACTATTTTTTCCCTCCTCCACACCATATTGCTGACATTGTGCTTTTATTTTTCTCTTTCCCTGGCATTTAGGGTTTTTTTATTCTGATGTGGCTGTGTGTAAGCAGAGGGAGGGGGGTTTGACGCTTCAATATCTAGCATTTGTTCACCAGTTTTTCTCATGCAGTGTTGGCACCTTAGTCAATAAATGGTTGGGTTGTTTTTCACTTTCATCCACTGGTCTTAATATCTCATTGGTAGAAAGGGATTGTTGGAAGTGGTTTTTGTTAAAGGAAACACTTATTCCACAGTATTCCACACCTAACCAATTTGTTTATAAACCATGAAAAATGGCCTCACTTCCTTCTTGGAAGCATGCTGGCTGCATCAGCCTCAGAAAATGGGAAAATGGCTGCTTTTACTCCTCCTCTTAGGGTTATGGGTATGCTTAGGGTTAGGAAAAAAGAAAAAAGCCCAGAGGTCCAGGGACACTGAAGCTACAAAACCATGCCATGGGGTGCATGGCACTGCCTGCACCATCATGGCCCTTTGAACACCTTCCTCATGGAACCAGCCATGTGCTGGCCACCCCAGCCTCAGAAAAAGGTGGCTTTTACTTCTCCGTTCAGGGATAGGGTTTAGCAAAGGGTTAGGGCTCAAAATAACAAAAGTCCTAGAGCACCACGCACATTACAGCTACAAAAACAATACCTTGGGGAAAATGGCATAGCCCTAACATTATCTCCTCAAAAATTTTCTCATTGGCACCAAAAAGGTGCTGGCACATAAGATGTAGCAAAATACCCCTTTTGCTGCCTCTCCTAGGGTTAGGGTTACTCCTAGGATTAGGGCTCAGAACCCAAAAAAGCCCTGAACTCATGAGACTCTACAGCTACAAAAGGCATGCCAAGGGCAACACAAAACTACCACAGTGGAGACCCATCCACACTTTTCTGCTTGGCACCAACCTAAACCCAAGGCTGATTTCCTGCTGTCCCTAGGGTTAGGGCTGCGCCTAGGGTTAGGGTTCAGAAAACCACACAGCCCAGTTTTAAGCAGGTGGATAAGGCATGACAAGGGGAATTCAGTGCTGCTACAACATGTCTCCCTCCACAGATTTCAATTTGCTCCACCCTCACCCCCATGAGGTTTCACTGCTGTGCCTAGGGTTAGTTTTACGCCCAGGGTTAGGGTTACACCTAGGGTTAGGGTCCAGAAAACCAAAGCCCAGAGCTTCAAGCACACTGCTGCTACAAAAGGCACACCAAGGGGAACACAGGACTGATACATTGTGCCTCCCTTCACACTTTACTGGGCACCACCCTCAGTCCTGTGAAGTGCTTTGCCTAGGCTTAGGGTTAGTCCTAGGTTTAGGGTTCAGTAAACCACAAAGGCCAGAGCTCCAAGCACACTCCAGCTACAGAGGGCATGCCAAGGTGAATACAGGACAGCTACAGCACTGTTCCCTGCACACGTTTCTGCTTGGCACTGGCATCACCCCCATGAAGCTTTTACTGCTGCACCTAGGGTTAGGCCTATGCCTTTGGTTAGAGTTCAGAAAACCACAAAACCCAGAGCTCCAGGAACTCTGCAGCTGTAAAATGCATGCTAAGGTGAGCAGGGCATTTCCCCAGTATGGCTCCCTCCCCATCTTTCCTTGGGGCATGAGCCATGTGTTGGCCATGTCAGCTTCAGGAAAAGACTGCTTTTCCTGCTCCATTTAGGTTAAGGGTTAGGGTTTTAGAAACCCACAAAGCCTAGGGTTACAGGGTCTCTGAACACCATGAGGCATGCTAAGTGGAGCATGGCACTTGCACAATATTTCTTCCTCATTACCTTTCTCCTTTGCAGCAGCCATGCAATGTTTTCTTGGTGTGGTTTTCCATTCCCTGATCATCTGCTCTCTGCCTAGAAATTGTTGCTGTAGCTTTAATCTTTGTCTGTTTGAGGGGGGAGCCTTGGGGCTCTTTTTTGGGCTTTTTTAATACTTCAAGCTCTGGAGTCTGTGGTGCCCTGACTACAGTGGTACTTTGTTGCTTATCTAGCTTGTTTTTTTGTTAGATTAGGCAAGTCGTTTGGGGTGTTTTTTTTGCTTTCCCTGTCATTGAAGACTGCGACAGCAATCCTTCGTTTGCCTTTTTATTTTGTGAAATGTTTGGTTTGGTTGTTATCCGAGATTAGAGAATAGATGGAGACAAAGTGGTTGGGGGACCGGTGGGAAGCCAAGGGGCTGCTCCATCTCAGCCCCAGACCTCGGAAAAGCTGACACAGTGAAAGAAAGGACACCAAATCCACCAGCTTCATCTGCTCTATAGAGGAGACCAACATCAGTGATTCACCAAGTGCCTGTCTCTATTTCTGTCAAAATGCTGCAGGACTTTTTGGGGTTTTTTTCCCCTGAGACAAAAGCAGGCACCATTTTGTTTCTCCCTGCTACACGACTGGTCATTGTTTTTTTCTTTCCCTGGCATTTTTTTGGTTTTTTTCCCCTCCGGGGGCAGCATTGTCACTGTGTGAGATAAGACTTCAACAATTCAATACCTAGCATTTATTAATTTTTTTCCTGGGCTGTGCATGTAATCTGTCAATAAATGGTTGGTTTTTTTCACTTTCATCCACTATCATTCATTTCTTGGCAGGGTGGGATTGCTGAAACCCTTTTCTTTAGAATAAACACTTGTTCTAGAGTGGTTTTCTCTTAAATTTGTCTCTAAACTGAGACAGTAATGAAATCACTGTTGGCTTCAGTGGCACAAGATCCAAGCCAAGATTCTCGCTCCTCTATCCAAAATATTCTAAATTCTACAGTGGAATTAACATCTAAAATCATAATTTTTTTTTGTATGAATGGCTTGGTGATATAATCTCTTTTTGTTATAAACACATATTACAATTATTAGCTTTTCAGGAATATTAAAATGGATGCTATATGTATAATGTTAAATTAACTGCTATAAAGATGTAATTTTATTTCTACTAAACTTAGACATAGTAGTGAAATAGCTGATACAGTTATGCTTGTGGTAATTGAACTGCCTGCTTGGTTGGGATACCATCCAATGAACGTATGATGAAGACCCCTGCTCCTGATTTGCCAACTATCAGCACTTACCATCTGTAGAAAATATGGACCAAAACCCAAGCTAGAGGCGGTGATAAGAACGGACTTCAACCACAGCCAAGAAATGCGCATGCTCTAAAAAGGCAGACTCGAAGAGGAGCCATGCTAAACAGTTCTTGGAACATGTAAACTAGTTTGGGGAAAAGTTTAAATATGCATAATTGTTTATGGATATGCAATTGGCTGATGCAATAGAAAAGGTATGTAAATGGTGTCTCTGAAATAGCAGGTGTGCTCTCGGCTGAATGCCAAGCACCCGGCCGCTAAAGTTTGCTTTATTATCTTTGTCTCCTATTGTCCTTTATTAAACTATTAAATTTTACCAGGAGAGTGAACCTCGTTTTTCACATTTCCAAGGTGAATGACAAGGAATTAAAGGTTTTCACCATGCCCTATAGTCAGAATTCATATGGGCCAAGTGACATTTTCTTTTAAAAGGCAAATGTTGCATTTTGTGAAAGAATAAAGGTGTTTACAATTCTAAAAACAATCTTGTCAGTAAGAAAGAAATATATCTGCTATTAATTGCCAAAATAACAGTGGTGTACACTAAGCAGAGTAGTAAAGATAATTGAAAGAAGATTTATTAGCAATTAATCATAAATTATTTAAAAATCTTTTTGCTTTTTAGTGTTGTTTTCTGTTATTACAGCAAAAAGTTTAACCAAAACCATAGCAAAACAATCTGTTTTTCCAATTTCCCCCACTTCCTCACAGAAGAAACTCTAATCAGAATGTTGAAATTTTCAAAGATTATTATACACTCTGTGATGTGCTAGAGAAAGTTAGTGTTAAGGTATGTCTGTGGCCTTGCTAAAGATTAATTTATCTCTAGACTGAGATACCATTTTGAGTTTTTCTTCCAAAATACCCTGTTCTCAAAGAAAAATCAAACTTACTAACGCAAAGAAAAATTACAAATTGGAAGTGGAGTCAGAGTGAAATTGATGCAAAATTTCAATTTGAAAGGATACAGACTGATTTTGAAAGAGAAGCAATTTTTGGTCAAGAAGTATCTAGTAAAGTACGGAAATAAACCAGAAATTATTTCTTTTTTGAATTTTCACCACAGACAAGGCTTGCTGGAAAAGTATTGGCTTTACTGACAAAAAAAGCTTGCATAGTTGGGGAAAAAGGAGAGCTTTGAAGCACACATTTAGAAAAAAGGCAGAAGCCTTACAGTGGAGTTAGTCTAAGCTTAGCTTGGTTTTCTTAAATAATTAAGATAGCTTAAGAGAAAGAGCTGATTAGAACTTGGGGAGAAGAGGAGGAAGAGGAGCATTCTATTAACCCTAGCATGACACAGAAACTATTGCTTATGAGACACTGTTAAATTAGCCATTTGCTAAGAAATTTCAATTTCTATTGAGTTCATTACATGTAATATTCTTTAGAAATTAAAAATAATTATTATGGAAAATAAAACTATTAAGTTTTGTTCCATGACTCATATTTCAAAGACCACAGGGAAGTCTGTTTTATTGCAGCTTAACCTGTTTCTCTAGTACAAGATCTTTCTGACAAATCTTGCTTTACTCACATGCTTAAAGTCTAAATCACAGCTCCATCAGCAGCATAACATAAACAAACAAACAAACAAAAAATCAAATTTCAGTTAATTTTAGTGAGTAATTTAATAACATGTAAGGTTAACTTTATTATGGGATCTCCTAAAACAGGCTGAAGGATAGGGGACAATTTGGTAGGGTTCTGGGAGTGTATGCACTTCCATAAAGCATCTTCCAGTTGTGATAGGTTTCATCCTTTATCTGATCAGCTCCTGCATTTTTTTCAAAAATCTGTGTGCAAAGCTTGTCTCATATCTAAGAGGAGATACCTCCAAATTTAATCCTTAAAACAAATCTCAGTTGTGATAGGCCCACAAAGAAATATGAAAGCATATTGGGATTACTGTTTCCAAACATGAATGAGTAATTAAGAGAAATTTCAAACATAACTGAATGCTAGAATTACACAGTCAAATTTATCTATCCTTTTTGTCTATTGTATCCCACCTTTAGAAAGGTTGGCACCACTGACGTTCCTTACCATGAACCTTCAATAACACCTTTGAAAGTTGAAATCACTGTGCCAATATTGATTCATGAGGAAAAGAACCAAATGAAAGCAAAACATTTTGTAGAAGCCCTAGAACCCTCACAGTCACAGCCCTGTAAACACAGGCAATTTTTATTTTTTTTAATTTTGCATTGGTTTTATTTAATGACCAATGGTCATATTTAAATGGTTTTAAGTTCAGATAAGTGGATGACATACAAAATCTGTCTTTGGATCTGAATCTGCTTTGTAAGGTGAGGTCTTCATTAGTTATGCTTAGAAGAAAATAACACGCAGACTACACTTCTGGCAGATGTGCCTGCAGTCAGTCTGGTGAAAAAAACCATCAGAGGGTATACAGCATAAATTAGCAAACTGCTCAGAAAAACACAAATGATATCTCCAGAAACTTCATTCCAAGTCTTAAGAACAGGGTCTAAGAAAGACAAATACAGAACAAGTTACTTTTTGATATTATTTTTGCAATTATTAGTATTGTTATTTTATTTTAAAAAATTTGTTATATTATTGAAATCTGGCAAGTCGTGAGGGAAATAACCATTGTATCTTTATTTTATCAGTTAAGTTATCCTTATCATATACTGGGGGAACACATCTGTCAATGTCACAGTTTGCATATGGTCTCAGAGCTGTACAGTTGTTCCATACAATAGTATAATTATTTTTCCATTTTAAGCTCTTAGTCACTGTCAGTGATTCATTGAAAGTTGATCATGTTTTAATTTAGGAAAAAGACTATGAACTTGCCTGAATTCAAAATAATCCATAGTGCTGCTTCATGCGCTTACAACAATGCTTACATTTTCTGTGGGTTAATCAAGCAAATTTCATGAGCACTCTGATATAATTAATCCAACAGGGCATGGTTGTTTAGTAACTGAATATTAGTTATTGCCAGAAAGGCTGAATCCTAAATAAATCCACTTACAGTGCAGTTAGGGTGGGTTCTGGTCTTCTATTTGAAAAACATGGAAGGAAAACACATGCAAGTAGAGTCTCAACAGTAAATGTGTGATTCCACCGCAGTGCATAAACAGAGATCCACCAGGTCATTTTTCAAGTAGCAGTATTTTTTAAAATTTCCATCTCTTTGGAAAATGGTCTGTTGAATAGCACCTACATGGAAAGATGAGAAAAACAAAAATACATTCTATTTGGAGACAGGAGAGCAAGCACACCAACGAATATAAGGAGGTATAACACAAATGCACAGTAATTGTAAATTTAACCTCTGCACAATTTTTACCCCTTCTCATTTAAGATTGATATTATGATCTTTTCTATTTCTCCTGAACCCCAAGAGCCGGTCTTTATTCACATGTGCTCACATGTGCTATTTCAGTTGAGGAAGAACAATTATGAGTGTAAATAAAGCCAATCAGTTTGAAACAGGTACAACAGCAAGTACACACAAGCCAAATCACTGCAGAGACTGCTGGTCTTTTGGACACATTTGCATCTTGCAAATCCAACTATAAAATGCTGCACAAAAGCTCATTCCTCTTTCAGATATTCCAGAAATTCCCATGACACAGAATTAATTTAGGTATGGAAATAATTTTCTTCCACGTAACCAAGATTCTAAAATAGTCACTTTGTGAAGTAAAAGCTAGGGCTATTTCAGACCAGTGTTTCTGAAAGAAAAAGCTATTTCTAAACATAAATCCTGCAAGGAATATTCTGTTGACAGTGGCTGTTTTACCACTCAGTTCTAAAATTGTTAAGTTCAAAATAGTTCTATGTGATAACTTCAGAAAACCTTAAATAAAGAAACAAACAAGGTTAAGGGGATTACTGAGGGTATGACATAACATGGCAGTATTTTATAGTGTTTCTTTAGTGAAGTCACTTCATATATTTGTTTTCTTTAAGCTGTGGCAGAACATTCAAGCCATTCTCTGCCATGAGCAGCCATCTGTCACATAACTGTCTTTCATATTTTCTTTAATTTCTGTGTAATAGCATGCATTGACTGAACACATGGCCTAGAAGGTGGACAAATGTCTCCCCTGGCTAATATGAGCTATTAAGGGGTGTTTGCTGATGTAAATCATTATACCTCTCATCCTTCCTTCAAGCAATCATCTGTTAGCTCAGGAAACCATCAGAGGAGGCTCCAGCTCTGTGGTATGTCCCTCATTATTCTCTGTAAACCAGACTGGCCAAGGCAGTAGTCAATCTGACCTGTCTTAATCTTCTCCCAGAGAAGGACAAAGGTCATTCTGCTTTTCATCTAAGTACAGCTATTAAAAATAACAGCCCTACTGAACTGGATGAATCTAGAAGGGAGGTGTGGAAGAAGAAAAAGTCGTTAAAGGTTTTCAGTATTTTACCATTTGCCTCAAGTGTTCTGCAATAGCCTTAATTGAAGAGAATATTGAGGAGAAATGGCTAAATAGCAGTGGGATAGCTGGACTCTCTAAACTTCAATACCAAAAACAAATAGAGGAAATTCAACCTACTGACATATTTTATTTAACACAGATGATGCTGGGTTAGATGAAAGAATAGGGTTTTAAGACCCACACAGATCTGGTGGTAATCTTGGTAAGTTGAAGAAGGAATAGAAGAGAAAAAAGAAAACCATTCCTTACAGAAAGGGGGAAATTTCACTACAAATGTTTCCTTAGAAGAGTGTGCTCTTTCCTGACTTCTGCTGTTGCAGAATAATGCAGACCACTCAGTGAAAAAAGTATTTGTTCAGCCTTTCTTGTCCAAAGCAGCTACACTCTTTTTGACTCATTCATATCAGATTCTGATTGTCTTTTGCATATTTGTGAAAATTCAGCACATGCAAAAAGTGACTCAAAAAGGAAGCAGGAAGTACCATGCTTGAAAGAAATCATCTTTATTGGTTTGCTTCCAGGATTCCTTGAACTGCATCACTTCTTATCAGCATTATCATGGCGATCCATATTAGCAGAAAACAGGCTTAGGGATCTTCAAGTCAGAAATCTTGGAGAGGAGTGCTGCAGTTCTCTTGTGTTGGGGTTTGGTCACAAACACAAATATGTCATGGCATACTCCTAATGAACCTATATGAGATCACATAATTAAATTAACTTGGTAGGATCACGAAGCACATGAGTAACTTATTTTTACACTTTAGGAGTAGGTTTTATATATACACCAATAGAAGAAACATCAGTTCCTTCAGGTTTTTACATTACTACAATATATCTGGTCCTGGGTACTTTCATGGTCAGCTGTTTTAGAGTTTGTTACATCACTTGTCCTAGTATTTTAAATTGCAGGTAACAAAAGCTATAATGAAATAATTATCTAATTAAAGACAACTTAGTAACTACAGACTTAGTCCCTGTCAGTTATAGGTAGTAATTTTCTTCACATAAAATACACAGAGCCAGACTTGCCTATTAATACTATAGTCTTCAGCATGCTTATGTGATTTCAGTAGTGATTTCATTCTTACTAAGTGTTTGAGGCTCTAAAGTGCAGCAAAGAAATTACTTAGAACCTTGTTACATCTTAGACAAACTAATAGGCCAAAATATGACTACAAACTTTGAAATTCTATAGATGGTTGCAGATACAGATGTTTGTGGCCTAAGTGAATTGCTCCAGATTCTTCCCTGTGTTACGGTTTGATAGGTTGCTAAGAGTCTTTCAAGACACTAATGTTTTTTGCCATATCTTCTCCAGTGCTTTAACCTTTAAGACAATTTTAAAAGGTCAGAGTTTTGTTGTCAGGTGTGTCAGGAGCAAGTTCATTCACTGATTGGATACAGCTTAACTGTCCCTGCACACACCTGAATACAGGGAACATTGACTT
Organism: Cyanistes caeruleus; assembly: GCF_971803275.1. Classification (NCBI taxonomy): domain Eukaryota; kingdom Metazoa; phylum Chordata; class Aves; order Passeriformes; family Paridae; genus Cyanistes; species Cyanistes caeruleus. The sequence goes on along the minus strand of NC_141702.1, from coordinate 25,555,766 downwards.
CCCACATCTAAATCATTTTACCAGAACCATGGACCAGTTTATAATGTTAATTTACCTTTTTGACCAGCTTGCTCACAACAAGGCAATTAGAAGCACAAGTTAGTGGTTGATATGTTCTGCTGCTTTTACAGAGATTTTTGTAAAGTCCCTAGATGCAGGACTGTGATAGATTGGCATTTAAGAAACAAAGAGAAACACCTAAGGAAGTTAACGCTACTGGAGGCTGCTGGAAGCTTTTCTCCTGGACAATAACTTGGCATTTCTGAGAATTGACAGAAGTTTTGACCATTAAAAAGTGAGATCAACCTGTGAACACCTTAAGACCTAAGCCTAGAAATTTCTTGCTCTCTTTGGTTTCCAGCTTTCGAAGAGGTAGCAGGCTCTGGATCAGCCTCCTCCCCACGCCCTCAGGCCGGACAAGGCCGCCGGGGGAGCGGGGCTGGCCGGAGCTCTGTGGGTCCCAGGGGAGGATGGAGACTGAAGTGACTGGAGCCCCTTCCCGAAGGGCTCGCTGGGCCTTGTACAGCGGGGCTGCCGGGCCAGGCTGGTCCCTGGCTCAGCTGCAGTTTCTGCTGCTGCTGGGTTTCACCAGAGACTGCTGAGTAAGGAGAGAGAAAGCTCTTGACCTGCGGCGTGCTGAGTCAGTGACCACACTCTCCAGAGCAGCCATGAAGAATCTTCCATCGCAGACAGCTCCAGCTGCTGCTCCAGCAGAGATCACAGAACCAGCTACAAAGCCTGGGCAAGATTTTAACCCTTTTATTACCCAGATGAGACTTGCAGAGTCCTTTTTTTCCAGAGAGAGGGGGAGAGAGAGAGTGCTCAACAGGTAAAGAGACAACATAAACTATCAAAGACAGTGAAGAAAGGAATTAAGCTTCAGATGGGGGAGAGAAATAAGTAGATGCTTTAATAAGTTGAAATATTCTTTAGCATAAACTATGGAGATGGACAGTAATGTTCTGAAAAAACTCCTTTAATTCATGAAGGAGTATTTTGCGGGGGGATGGAGTATTTCAAAGTGTAGATCTAAGCAAATAGTGAAGTAGTTGTGATCCTATGAGATGCTGAAACAGCAAAAGAGAAGTGATAGTTGCTGAAGATTTGTGGCCCTTAAGAGGCAAAGAGAAAACTTCTGTTTTCAGAGATGCTCACAAAGTCAAATGAAGAGAACGCCTGCCTTTGAATTACTCATCCTTAAAATTACACCCCTTGACTTATGGCCCATAACACACTTCAGAGTGGTGTGAAATGGGAGGAGAGAACTGATGACAGAGTTTTCTGGGCGGCTGGCATCAGAAAAATAGAAAGCCATGAGAAAATGGTTTTCTTGTGAAAAACTCCATAGATTGGCAGAAGAGAACTTTTTCTCTACAAAGACTGATGAAAAGACTATAACAAAGTTGGGACTTTAAACACCAGGGTTTTTTTTCGTCTCTGTGTTGTCATGTGAATAAGGAGAATGGTTAGGTAGTGGGGAAAAAGGGGTTTCTGGAAGTTTTATTCTGGTTTCTTATTCTTGTAGTTTAGTTAATAAATTTTCTTTATTCCTTTTGAGTTTTAAGCCTGTTTTGCTCTTCTTCTAATCCATATCTCACAGCAAGAAATGAGTAAGTTTTCTAGTGATTTTTTAGCAAATGCTTTGAAACCACGACAAGGACTTTGCTTCCAGAGAAAAATAAACCTGACATTCCAAGCTTCTCACTAAGTGCAGTCACCTTCCTTTTTGTCCTTTTTTGTAGGGCCATATTGTAGTCTTAAAACAGAATGTGTCCTTCAACCTCTCTCTAAAATATTTTTTTTCTTCTTTGTGGCAGGGGGAGGATGGTTAAACTACCCCTATTTTGCCTGCCCAAGGCAGAAAAAGCAGAATCTTCCCTCTACAACTGTCTTTATTCACTTCCATGTTCAGCCATGACATATACCTACCTACATTTTGATGTGGAACCTTATACTGTCTTCTAGAAAATCAGTCTTCTACAACTTAGACATTCTCAAACCCATACATACACCCTTTCATGCTGTGTCCCCACTTTTAGGTGTATTTAAGCCATGGGTTTTTTTCAGAAAGAAGCTGAAAGGTTTAGAAAAAATGGCAATATTTTTTAAAGTGCCGGTTTCCTGTCTGCTCAGAGGTAAAAAAATATTCCTTACACTCTTGCACCTACAACATATTCCTTACACCTATGATGACCTCTGAGCCTAACAGAGTTATTTCCTAGACTCTGAATAAAATGTATCTAAGGTAAATTGCATGGCAGTAATTAGGAAACAAATTCTGCTTTACTACTGCTATCTTCCAATTTTCCTGCTGGTCTTATTTTCCTTACATTGATCTCCCACAAAGTGGCAGATTTACTTTAAAGTGTTCCTGTTAATATTCATGACAAAAAGAAAACTGTTTTCCCTAGTAAATGGCTGGTTTGCTTTGCCTGTAGGAGAAACACCAGCAAATGGATGGAGTGCATTTCTTCAGATACACAGGTTTGTCTTCTGAATGGGTCTTCTTTTTCGCATGTGATGCTGTGATATAAAATCAGTAGAAAAACTATCAGTTCCTTACAGGTAACCATTTTTTCTGGATGCTTGGCTGAGAGTAGGTATATAGTGAATATACAGTGCTGGGGAGAGGCATTAAGATTTATCTCTTTTTTTCTACTTCAGGAGTTCTACAGAATCAGGAAGCTAATTTCCCTCTCACCAGCTACTTATTTTCTTCGAAAAGATGAGTAAAGGAGAACTTCCATAGGTACAATTAAGTTGGTTGTTTTTGTTTTTTGAAAGGAAGTACCCTTAATCCAAATTCCTCAAACCTATTGAAGTGCCTCACTTGGAAATCAGTGGAAACTAGGTAATTGAATCACTGGAGTTGATGCCTGCCTGGCACTAATTCAAGTAATTTTAAGCCTTTTCAGAATGAGTATTTAAGCTCCAAAAAGTGGCATTCTCACTATTTCTCTATTGGAATCATAGACTTGTAGTGTAATTCAGGTATGAAAGGACCTGAGTAGGACTCCGGTTTAACCTTCCACTCAAAACAGGCCCAGACATGGGATCAGACCAGGTTGTTTAGGGATTTACCTAGTCTGGTCTTGAAAATCACCAAGGTGATCACCAAGGAAAGATGGTGGGCAACTTGCTACACTGCTGGGCTATCCTCATGAAGAAAAAGCTTCTCCTTATAAACAATTTAAACCTATATTTCAACTCACAGTTTTACCTCTTATCCTCCCACCAGGAAGCACTGTGGAGAGCCTATGGGCTCAACAGCCACCATGTAAGGATTAGGGTCTGCTCTTTTGTTACTGTGAACCCATCTAGTCTCCAGGCTGAGCAATCTCTGGTTTTCGCAACCTTTCCTCACGGGGTGAGTGCTCAGCCCTCATTTTGGCAGCCTCAGCTAACTCATCCTAATTTGTTGAGGTCTTTCTTGTACTGGGGGCCTAAAATTGGATGCTGTGTTCTAGAATCATAAAACATGCTAAGTTGGAAGGGACTCATCAGGATCATCAAGTCCAGCTCCTGGCCCTGCACAGGACAGCCCAAGAGTCACACCATGTGCTTGAAAGTATTGCCCAAATGCTTCTTGAAGTCTGTCAGGCTTGGTGCTGTGATTGCTTCCCTGGGGAGCCTGTTCCAGTGCCCAACCACCCTCTGTGTGCAAAACCTTTTCCTGATATCCAGCCCAAACCTCACCTGACAGCTTCCTGCCATTTCCATGAATCCTGCCATTAGTCATCAGAATGAAGACATCAGTACCCACACCTCCTCCATATGAAGATGTTAAAGACCTCGATGAGGTCTCCCCTCAATCTCCTCCAGGCTGAACAGACCAAGTGATCCCAGCTGCTCCTCATATGCTTCACCTCCAGAACCTTTACCATCCTTGTGGCCTCCTTTGGACACTCTCTAATAGCTTAATATCTTTCTTATATTGTGATGACCAAAACTGCACATGGTATTCAAGGTGTGGCCTTGAATATCAGTGCAGAGTAGAACAAGGTTTAACAAATGCTAAGAAGAGGAAGATAGTCTCTTCCCTCTGTCAATTTGCCATGATTTTCTTAATGCATACTGTGACACTGTTGGCCATCTTTGCTGCCAGGGCATACTGCTGGCTCATGTGTCACTGTTCAAGAGCTCAACAGTTTTAAGCAGAGCTGCTCCCCAGGCAGACCCAGCCTGTACCATTGCAGAATGTTCTTCCTTCTCAGGTCGGTGTTTTCCATCTTTCCTTTAATCGTATGTGGTTCTTGTGGCCCACTATTCCACTCTGTCTGGTACCCCTTGAATGACAGCTCTGTCATTGGTGGCAATCCAGAAGCTTACCTGTTATTTAAAGAAGGATTTGTCTTCTGTCTCACCAAGAATATTGGGTTTCTGACCACAGACTCCTACCACAATGCCACCATCACTCACCTCTCCTCTGGTCTTGACCCATGAGCTCTCCCTCAGCCTGTTGTCTGTCTTATACAAGACCTCCCCATACAAGAGCTGCTATTTCATGCAGAGAGAACCTCCTTCAGCCCCCCTACCTCTATCTTCCCTGACAATATTCTCTGAAGGGTTTGTACCTGTTCATTGCAGGTATCCATCCAGCAGCAAGCTGTCCCAGCATGTCTCAGTCCCCCTTTGCACTTCTGTTGGGAGCAGGCACTCACTACATTTTGTCAGGTGGATCCCCCTGCTCTCATTCTCAGGCTTTAGGGCATTTTGTGTTTGTAAAAACCAATACCCCATCTAAGACACAAGTTTTGTACCATGTGTTGACCTATGGGATTGTTGTAATCCCCCCATACCCCAAACCCATCTCTTAGATCAAGGAAGCACCTCCAGGGCTCTCATTGCCCATGGGCTCACCTCAGGACCCTGCAGCCCCTCCTGATATCTTCAGGATCTCCCGTGGCCAGATTGCTGGTGACCACATGGATGAGCAGCAGGGAAGTCAGTTAACAATGAAAAAAAGGGGAAATTAAGAAATGTGAATTTTTTTAATGGAAATTTCTTAAAATGCTTTCATTAAGATTCAATAAGTGGCTAGATTTCACTTTCAGAAAAATATAATCTGTTTGAAAAAAAACTGTGGCCTTTCAATCTTCATGGACTTTTCTCTCATCTAACAATAAGACAACAGGACAACAGGACAAGTTGTGCTAGGGGAGGTTTAGTTTGGATATTAGGAACCATTTTTTCTTTGGAAGGTTGTCAAGCACTGGAAGAAGTCACTCAGGGAAGTGAGTACACCAGAGGTATTTAAAATGTGTGTAGATTAGGAGCATGGTTTAGTAGTAGACTTGGCAGTGCTAAGTTCACATTGGACCCAATGATCTTAAAAGGTCTTTGCCACCTTAAGCTGTTCTATGATTCTATGATACCTAAGGAAAACATTTAGACCATTTAAGAGATTATATATGTGGCCTTGATTCTGTTTTCAAGTTCATGGGGTATAAACCCAAAGGCATTTCATCTAAGAAATGCATTTTTAATTAAGGTGAGGGTTCTTCTCAGTGATGCCTATTTATTTAATTTGTAGCTCTTCTGGCTTTATATGAGTGTAACTGAGAGCGAAATGTGATTCATTACAGCCATCCCCATGTTTTTTTAGTGGTTTTTTTTTTAATCCTCAGCTTTATCAAGGCCTTTCACATCTCATGCTGATATTTACAGAATAGCCAAAGAGCATCTTTATTTTTAGTCAAGGTTCTCCTTTAAAACACCTTGCCAGTATAATGCGTCTGTGTTTGATTATCTAATCTATGTGTAGATCAGTCCTCTCAGGAAAAAATGTTAACTTGCTCCCAGGAGGCCAGAATAGCTGTTATACAGACATTTATCTGCATTCATCTCTGTTTTCGCATCTTTGTCATTCTGGTAAAATAGATTTCTTAACAGCAGAAAATACTTTGTATTTATATCCTAGTTTCCATCCATGGATCTCAAAGCCATTTTCCAATATTAACAAATATAATTGATAATTAAAACAAATCAATCATCTAGACAAATATGATTATCAATATTTTTTGGGTAGGGAAATCAAAGTACAGGAAGCTTAGATGACTTGCTCAAGGTCATATTGGAGATAAAGAAGATGAAGATGTGAATAAAAGTTAGGTTGTTAGAACTCTTAGATAATTTTCAATTCCAAGCTATAAAATAGATAGGCTAGAAAAATTATCTGTATTGTCACAAATATTTTGACATTTTAATTAAAATAAGCAAATCACTAATCAATTTATATTTAGCCCATTAAATATTTTGGGGGGAAAAAATGAAAGTATAGCAAGGTACAAAATTACCTTTTTAAAAGCATTATTCAAACATGTTTCCTTAGGACACATCCTATAAGGAGACCAAGAAGCTAACAGCAAGATTTATGTCCCAGCATCATCATCACTAGCGTATGCAATCTGTGTGCTGCAAATATTTATGTACCTACTGGTAGACAGAGATGAAGCAACTCTAACATCAATATTAGTACACAAAACTAGGAGCTATACTTCAAAGAGGAGTGGGAGGTTTTTAAATTAGGTATTTGGTGTTTGCTACATGGCAGGACCTGAGGTCTCAAGGGAAACTCACAGAACACTCATAAAAGAAACACCAAAAAAAAGAATTAAAAAAAGGAAGGGTTTGTGTGGGAAGGAGAGGGAGACAGAATGCTTGGCCTCCAGCTACAACTCCAACAGAGAGGAATTGTCCCTTTGGTCCATTGCCATGTATGCCAGCCTTGTATAATTATTCTAGATATACAAGACTGTCTCAGATAGGACTACATACTTGTATTTAGGCAATCCCAACCCTCACATCCCTGTTTATCCTTTTCACATAACTCAACAGTGACATAGAGGTGCCTTTAACAGTACAAACACTAATGTAAATAGCTGTTAAACCAGATGCTTCCCATTTAGCAAGAATACTTTCTTTATCAAGTACATGGTAAAAAAGAATTAAATTCACTGCTGGAAGTCTCTGCAAAATCTTAATATCCAAACTGTATTTCATGATAGTTATTAAAACAGTTTGGTGGTGTTCTTCTAAATCTCTGTCAATCACATCATGACCCTTTAATTCAGGTAACAAAAAAGGAATTACTTTTGTGAGCCTTGTATCAGATAAACAGAAAAATACCAAACTTGAATCATTATGCTCTCTGTTTCTATAACCACCATACTGGAGTTATAGAGGAAAAACGCCTTCTGTTTTTCACTGTCCTTGTTCATGCAGTAGCCAGTTTGCTGATTAGAAAGCAGAGTATGCTTTCCTTGGCATTTACCCAGTTGCTGTCTGGACTGAAAGGTTATAGAAGCACACATACCATGGCTCTGCAAAAATTAGAAAGGCCAGCAAGTCACATATCCTCAGTGCCTGAGGCAGAGAAAATACTATTCTCTTCTCAGCTTCTTTCTACCTTCAGTCTTCTGAGGGAGTGTCAGACATAAGTTATCAACGTGCATTAACAACTTTGGAGATTGACAGTTTTATTCATTTTCTTTGTCAGACTCTTAAGTGCAATGTAGCAGACAGCATATGAGATTACTTCTCACCTACTATGCGTACCAGAATTTCCACCTGGAAACCTAGCCCCACCTTTCCATTTGATTTTCACAAAATGCAAAAAATATTAAACCCTGAGACAAGAGATAAAATTCAATTCAAACTGATAAAGTTAATTTTTTGGATTAATGTTTTTCAATGAGACCATATTCTCTAGTCATATATCATATATTTTCTGATTTACAGGAACCTCCCTGATTAAATAACACAACAAACAATCAGAAAACAAATGTGCTGAAAATGTCATTGCTCAGTTTGTAACAGGGCCCTCTTACATTGTCCTTGGGGAAAAAAATTACATCACAGTCCCAGCATCTTCTATTTTAGTAAGACTCAAAATTCCGTAAGTCTGAATGGTCAAACTAATTCTTTGGCTGAGACTAGTGCAAAAAGCAATATGCATCTGTGTATGTCTGCTCGAGGACAGCCTCTTGCAGTTGCACCCAGCTTATCCCAGGAAATTAGCTCAGCTGTCTTAAACAGTGAAGTCAGATTAGACCAGCAGAATCCCTACCTGTACAGACCCCACAAGAGCAACAAGTCTGACATGACACTGAAGTTTTTCACAGGACTGAATCCAGACAAAATGGCTGGTTAGAAATAGTAGGGTGGCTTAGGCTTCAGGGGTTTTATATAGCATGGGATTCATTGTGAGTTTTGTCCTTACTGAGTCTAGACTAGTCAGAATTCATCAGACTGGGAGTCAGATCATAATTAACTGGCGGAGTCCTCAACCCTTTTTTTGCAATTTTGCAGCCCTCTTCCTATGCAAAGTCCATCACTATCACAATTTCTGCATGCAGTCTGTGCCTGCCTTCCTAAACCAGGTTGAGGTCTAATAGTGAGGTTAGTCTTATCATCCTAAAATTTTCACCCTTTAAAATCCTTTTCAATCCTTTTCAAAACCACCTTGGTATTTCTATATAGCTGCCTAATGTCTCCTCTATGTGTGTAAGGTCTGTTGCTGATCTGATTAGTCAAGTGCTTGGCTTACACCTGGGCACTGCCAGCGTTCATAGTCTAAGGACTGTTGTGTCTGCCTTACCTGTAGCATCAGATCTGGATTGATATGTTCTGAAAACACGTTCTCTCTTCCCAACTTCCAAAAAAAAACATTAAAATATTGGTGCAAGTGGTCATAAGTGCTGAGATCTATGTTCTTTGTTTTTACTGTATTAAAACCTGTGCAGGGACTGGGTACTAAACACTGATCCCAGGAATTCTGAGTGTCCACCACATCAGAATGTGCATCAGTAGCAGATAGTTATGCCCCAGGAAGACATTTAGAAATGTTTGGTCACTGTACTAACACACAATCCATAACAGTTTAAATTCTTTGCATTGTGAGCTTGACAAAGAAAATTGAATGCATTTTCTTGGATGAACTTAATATATTTTCCTTATCACTTTTTAACTCGGCTTAAAAGATGATACAGCAACTTTCAGGTAGAAAAGGAAAGGCTAAAAAGCATGTAATTCAGCTCACAATGGATTTTACAGGCCTCAATGGAATTAATTACTGAGAACTTGCACATGTAGTAATTAATTTCATGCAATTCAGCACCATCTGCAGATGCATTATTTCCTTTCAAAGCTACTATAATTCAATGTAAAAGAGAAATTGTTAGGAGTTTTTAGGCAGCAAAAGCTTTTGTATCTTGTTTATGCCAAAGAAATTAGATAAGGAAATTAAATATTATTTGAAAAACATAACCTCTTTTCCTATTAAAGAGAAAATACCTCTCAATTGTCAGTAAGGGAACCATTTGCAATTACAGAGATTTGGGACAAAGAAACTTTGATTTAGGATTGGTTTTTCAAAAAAATTAGTTGTTTTTTTTTTTGGCAGCAATCACATGATTTGCAGGTGAATTGTACTATTGCATCAACCTTTGTACCAACTGCAAGCAAAATCTATTGAATATACATCCCTCTGATGTATATTCCAAAATTACTTTATATTATTTTCTAGTGAGATATATAAAAATCTTTAACTACTTTTCATTAGCTTGAATATAACTTACTCTGGAACAGAATACTTGACTGCAGCAAATGACATGAGCTGTTTTTCTCACATGCCAGGGTGGAGAGGGTGTATCTTTTTTAACTCCTATTGAGGGTACACATGTACTGAACAGGAAATTTCATCAACCAAAACAAATTTAAATTAGACAGTGTCCTGAAGCATTGAAGAGTATCCCTTAGTTGCATCTTTAAAGTCTGTAGATTTCAACACCAAAAATACTGTCAAAGAGCATAATAGAACAACATACTCTGTGCATCAGCTGAACCATCTGTTTTGTGCTGGAAACTCTGGAAAAATCAATTCTGACTTTTTTCAGGCATTCCTGTAGCACCTAACACAAGGGCTGATTCTGCTGTAATACTGGGACTGGGAAAGAGTAGGTATTTGGGATGGGGAGGCTATTCACATAGCACAGTTTTTGTTCTGTGATGTCTTAGGCAGCATGCATTGTTCTTTGGCAATAATAATAATAATGAATAGGTTACAGCCCCATCAATCTGTGCTCATTTAACACAGAGTCACATTATCACGGAAGGGTTCCTGTTTTGAAAAAAATTATGCAATTATTATTTGCATTTGTTAGCACTCACAATATTCACCTGACAGCTTGTTGTTTTCTGTACAAAACAAGCTCTGTGGTAATAGAGAGCTGAATGCACTAACCTTATAATTGCAACAGGAGGCACAAGGCCAGTCAGGTTCTGTATATCTTCCTCCTGCTGATAGAAGCCTGGACATGGTTTTCCTTCCTGAAAAATACCCATTGAAGCCTTGTATCTAACAAGCAAACTAGATAACAGCATTAAAACTGCATTTGGAGCTAAAGGAGATGCCATCATGATAGTCACATTATGGGAATAGTATGAGGCAATACATATGATTGATTTTAGAGCACTTACCAAAGCAAGAAGCCGTGAACAAGCAAAAACTCTTTCCAATGCACTTTGCAAAGAAAACATGAGGACTTGACTTGCAGACAACAAATCTATAGTCTTCCTACAACAACCACTTTTAAACAAGTAGGGTGTCTTCACTTAGAGAAGCAAAGATGGTGAATTATTAAGCAATTGCAGTGAGGTGTCCATATTTTTAGATCCAGCTTTTTGTATATGTACTGAAATAGAGCTTGCATTTGGATATGTAAAGTCCCACAGTCCTTAAAGAAAAAAAATAAAAATTTGAAAGCATGAACATGAATGTAATACTCAGGGAATAGGGAAATAAGGTTTTCTGAAAAGGTCCTTGAAATCACACTTTTAAATATGCCAGAAGAATTGATTCTTTTTGTACTGTTCTTACTGCCACTGCCTTCACTGATAAGAGAAGAGAAGAGATGAATGGTTTGAGGGAGGGAAGACAAGAGATTCGCTCATTCTGCAGCCTTAAGATTTCCTCAGGCCTGGATTGACTGTCATTTACTGATCTTTATGAGATGTTTATCACAATAGGTTATCACCACCATTTAATGTCTTCTATATTCCTAATGAATATTGTCATTCTCCTTACTGTGACAAAAAGGCAGAGTCATGTAGTAAAGGCAGAAAACATCATGGATTTAATACATTTGCATAGAAATATCTTCATGCTATGACAGAAAAAGCTCAGAATGTATACAGTCTGATGATTAAATTGGGAATTGCCAAAACAAGCAAACAAAAACATCTTGCAAATCATTCTTTCTCCAGACAGATTTAAGATTATGATCTCTCAGTTCTTGGTGCTGCTGTACATGTACAAGCAATTCAACCTCATCGAAGTCTTGATTTAGAGGGCTTAAATTCAACTCATTGCTCACTTTTTTGATGGAAACAAAATTATCTGAAATGTTACCATTATTTCTGGATGACCTTAAATAAACAACTGATGCAGTAAATTCATAGTTACTTAGTAAAGCTTCCATTTTATTTAGATAGTGTTCAGCTTGCTCATTTCTGTTAACACGTTGTGGACTGTGTGGATTCTTTTTTATGATGTAACAAATTACCCATTATTAATATTATTAAACTGTTTCTTATGGAACTATGTCTTTGTAACCGTTAAGGTGACAATATTAGAATCATAAACCCATAAAAGCTGTCTTATGGAGGCCTCGAACCCTAGAGCAAACATCTTGTGAGGATTACGTGGCTCGTCACTATAAATGTGGACACAATAGTTAATTCTGCAGTAAATGAGGTAAACAAACCTTTACCTGTCACATATGCTCAAAGACTGATTCTTTTGGTCTCTGGATGCTGTAAATGGTCACATTTTTCTCAGCTTGTGGCCTTATTACAAATGAAATCTCTCTGTAATATCTTATTTTTGTAGCCCAAATAAATATTGGTCTCAGATAGAAGTGAGAAGGTAGAAGTTTTTATCAGTTTAATGGTACATAGAAGTACATTAAAGAAACACGCAGAAACAAGTGTGTGAGAAGAGTAGCAACACACAAAGGAGCTGAAATCTATTAAGAGGCGTATGTGGTACACTTGCTCTTCTTATACAAGGCTTTGAACTGTACCCCTTTAGTTCATATCTGATTCAGACTTCTAAGTATGTGCAAGTCTCCTTTCCACTTCCCTAAAGCAACAGAGACAAGAAAATGAAATAAAGGTGGATTGAATTATTTCCTGTTTTAACTTCCTTCTTCTCTCCATTAAAAATTCTCCCATGTTACTTTGCACAGTAAACACAGTCGCGGCTTGGCACAAAGGACTGTTTCATAGCAGTTCCAGTAGAAAAAAAGTATCCTGAATGCAAATATTTATATGTAGTAAACTCTGATATCTTCCCTGAATATTTTTCTCAAGTGAAACACTTTTCACTAAATGAATTAAAAGCTATTTTTCAAATGTTTAGGCTTCAAAGAAGAGATGAACATATTCAAATAAAAATAATTGCTCCTTCATCTAATTTGTTCCTATCACTGCAGTTCTATTTTGTAGATTGCAGCTGCTTATAAAAACAAAGGCATTCAATATCAGGTATTATTACTGCAATATCAATATTACTAAAATTTAATTCTGCTGACAATAAGGTCATAAGACATATTTCTCCATTGTCCCGTTTACAGCTGGGGTACAGCTGACTTTCTTCCTAGTAGCTGGTACAGTACTGTGCTTTGGATTTAGGATTTTGGATTTAGGAGAATAGGGGTAAAAATGAATTGATGTTTTAGTTGTTGTTGTTGAGCAGAGCTTACTCTAATTCAAGAGCTTTTCAGTTTTTCATGCTCTCCAGTGAAGAGGTGCACAAGAAGCTGTGAGGGAGCACAGGTGGGAGGGCTGGTCTGGACTGGCCAAAGGGATATTCCATACCAGGCAATGCCATGCCCAGAAAATAAACCAGAGGAGATGGCTGGGAGCTGCTGGTCACTGCTGGGGAGCAGCATCAGTCAGTGGCAGTGAGCAACTGTATTGTGCATGGCCTGTCTTTCCTGGGTTTTGTTCCTCTTTCTCTTTTTACTTTTCATTTTATTTATCATTTTATCATTTATAATTTTTATTTACTTTGTTTCAGTTATTAAACTGTTCTTATCTCTACCTGTTAATTTTTCAATTCTCCTCCCTATGCCATGGAGGGGAAGGAAGAGTAAGCAAGTGGTTGTGTGGTACTTAATTGCTGGCAGGATATAAACCATGACATCTATCTTCTAGCTTTTGTAACTATTTCTTATATATAGGAATTAGTGATAGAAAGGTGATAGAAATTATATGCTTACTTTCAACATATTTCCATTTTTAAACATAAAATACTTGTAATCCTAATGGGTTATGTAAAGTTACAGATAGATAAATAAACAAAGAGACGCTAATAACTCTGAAGTTTATACCCTTAAGAAAGTGAGATAATACAATAGCCTTCTCAAAATGCTTGAGACAGTGTATTTGCTTTGGGGTTTATTTCTTTGGAATTTAGTGGATTCTGACTCAAACTTCACCTTGCACATGATCTTGAAATAATCTTTTAATTGATCTTGTCACACTTTATGGACACGTTGCACGGCAAAGGATGATGCCTGCAAGATGTTTAGGTTTTAGATAATAAAGTTACCCACGAACACTTTTAAACAAGGTAATGTACTTTTGTCTCATGGTTTAGCTATTGCTGTGGCAATTCCTGACATTAGTGTTGCAGTTAAATTAAGGGCAGTAGCAAAAGGAAATCAAGTTTTCCATGTCATAGAAAAACAGCCAGTAGTTCACACTTCTCCTGGGAAACAGGAGCCCTGATGTCCTCAACTTTACCTAAAGTCTGTTTCAATCCACCTCAGATCATCAGGTGAAGGCAGTCAGTGCAAGTACAGTACAGTATTAAGTATGAATACAGTATAGTATAAAGTACAGTTCTCTTTCCAACAGCACACTAGAGAACTGTAGCCAGCAAAACATCCCCAGTAGTTTCTGATTCTTATAACCTGCAGGAATTCACAACTAAGTCCAGTGAAAAAAGCCCTCATCACACTGTTGACCAAAGACTATACTAATGATCCTAGAACATAAAACTGAGAGTTTATGAACTACTGTGATACTTCAATTATCATAATACTGTGATAGATACTGAAAGTAATCCGAACTTTAAAAAGCTTTGCATCCAGCTTTATTCAACAATTCCATTTGTGACAAAAATGACAGAGTAGACTGGAGTTTTTTTTAAACAGGAGGCTGGTGGGAATGTGTGTATTTTAGAGGCTAGGGTTCAGTTCAGAATGGTCTTGACAGAGTAGATAAATAGCCCAGAAAATAATCTGGCATGTGAAAATGGAAATAGCTAATCACAGCCTGCTGAACAACTTACTGGTTCTTTGGAAACACTTTCTTTGCTGTATCATTCCTGGTCTGTTCAGCAAGATCATGAGTTCAGTTTTAGGAAATCGAACAATTAGAAAAACTTCAGAGCATCAGATGCATAAATCTGTTAAAAAACAAACAAACAAGCAAACAAAAATGAAATAAAACTGAAACCTGATGTTGTTTAGCATAAAGTAGGATTGTTTGAGAAAAGAGTTACAAAAATAGTCTCCAGTTCCCTAAAGGCTGCAGCAATAAGGAAGAAATTAATCTCTACTTGACATACATAGTTGAAATGAAAATACCTGAAGTTACAAGGAACAATAATAGAGGTAAAACATTTTATGACCAGAAGTGAAACACTAATAGATGAATATGAGCCTGTGACACCTTCACTGTCTGAGGTCTCAGCAAAAATTGAGCAGATCTTAGAAAACAAGAAATGGAATAAATAAATAAACAAACAAACACACAAATAAATAAAAGGTTACCTTAGGGTAAGGCAGTTGATTAGGTGACTTCCTAAGGTCTCTCTCCAGTGAGCTTTTTAAGGTAATGCAAAATTTTAAATTATGCCCTTTTGTGTATACACTAAACCTTGTGCCCATTCTACCACCTCACTCCTACATATTTTCCTCTCATATATTTTCAAGGAAATTTTGGCTTTGCACCAACCAGTTTCATCTTATGCATCTTCTTCAGCAATGAAGCAGGGCAACAAAATTTAACTTACAGCATCAGAGTATAGTAGTTTTCTCTGTATTTCAAAGCTACTCAACCAAGTAACAAGATAACTGTCTTTATTTTTACACCAGACATGCAATTTTTGTGCCTTTCTTAGTCACTGTCATGGCTGAGAAATGCCACTCTCAGACCCCAGGGGCTTCCTCCCTGCAGAGCACAGCACCAACCAAAGGTTTTGAGGGATGCTTAAGATCTTTCTAACCTGCCCTGTGGAACCAATGGCAACAGAAGCAGGGTTGGGATAGACAAGCTTGCACTGCATATTCTTTTCTGGTCCCAGATGCAGCTTGCTAGCTCATGGAGAAGAGTGATGACCCCAGTTGCACCTCACATGTGTTGGTGCTGCTGGCTGCACTAGCCAAGACCTAATCCTGTCCTGGGAGCTCTATGATTAAGAACTCGATTGCCCCCAATTTACACACCTGCACATCCACCTGGCTGCAGTCTGGCCCTGTGGCATTGAAAGAATAGACATGAGGATTAGAAAATTCAAATACTTCCTCTTTATGACACAGTATAAATAAACAAGAATGAAAGATTTATAGTACATTAAACATTGGAGAATTCAACCACTATAAATATAGTGTACTCTTGAAATTATAGTGACAATTTGGAACTAATTGAAGGATTCTGTGTGTAAATGTGTCTCTATATACAGGCAGGTTCGTTCACCTCAAGTTGTAGAGAATAAATAACATGCAATAGATTTTATACTAAAATGACACTCTAGAGAAAATAGAAAGCAGAAGAAAGACAATGTGACAGAAAAAGGCAGACAAAGGACACTGTAAAAATGCTCAGGGGGGAGAAAAGGAGAAACAAGAAAAATAGGACAGTGTGCTAAGGGAAAAACATAGGCTGCAAAAAGGAGAAATAAAGTTTGGTTGATGTTGTATGCTAAACCAAAGAGATTCAATGAAAGGGACAGATGTAAAGGTGAGAAAAATAGGAAGACATATGACAAAAGAGAGTAAAGGTAACAGACTAGTATAGAGAAAAAACAGTTAATATTATGTAAATATAAATAAAGCTATTCATTGCTAAAAGAGAAGAAGGAACGACTGAAGGGAGAACTCAGGGTAGAATGGACATTCCTTTCTTTAGGCAAAGAGACTTATGTAAATACGACACATGAGCAAGTCTACAAAAATTGCAGTCTTTTAGGAAAAGATGGGGAAAAATGAGTCTTTGCACCAATGTCATAAAAGCCCACGATTATTGGAAATGAGAACAGTGGTCAAGGAAGGTGATTCTTTCCCTCTGCTCCACTCTCATGGGACCCCACCTGCAATGCTGCATCCAGCTCTGAGGTTCCCAGCACAGGCGGTACATTGACTTTTTGGAGAGAATCCAGAAGAGGGTCACCAAGGTAATTGGAGGAATGGAGTATCTTTCTATGAAAAAAGGCTAAAATAAATAAATTTGTTCAACCTGGAAAAGAGAAGTCTTAGGGTTCACCTAATGGTGGCCTACCAGTGCCTAGAGGAGGCCTACAAGAAAGACAGAGAGAGACTTTTTACTAGAGCATGCAGTCATGGCACAAGGAAGAATGGCTTCAAGCTGAAAGAGAACAAGTTTAGATTAGACATTGGGAAGAAATTCTTTACTGTGACGATAGTGTGGAACTGAAACAAGTTGGCCAGAGAAGCTGTGGATGCTCCATACCTGGAAGTATTCAAGACCAGGCTGGACAGAGCTCTGAGAAACCTGGTCTAGTGTCCCTGCCCACTGAGAAACTGGAACTACATGATCTATAAGGTCCCTTCCAATGCAAACCATTCTATGATGCTATGACTCTATGAGGGGGTATGGGAAAAGGAACACCGCTCACAGCGTATACTTTTGAGTATCTGAAAGAGCATAATTTGAACTTCAAAAGGACTTTTAATTCTTTTTCTTTTCGTTCTTTTCTTTTTCTCCTTTCTTTCTTTCTTTCTTTCTTTCTTTCTTTCTTTCTTTCTTTCTTTCTTTCTTTCTTTCTTTCTTTCTTTCTTTCTTTCTTTCTTTCTTTCTTTCTTTCTTTCTTTCTTTCTTTCTTTCTTTCTTTCTTTCTTTCTTTCTTTCTTTCTTTCTTTCTTTCTTTCTTTCTTTCTTTCTCTCTTTCTCTTTCTCTCTTTCTCTCTTTCTCTCTTTCTCTCTTTCTCTCTTTCTCTCTTTCTCTCTCTCTTTCTCTCTCTTTCTCTCTCTTTCTTTCTTTCTCTCTTTCTCTCTCTCTTTCTCTCTTTCTTTCTCTCTTTCTTTCTCTCTTTCTTTCTCTCTTCCTCTCTTTCTCTCTTCCTCTCTTCTTTCTCTCTTCCTCTCTTCTTTCTCTCTTCCTCTCTTCTTTCTCTCTTCCTCTCTTCTCTCACTCTTCCTCTCTTCTCTCACTCTTCCTCTCTCTCTCACTCTTCCTTTCCTTTCCTTTCCTTTCCTTTCCTTTCCTTTCCTTTCCTTTCCTTTCCTTTCCTTTCCTTTCCTTTCCTTTCCTTTCCTTTCCTTTCCTTTCCTTTCCTTTCCTTTCCTTTCCTTTCCTTTCCTTTCCTTTCCTTTCCTTTCCTTTCCTTTCCTTTCCTTTCCTTTCCTTTCCTTTCCTTTCCTTTCCTTTCCTTTCCTTTCCTTTCCTTTCCTTTCCTTTCCTTTCCTTTCCTTTCCTTTCCTTTCCTTTCCTTTCCCCTTCCTTTCCTTTCCCCTTCCCCTTCCCTTTCCCCTTCCCCTTCCCCTTCCCCTTCCCCTTCCCCTTCCCTTTCCCTTTCCCCTTCCCCTTCCCCTTCCCCTTCCCCTTCCCCTTCCCCTTCCCCTTCCCCTTCCCCTTTCCCCTTTCCCTTCCCCTTCCCCTTCCCCTTCCCCTTCCCCTTCCCCTTCCCCTTCCCCTTCCCCTTCCCCTTCCCCTTCCCCTTCCCCTTCCCCTTCCCCTTCCCCTTCCCCTTCTCCTTCTCCTTTCCGTTCCAGTGATTTTCCATGTGCCCATTCACCACAAGTGAGCCCAAGGTAATGTGTACACAGATTAGATGCAGGAGGCTGTAGAGCATTCAGAACACTGACATGGGGTTGGGGACATGACATAGGGTCTACAAGAAATTTTTTCATATTTAAAAGTAGCACCTGGAGCACAGGCATATCATAATCTTGTCTCATCTAAAATAGCACTAGTAAGGCAGCCCATGACCTACTTTTTAAGGGGATAGAGCCTGAATTTTTTGACATCATATCTGCTGTAAAAGTTTAGCATTTGTGTGAATAGAGCTGTATAAGGTTATTTCACAGCTATGTTCCTAGCAGCCATTAACAGGCAGAGAACACCACCTTGCCACCTTATAACCTGTCTGTATGTGATGTGACTGGGAAGCTGCTGGTAGGAAATTGCTGCGACTTTTACCTTCTCTGCTGCTTCAGAAAACTGAACACCTAGCTCAAATTCAAAAATTCCTCATAAATCTACAGCCAAGAAATAGCCCCTAATTAAGCCACCTTGCAAAACCGCTGTTCTTTCTCTAAGGGCAAAACTGGTAGATGCATCAAATATTGCAGGGAAGGTGTTTATGACATCATCTCTGCACGTAAGGGCTACATATAACATGTCTGTCTCTCCACTGTGTCATGTGACAGGAATTTTAAGATGGCATAAACCTAAGCTGGAAGAGCAAGGACTACTTCTTGTTTAAAGAAATGCATCCATACTGAAAATTAATTTAAGTAGATTTATACCTAGATTTGGCCATGTCTTAAGTAGATAGGAAGGCAAACTGTTGGTTAAAGTAGTAGAAACCATAACACTTTGTATCAAAAAAGTGAGCTGCCAAACTGGGACTGACAACCCATGTGGGTAGTAACAGCTTTGATCAGCCTTGTAGAATGAGAAAACACCATCTGCTTGTTGGGTGGACACAGGGACACATTGCATTCACATTAACCAAGTCTAAAGACAGTTTGTTCTCTCTGAGCCCCAGACAGCAGGTGTGTCAGTGATTATGATGTGCAGCTTTCATAATAAGACAATAAACACACACACCTTCTAGCTAGCAATTAGGGAAGATTGGTAAAATATGATTCTAAATGTGTGTATTTGCCTGGCATAGCACCTTTTCCCCTACTATATCTCAATGATATCATGGCATATTCAAGAAGATAACTCAGTGGATAGACTGCAATTAGCATGGATGCCAAGTCTGGCTATTTTGTTATAGCATTGTAGGGCACATTTCTATTTTCCCTGTCAGTCAGCAGTTTTAAATTCAATTGTGTTTCCTAATTATTCCCAAATCAATTATAAGTAGAATCTTATTAGTTGCATGTAAAATGTATTGCTGCATTTGGAATCTCAGTGTTCAAGTGAAACTCTGCACCTTTTCTTGCTTACTACAAGAGAAATTGAAGGTGTGCATAGAAAGGTGAATCATTCTATTGATACATTTCTTTCTATCAGCTGAAAGATTAGGACTTTCTTTGAAAAAACTGCTTCCCTGACGATGCTCTTGTACACTGTATTGGATCAAAAACCTGTACTTCAAACTCCTTAAAAAATACACCAGACTGGAACTAATGAACTGGTTCTATTTGTCATCTGCAGAAATAAATATATGAGCCAAATGCAAAGAATTTTCATTTCAATGTATGGTAAGCATGGTTCCACAAGCAGCTGAGATTCATGCAATGAGACAGAGGGAGTAAAAACATGAAGCCAGTAAATGCATTCTCATGTCTGTGTGTATGGTTTTTGAGGAGTATTAGAGACCAAAAAAAGCATGACTGGCTGGCCTGATTTCTTCTGTGAAAAGCACTACAACAGTAACCACAGGAAGGAAAACATCACTATTGTGAGATTCTTTACCTCTTCTGTCTGCTTTTGATTTCTCAAAATCAGGTTTAAGAAACCCTGAATAATATTTCATTTTAAATCATTCAAATATTTCATTTTAAATCAATTGAAAATCGATTTTTCAATCAATTGAATCAATTGAAAATCAATTGAAAACTAAATGGCTCCAGTGGAGGGACAGAGTAAGATACCTGCTGTCCATAGGCAGTGCAATGATCAAGGGTCATATGAATCTGCTATTGCAAGTTGAGGCTTTTTGAGTGAAATACAAATTTTGCCTGCATTTTGAAATATGATATTCATATTTAGAAATTCAAATTTCATTGTTAAATTCCTTCCTTATTTGTATTTTATGTCAAGACTACTCTTAGCTATTCTTTGCCTCTAGAGAGAAGATATTACAGATCAAGAAAGCTTGAAAATTACTGGACTGTCCAGAAACTCAACCATCACAAGTGGTGACATGGATGCATAATTGAACTCCTCTTTGAAAGAGACCTAAAGGATATGGAAGCTGTCCTTGAGAAGGAGCTGGAGTAAATATTGTTAAGAAAAATCCCACAAAACAAAACCAAAAATTCTTTTTTTGTTTGCTTGGGGTGTTTCTTTTTGGGGTGGGGGGGTTCATTTTTTAATTAAAATCCAATGGTTTCTTCAGTAATACTCCTATTATAAATACATTAAACAATTTACCAATTTACACAGTAATACTATAGGACTTTATAGCTGAAAAATTAACATAAAGAATGGTTAAAATCTGAAGTAACCAAACTGCAAAACAGTAATGCAGTAATCCTTGTGAAACAATAGTAATTATAATCACAAGAAAAATAGGGAAAACAAGCAATATAAGTGCAACAACAATAAAGATTTTGTTTATTTTGCTTTAAAAATATTGCAGATTAGAATTTACTTGTTGCTAAATAACATGCTACTGGATAAAACACTTTAATCAATATTCTCTGATATTTTCTAGGAGCTACATTGCAGTCTTTCAAGATGAAAAATGTCTTTGAGATTTATAATGCATTTGTCATTTGGTGAGGGGAATTCTACTCTCCAGTTTATTTGCTTTTTGGCAATCAATAAAGCTATTTGTACAAAAGTCCCTTTGAATTTGTCTAGTCTGGTATTTTCATTTCTGTGAAGTAAACAAACACGGGATAAATAGGAATTTCTATTTTAGCTATTCTATTTATCCCTTAAGTCACCTGAGACTAATACTTTTACAATTTAGAAAAAATTTCAAAACATATGTATGGGGTCACTTTCATTTTTAAAAAAATCTTGGACAGCAAAACCTGGTAACCTTTACTGAACAAACTATAAGTTTTGGAGTTGTAAAAAAGTACTAATATAAGTACTGATATTTAATAAATTTAATACATTATGTCCAATTTTCTTTTTGCTGTCAGCAAGTGTCTCTGGACTTTTTGTACTTCACATTTTGTGATTAATTTTTAAAACTGGAGTAAACATGAGTTTGAAAAATTGGCACCTATCTCTACACCAGTACTCTTTAGCTTACAATATGTCTAAGTAACACTGCTGCTGAAAAATGGATTTTCTTACTATTCAAGATTACATCCACTTTATACATCAGTACTGATGCAAGCTCCACCATCATATTTCTTCTTCCTGCCTCCTCTGAAATGTTTTGTATTTCAGTGACAAAAGCCAGCATCTAGACAGCATCTGTATGACAATTCTTGCTCATTCTAGTTATTTCTACTTTCTACTCGATTATGTCTGTCTATTAACCATTATTTATATCTCAATTTAGGCTTTTGCTTCGTGCAGAGATGCTGGAATTGTGTAAGGGCAGAGACTGATTGACTTTTCACATCTGAGACTTGGAAAGACCATATAATCTTTAAGGTTATGTTTGCTTCCCAGTAACCAAAAGACTTCACCAGTGGCTTTTCTTTTCTTTTGAGGCTCATGGAATCACATTTGGATATGACCTAGTTTGTGTGAGTGTATGTACATGTGTACAGACACATCTTTTGTTGGTTTCCGTGTCTGTCGGTAACTTTCAACATGCAGCCACTTTCATGTTAAGATGACAGAGCCAAAAAAAATTTTAAAGTATGTGAGATTCCTGAAAGTTATGAAAATTAGTAACTGAGTGAAAACTGGGGGCTGGAAAAGGCTGGAACACCTCTCTTTACCTTTCTCACCCTGAAAACTAGCCATGGCATATCAGGCTGCTTGCCTAGGCAGAGGAGGCAGGAGGGATTTGTATGTAGATGTAAGAGTCAGGAAGGAGCACTGAAGAGGGAGAAAGAGGGAAGACTATGACATGGCAATAGCAGCCAAGGGCACATGAGACAAAAATCTGCTCCCAAGACCTGAGAAACTGAGCACTCTCCTATTATAGCATCTTTATTTCTTCTCTGCTTGAGGAGATCACAATTAGTTAGCTGACTAGGTAGCTGGATGGCAAAAGGACACATAGTTTGAACTACTTCATATCCCAGATATTTTAGGTGGTCTGGGATATTTTGATTCTTGTGCAATTAGTACCCTTATTGATAATGGCTCATTGATAAGAACAGCAATAAAACAGAAGGCTGGGATGACTATAATGAATGTACATAGTTAACTAGAATTAAGCATTTTGATGGCTGGTATTTTTAAATAATTGGCTCATTAACCTTAACTGTATCAACCTTTTCTCTTTACCAAGGTTAAATAATTGAATGGAAAAACTTCTGGGGAAGTTGCAGTCTTGCACAGAGGACAGCCACGTATTCACATGGTTGAAACCTACTTAAAGAACCTGTTTAAAGAAGCTGTTTTTGAGAGGAAAAATCTTCACACACATACAAATCAATACATGCTCGCATTCTAATTGTGAGAAAACATAGCATGTAAATAAATTGTGCAGTTCTGAACAATTTTAAAGCAGTAGTCATGCATTTTTTGATGTACTTATTTTTTTCAGTGATAGAACCTATCAATTTCTGCTTTGTTGCAGCAAAGCTTATTCTGTGTCCAGGCATCTTCATTCCCTAACTATGGTTCTTAAAATTGTTTCAGTGACAGAAGAACTTGAAATCTCTGGTCAGCAAACAGGTCCCTATGAAACACATCACCACTTAAATTTTTACGGAAAACAAAAGAAATCTTATTTTAAATGAAAGAGAACTAAAAATTTGATGTCCAGTGTTCACAATACTTGAGGGTTGTAGAAACACCAGTTGTGTATTCTGTGTGTCGTCTGCGTGCTGCAAAAGAAAGGATTAAAATGGGCTGGTGTGAGAGCAGTATGTAGCAACATGGTGGTGTTAAACAGACAGTGCCTGATGGTAACCACTGCTCAGGGCAAAGAGCTGAGAGCTGCCATCACTGCTACCTCATTCATCTCATCAGTGGGCTGAAAACAGTTCCTTCCTGCTTTTCATGACATCCTCAGCTGCTGAGGAACTCTGCGGACCAAAATTGAGAGAGCGTTTCACAAACATCCTTGGATTGGCAGCAGAATTGTTGTGTGAGCAGCTAGAAGAGGCTTGAAACCTGAGAGGTGACAGTGGTAGAAGGAGCAGAACTTTCAGAAATATCCTGAATTTCTCTTTTCCTTAGAACTAAGGTGTGGAAGGTTGAATTATTCATGTCACACCAGGCTTGGCAGCAGTACAAGGAGAAATGATGCAGACAGGGGCATATTAGAGAAGTCTCCTTGGAGTGGAGGGAGTCTCCTAGGTCAGACAGTGTATTCAAATACGCACAAAGGTCTGAGATATTTCTGAGAGTCCAAACATACACCTATAAAGTAATTACATGGGATAGATATGGAAATTTAACTAAGAAGTGATACATCCATCATCTGGTGACCTTACTTTATATTCCAATTAAAGCTATCAAATAGGAGAAGCCTCAATAATAATAATAAAAACCCAAATTCTCAGCTCAGCTCCCTCTTTCCCAGGATGCTTTAAAGTTGTTCCTCCTATCTTTTCTTTAAGTTGTTTTTGGCTCTTAGTATATCTAAACTGTAAAAAAAAAAAAAAATCAAAACCACCAGTAAGATGTGGTGGTTTTGGAAATCCGTGCTGTATAAATGATCAAATTAAAAAGGTAAAGGTCAGAATAGTGTTTTGCTAACAAATCTGGCATCTAATTGGAAAAATGTTAACTCTGAGCTCAACTAAACTCCCTGTTGTATTTCTTCAGATTGTGTCTGGTGTTTTATTTATGTGTGTAGTGTGCTGTGATTTTGTCTGCTATGATTTGTGCTTGTTTTTCAGCCTGTTCTTG
This sequence comes from Cyanistes caeruleus, assembly GCF_971803275.1. Taxonomy (NCBI): domain Eukaryota; kingdom Metazoa; phylum Chordata; class Aves; order Passeriformes; family Paridae; genus Cyanistes; species Cyanistes caeruleus. Next base: position 25,531,615 of record NC_141702.1, on the reverse strand, counting down.
CATATTTGACGTGTATTTAATCCTTTCTGCAGCTCATCCTCCCCCACTTCTAACCTATCTTGAGTTATAGCTTGATATTTGAAATATTTCCAGCAAATAATTTTATCTTGAGTGGGAGGATTATAATAATGTTCAGGACATTGATATCAGTTAAACTTATAGGGCAAAAAGTTGCACAGAGAATTGGGAGTTTACCCAAAGGCATAAAACATTAAATCACTCAGAAGGTTGATAAATATGTATTGAGGGAGGTATAATATTGAACTGGCTGATGCAGTTCAGTGGATAACAGGCAAGGTTCAAAGAATGGCTACACAATTCATTGCATTCCTTAGTTACTCATTATAAATATCATACTTTCAAAATGGCCTACAACTAGAAGTACTGTTTGTTTATAGATGAATAGTAACTAATCAGTGTTCTCTATCCACCTCTCTTTGGACAGAACTCTGAATATCTCAGTACTGAAATACTCTAAATTTTCTTCAGATAAGCAGTTAAGTAATACTAAAGTGTCCAAAATATTTTGTGACTTCATTTATTTAGTAATGACTTGAAAATACTCTAAAGAAAGGATTTCTTACAGTAGAAAGTGGCGAAGAAGCAGGTACTGTCTACACCAGCAGTTAATACCACCCACAGGTACTGCCACCATCAAGGAAACCTTGTGTGATTCCCTTCTAAAAATGCACTGAAACTGGAATGATAAAGAAAGTACCTTCATATTCTAGGCAATCAACATCAGTTACTGTAAAATCAGGGGAAATCTTTAATGAGTGTTATACTTTTCCAAGAAGAGATGGAATACAACCTTATAATTTGCTCACAATTATAATTTTCTACATAAAGCTTACCTGGTTGTATGCAACAACCAAGGTCATATAAAAGCACAGATTTCAGCAGCAAGGATGATTATGAAGCTATCAGACGTCCAGACCTTCAACAATTTTACTCTTCAAGGACACAATTGGAGATGCACAGTAGCCACCCCAAGCTGCCACTATGGCAAATGTGCACTATAAAAGAAATGGTGACTCTCAAGTGTCTATTTTAAGTACCACTGCTTTTATATAATATAAAATGTATACTCACATTTTTCATATAGACACACACAAAAATTCTTTTAAAGGAGATTTTCAGGTGAAACGTAAGAGGAAGAAATCCATTATTTGGGTGGTTTTTAAAAGAGTAGAAATTTTCTAAGATGCAGACTGTCAGTTGCAGAGTTGTATGCCTTTTGTTGTGTTTATTCTGTCTCTCCTATGGTTTCTGTTCCAGGAACCACCACAGACACTGGGGCTTTCACTTGACACCTGCAAGTCAGCACTCCATATCTGGTATGAAATGAGGTTTGCTGAATTTGGTAACTAAAGAGGCACAGAATACATTTTTGATATTACAAAGACATAAAATGATTGCAGGACTTCAGAAATCTCCCATCTAGGTCCATTTTGTCTTAGGCAAAAGCACTGTTGTACAAAAGTTCACAGTCCAGGAAAGGACAGATATAAGGAAACACCCACCGCCACCACAAATCCCCAGAGTACTGTTAACACAGAAAGGATAACCTGGGAAAACATCTGTAAAATACATATCTTCCACAAAAAATGTTTCTCCCAACATAAATGTTAAGATGAGTAGGCAGACAGGCAGTCACACAGATGAGCAGACCAACAATATAAGGTAGGGACCATGAAATAGAATTTGGTCTTTCATGCTTATAAGGAGGTTGCTGTAGAGAGAAAAATATAAATTCATACACTTTATATAAATAACTTACAATAAATAGATACCTCGTAAAAAGATTGTTGCTTTACAAAGCTATGCTAACATTATACTTCTGTAAGATTTTGATGAATGACAGATATATCAACACATGAATATTCTGCTTACTGTACACCTATCTGTAAACTAAAGTACGAATACATTGATTTCAAACCAATTTCCTGCTGTCAGGTTAAAAATGCAGTTGTCTAATACAAATGAAAAATGAAAATTTCACCTAGAAAATATTCAAGATTTGTTAATCAGTTTTTCTTTTGTGAAAAAAGATTCAACTGTTATGGGAAGTAATTTAAATTTTTTCTTTAAAGGGACCTGACCAGTTAAAAGTGTGTTCATCATAGTTTATTCATAATTGCTAAACATCATAAATACTTTATAAGAACATAGTTGATCATTTAGACATAACTTTAACAGGTCATGTTTAGCAATTACTGCACAAAGGAAAAAGACCCTGAAGATCATTGTTCCATAAGACTTTGTGGGCATGGGCTCTCTGCACATCACAGCAGGGGATTGACCAACCCATTCTGCAGATGAGTTTTGGGAGGGTATTTGAAGAATATGCACTCCTGCTATAATTGAGTTGCTTCTTGGTTTCCAAAGTGAATGAAGTATACTCAGATGCACAATCAGATATTCCCCTTAGCTCCAGGACCTCCAGATAAAAGCTGAAGCCCATGATGTGAATATTCTTCCCTGTTCAAGAAAAGATGCAGTGAACAAAGACAATTGGAAGCAAATAATGCAATAGACAACAAGTAAAATGTGTTCAACAGTGGCAGTAAAAAGTTTGCAAGAGAATTTAGGCAGTAACCTGGACATGGTTGCTCAAGGGCTTTGTAACTCAGTCTTCCTCTAGATAACATTACCACATATATAGTCTTTGGTATTCATACATTATCACATCTAAAACAATCTTAGAGGGCACAAAGAGTCATGTAAGTAAGCAGCCTTTGCACTTAAAAAAATAAGAGCAAAAGAGGAGTTCTGGCTTTAAGTGATCTTTCTGAGAACCAGTACTGCTTCTGAAGGGGTGTCAGAAAGGACATTTTTGTTTCATTATAAGGCTCCGTATTCCAAGGACAGTTTTGCTGAGTAGTTTTACAAAAATTCTTCTTGTTTATTTGTTTTGTTTCTCAACTGATTTGGACCAGGCTATCGAGTTTCTACACAGACCCACAAGATCTGTGTGAATTTCCTGCACAACTTGCTATGCAAAGAATTTCACATTGAGCAGTCAGTGGTATCTGCTCCCATACACATGCCAAATTTAAAAAGACTAAAGCAAGCTACCAAGGCTTGGGTTGCCTCCCAGTAACTGAAGGCTGAGCATGTGCACATGAGAAATTTCTACAGAGCAATTGGCATTTAGCACTGTGTTCATATTCTAAACCTTTAAATCACGTCTGTTCTTTAAAAGCCCCATTCATGTAATGCTCTCAAAGTGCTTGTAATATGTCTCTTTTGCTCTCTCTTATTGTGTTAATAGGTTAATATAGACTTGCCTAGCATGTGCACAAAAAGGCAGAACACATAATAAAAGCAAAAGTATAAATTCCTCATCTACTTTAGGAAATTATACTAGTTTAATTTTGCCTTACTCATTCAAGCAGCATGAGACCCTAGTGTAAAAAAGGACAACAACATTAAAATGTGTTAAATAGCATTGGCCAAACCATCTAAACTCAGAGTTTGATGTTTTTCACACAAGCTATACACTAAATGCTGTCATTAAGTTAACCACCTTTCATAGGAAGCCTCACTTTTCAAATATTGTCAAGACCATTAATTACATATACAATATAATCCTGGAAGCTAGGATGACTTTGCCAGCAAACCACAGATTACCAAAAGGCTTCCTAATGATTTTTTTAATGGGGGAATGAGAGAAAATATATCAGAAAACTAATAGCTGGCCTATTTGTTAAAAGCAACTGTTGACACCAACAAGGAGCAAATGACAGTCTCAGAGATTTCATACCAAGCCAACATAGAAATTGCAGGCTGTGGTTACAGATAGCAGGTGAACAATCACATCAGATCAATATGCATAGCCCTGAGCATTATCTGAGCAGCATCCACTTTGCAGTCAGAGAGTTCTGGTAACGTGGCACCATGCCTGTGAGCCCAAAAAGAGAATCACAGCAGCACACAAACATGCTCTGCTTTCAGACAGAGGGCTCCAGCTTGCTGAACTCTTCCAGCCAGAAATATTCAGCAATGGAGCTCTGGGACAGACCACTGAATTCACCACTTCACTTCTGGCATAATCAACCATACCTAAAGCCTTCCTATAGCTACTTATCAATTCAGTTGTTATCATTTGATGACAATTTGGTTCTTTGGAGTTCACTATATGTTATATTACATTAAAATAGGTCAGAGACAGTATCTGGAGGGAAGTTCTTTCCCTGGAAAAATTGTGTATGATGAGACATAGGAGAACTATCTGAGTGTATAGGGACAGGGGAACTGTCTGAGTGTATCATGAAGCAGATGGGGATAGAAAGGCTCAGCCATTAGGGAGGCTGCAGCATGAGCTTGACATGGGCAGGGCACAGAAAATATCTGGTTAAAAAGTCCACAGCTGAGTCTTAGAAAGGGAAGCAAATGAGATACTTTCTAGGAGAGCCAGAAGGGACTACAGAAAACATATTGCTAAGCAGTTATCTTCTGAAAGATCTTAGCCTAGGAACAAGAGTAAAGCTCCCCCCCCAGTGTGGGCAGAGGGAAATAGAGAGAAAATCGAAAATTCTTTCATTTCACCTAGCAGATCTAAGCATTCCTCACTTAGAGTTCCTAGTTCCAGCTCATGTTTAGTAAAGAATACCTTGGCAGTCTGTAATCCAAACAGGAACTTTTATTCACTCACTGAAGTCAAGAGTCTGTCATGATCACTCTCGCTGTTGCAGGTTCCCACTGTGCATGCTCAAAGATATACAGCTCTGTGGATTTCCCAAATTTCCTATATATGTTCCTATATATAAAAGAGTGATGGCTTTTATTCAAGGAAAGATTCTGGTGTGAATTCTCATTACTGTTAATTAAATCAAATTACTTCTTATTTCTGTACTCAGCAGATGTGGAAATACTGTCTTTTCATAAGAAATGTTTTACACATGATCCCATCTATCTTCTCTGTAGTCTTCTTTTGTACACTCACCAAACGGAAGGTTTTCCATCTTTCCTTGGTAGTAATATTTTTCAAATTTAGCAATTCTCTCAACTCTTTCCAGCCTGTATACATCCATCTCAAAATATGGTGCATAAAATTTGTACAGAGCTTTATCTGAGACTATAGTGTGACTGGCTGTCAATGTACATGAAACAATAGCGGTGATAGATTTATTTCTGACATGATACATAAAATAGAAAGCTGTTTTATAGTTATCAGAAGTTATTTATCTAGCATGTAAGTGGTCTTTCACTGCTGCTGCAAAATAATTACCTCCCTGCATATGATACTTTTATTAATACTTTAGAATAGGATCATCCTGGGAAAAGTGCCCATCATGTTTGTTGACTGGTGTGCATCAGAAGATACAGGACTGGAGCTCCTGCATAGAATTCATTCAATTTCTTGATAATGAATATCTTGAATTTAATTCTTTTTATTTTGCAGTTGGATTTCATCTTGCTGATGTCAATTCACCCCTCAAATCCAAAGGTAAAGAAAAGCACTGGAAAAGGAGAAAAAGAGCTTGTTCCAGGTTTCTTTTTAAATAGAGGTGTGAATGTATTTAAATGTACAGTACTAGTGAAGACTATTGAGAAAGAGAGTGTGAAAGAAGGCAAATATTACTAAGTGAAGAACTTCATTTTCAATCTACATTGTCATCACAGGTGTTGAATAGCAGAGGATGTGGAAAAAAGCTGGAGGAGGAGGTGTCATAATTCAATTTACTCAGCTCAGCTAACTTCTAATCATGCCTCTAAAGGCATTTGTAAGACCCTCCACGATGCTGAAAATAAATGGTTTCTCTTTATTCCAGCACTCTAAAATATTGGTGAAGATATTGACTCACACTGAACTAGGATTAGGATTTTGTCATATTGCGTGTGATAAACCTTTCCAGTTTGACAGGCAGCAATTGATAACAACTATTCTGCTACAGTTTTTCAACCACTTGTGTGGCAACTTTACCGTAATTTCATCATGCGTAATTTCATCATATTTCCCTGAAAGTGTCATAAGGGATACCATCAAAAGCCTTACTCAAGTCAAGAATTATCGCATCTTTTGCCTCTCCTTTTGTCCTCTAAACCAGTTATCCTGTCAAGAAGGAAATTAGTCTGGTTTGTTGTTATTTGCTCTTAGTAAATCCATATTGGCTGCCTCTTAACACCTTATTGTTCTCCAGGTACCTTCAAATTGATTGCTTAATAAATTGTTCCAATAACTTTCTAGCATTGAATTTAGGGTCCCTACTGTATAATTCTCTGGAATCTACTTCTCTACAGATAGGTACTATGATATCTGCCCTTTCCCAATCCACAGGAGTCCTTCTCTAACTGGGAGACAAATGCTGATGGTGTATTCAACTCTGATGATTTACTATTAGAAGAATCTATGCTAAAATTAGTATTTTAAAGCAGAATATTTACAATATTATATCATTTTAGATGCAAAGTAAGACTTTGCATAAATGCAATCTATGGAAATATTGCCCTCAGGAGAGGTTTCAATCTATTCCCTAAAATAGTATTACTTCAGTCAAAAACAATGATTTAAATGATTATAGGTGGATTTTTAGAAAAACATTAAAATCAGAAAAGATGAAAGGCAGGAGGAAAGGAAGGGAGGGAGACAGAAGGAAATATATTTCCCAAAAGGTTAATACAGGCATGTAAGAAGCAGCATCACAGGATGACTCTGAGAATGGTTTCTAGGTAAATCTCCATCAACACAGTACCCTAAAAATCGAAGAAATTTTAAAAATAGACAATCTTTTTTGAAGTAGAGCACACCAAAATAGTGAAATTAGTCTGTCTGTCCTTGCTTCTACTTACATATGTGCATGACTTTTTGGACTGCTTCAAGGAGGCTGATGCAGATAAACCAAACAACTTCTTCCAAGATATAGCTCTCTCTACAGAGGTGTTTCTTATCAGTTTAATATTAAGTATTTGAAGCTTTGTGTATGTTCCTGGAAACAGCTGTGAAGTAAACAGTTGGCCAGATTAAAAGAAAAAAACAAACCAGCAGCCCGAAGCTAAAAGACTGTAGGCTGATTTTCCAGACAGCTTTGTTGTTTCTTAAAGCTGTCATTCTGTTTTTAGGTGAGAACGAAGTACTCTGCATGGAAATGTTTCCTAATTTAAAGAACCTTGTGTACATTTTTATTTTTGAACATAATCACTGGTGAATGTTATATACTTTGTGTACCCTAACTGTTCTTATGCATAGTTTTATCCACAAAAAATAATAACTGTAGTTTGCTTATATTGATGATGAGCATTCATGACTGCAAGACCATGGTATATTATTTTCCTTGTTCTGTGAAAACAGAATTCTTCCTAAGAAATCTTTCCACTCCTGTAGCAGCTGGCCATAGAACTTTCTAAAGTACAACAGTGGTAATATTTCAGCAACACGGAAGAGTCAATGCTGAAATTCTCTCTTGGTATTTAATTGAATATACTCAATAACACTGGAAAGTAACTACTGACTGCACTTCTAAATGCTCTTAGGTCAGTGGAAACAATAGCACATAGGGAAGTGAAGCTCTGTAAACAGAAGGTAAACATTAAGATCATTTATTGAATTAAGGGGGGAAAAAAGGAAATATTGCAAACACAGCTGGCTTTCAACATTTCCTTCTTAAAACAAATTTGTCTTTTATAGATTACAGTAAGCTTTAAGGAGAGTGAGATGTCAGGAAACTGCAAGAAATCCTTTATGAAACAGGACAGGGAGACAGTGATGACTGGCAAGAAGTGAAGACAACTAAAGTGAGAGGGGTATTTCTAAGAGGCATCTCTGTTCACAGCATGTGTCTTGTGGATGCAAAGAATGGCTTGACAATGAGAAAGACTCTGGTTCCAAGCCTGATTAAAGGAGGCAAATTCAGTTTTGGTCCCCTGTTATTCCATTTTCTGGAATATGCTCCCACGTCTCATTGAATGCAGCCTGCACATACAAATGCCCAAAAGACGTGTCATGTAGTTGACGTGCTGTCAACTACAGCATTCTTCTCTTGCTTTAAAATATTGGCATGATCATGTTAAACCTGTCCCTCTCCGTTTTCTCTGGTGAGAAGAAGCAGAAGTCTATGTCTAAGGGGTCATTTTTTGTTCCATTTACTGCTAATTATAAATATAGCTTGTGCAGCCTTTCTTCAACAAAACAACTTTTCATCCTGTCTCATAGCACATCACTTCTTGTTTTCTAAAAGACTGCTACAGCCAGAAATAATCTCTGTTTACAAACTGCATTCATTTTAGGTCTCTCAAGTGTCTTCCTCTCCCCCACAAAATGTCACTCACTGGAATTTCAATCAGATCACTCTCTTACCTATTTAGATGTTCAAATTGCCATCAAGATGCCTTGAGATCCAAGATTGCCTCCAAAACCTGGAAGTTGCCTGCCTAAATGTGAAGATGAGTGAAAATATGAGCATGTGACACAGCCATAGAAATAATAACTGGGAAAGCCAAGAAACCATGGTGAGATTACTGGTCATTATGAAAAGCTCATCAGACAACCTAGCCAAACGCAGGCAAGGCAGAGTCACGGATGTGACAGACGTGACACAGGTGTTAGATGGCACTGTATATAGAATTGCTTAATATAGCTAAGATCATGTGCTGCATATGGAAAAATATTAATTTTGTACTAAGCTTCAAAAAATAATGGATGTAACAAGAATTTCATCTCATTGTGACAAGCAGTGTGATAACTGTTCCAACAGTTACAACAGTCCCTTGCAGGACCAATCTCTTTACAGGAACCTCTCTAGAGATAAATAGCAATATTTGAGGAAGAAACAATCAAATTGCAAACAGTTCTTAGAAGACACAAGCAGGGCAAATGATGAAAGAAGCATTTCACTGGGGATAAATGGGAGAATAAAAAGCATAAAAGAAATCATAAAAAAAAAAAGGCGGAATGTTTTTGTAAAATAAAAGGCTCAGCTAAAAATAAGGGAAAAGCCCCTATATAAATGACATGCATAAGATTTAACTATTCAGCAGTATAGACAAACCAATGGTACAATCAGTATAAAAAGACTAACTGACAACAAGTGCCAAGGAAAAGCCAGCAGGATAGAAAGAAACATTTTGACAAAGTGCTAATCCCTTCTGACCATACAGATCCAAATGGCATGCTGGAAGGACAGGACAGCTTTCAAGGCAGAAGGGAAGAGAGCACTACGATGCCAGCAGAAAAAGGAGGCAGAAGGAAAGTTGATGTAGATCAGAAGAGGAGAGTTGATGGTGCAGACAGCAGAACTGCTGAGCTGTAAATAGCTAGAAGGACAAGTGTGAACCAAGCATCAGAAGTACAATCCTTTAAGCTTTTGAGCAGAGGTGATATTCAAAAGCACAGCAGCTTTTGGCACAGCAGCTGTGTCAATCTACAAGGCTACCTAACTAATTCAGGCAAGACCAGATATGAAACTCATTGTCAGGTTCTAGGGGGAAAAAAGCCATGAAGAGTAAGACTTTTAACAGATTTAGACAAGTTATAAAGAGAGTTTCAGAGTAAAAGTATCATTTCAGATAAGATACTCTTTGGAAGTGCTCATCCTGAGCTGGATGAAGGACAAAATAAGAAATAGGGACACTTCAGAAGTATGAGAAGGAAAATAAACATAATTTTCCCAATGTTTTTTAAAAATTGTTTGGAATACCTTATTGAGAACCTTAAAAATCCTATTTGATCTCTAACTGATGAGGGTAAATCTTCACTTCTATAGTGCTTGACTTATGTTTTTCAAAAGGTTTTAGAAGAAACAATACATCCACTAAGAACAGTTTAAAATGCAAAAATACTGTTCCAGTTTAACAGTTCATATAAACTATTAAAAAAACAGACACTTCAAGGGAACCCATTTTCATCATTTTTTCACCGTCTCCCACATGTGTTTAATGCAGTGTTAGAAAAGACAACCTCAGTTACCTTACTCAGCAGTGAATGAACTCTGGACACATGAGGCATTCATGCTTGATTTCCTTGAATCACTGATTCTAGTTGGTATTCAAGTTCTGAGGCTAAAAATATAGCAAAATTAGACTTTTCACTAATTTACAGCATAAAATTTCAGTGAATGTGAATTGGCATCAATGCAAAGTAATGCACAGTGGCTTGGCTACTGAACAGTTTTATGAACAGTTAGGACAGAGGGTAATTACTGCAGTGCCACTTGAATGTCAACAGCATTTCAATATTCCGTGGCATGGCTGTGCTATGGTCACACTTTCTGGGGATACTAAATAAGTGTAAACCTTCATGGTTTTCCCCTTAACTTCTACCTGCCAGCATCTGAATGCAAATCAGCTGCAGAAGATTCCCTGGAGTTATTCTCAGAACAACTGCATTCCTTACGTGCTCCCTCTGAATGTAAATGTCATCTAGATCACTGAGTAGGCCAGACAGCAGCTTGGTCTGGAGACAGTGTCCTCTTTCACTGCAAACAAGGATCTATGCTCCATGTGCCAGAAGGTGGAGGTCAACATGAGCACCAGAGCCTGCTCAAAACTTGAAGGTTTGTGTAGGACATTTCTGTGCTGTCACAGCAGTCAGGACAGAGGAAAAAAATTATAATTCAATTTCATTGTATCTTCATGAGTTTCCATGGTGATGCAGAGGAAAAAATACCCTGCAGTTACTCCTCCCTGCTACCAGTATCTTGGGAGACAGAGGTGGAGGCTTATGGTGAGGAGCAGGATGCTCGCAGATATTTCTCTCAGCAGCACTGCAAACCTGTACAGATTTTGTACACAATCACACAGTCCAGTAATGCCAGAGGAGCTGTCGCTATCACTCATCAGTACTGCGGTACCTTATGTGTGTACATTTATTCCAGAAATCATTTGTCTCTAAAAGGAAAATGGAAGTCCAGCTAGCTGTAGCATCAAAAATTAAACTAGAATGTTACCATCAGTCTATTTTCATCTGTTCAACCTATCTGTCTTAGTCAATAGGAATGAGACTACTTTTGTGAATATTCATTATTTAGAAAAGGAACAGAGGTAGATCACACAGCAAGGTGACATTATTTATCATTTATTTATTTTCAGGACAATATAATGGGTTAAAACATTCGTTAAATTTGAATGATATTCCCCTGTAAATTGATAAAAGACAAATGTCTGAAAAGCTACAAGACTCAGCTGAATTCTACAGGCTACACCTGTCAGGATGCTCAGCACCCCAGGGAATTTTGTTTAAGTATTTTAAGATGGCTTTAAGAGAGTTTTTTTTTAACCTAATCTGAAAGTTTAAAACCTCATGCTAAGAACTGTTGACCACTTGCCATTCTCACTAATAGCTCTACTATTGGTATGTTTTGTAATTTGGTTATAAGCAATCAAATAGGTACTCTTTGAAGAAATAGAGTTCCTTATAGCTCTTTGAGACAGCACTATAGATTTCATGTTACGATGAATATACTTTGCATACTTTGGGTGCTGTTTCCTATTTGTCCTTTCCTAACAGAAAGCATTAATATCACTGACTCTTTCAGCAAGGCAGAGAAAAGCTTCAGAAGCAAGCACTGCTTATTTCCCAAACTAGGAGCATTTGAACAATCCATAAAGGCAAGTTTTTAAACATGAGACTGGTGACTGACACTTCAGCTGCAGTAAGATATATACATTAATTCTTGCACACACTAAGAAATGTAAAAAGAACAAATTTAGCATTCAAGCTTGTACTGTTGACAGTATAATAATGCAGTCAAAGCATCATTGAAAACTGTCATCCACCCTTTAAGGTAGTTTATGAAGGACAAACTACTCATAAATATGATTGGAAAGTACCCTACAAGAATTTCCTAATGTAAAAAAATTCATCATTGTCATCTGAATAAATTATAAAATGCAGTTAAACAAAACCTATTTTTTTTTAAATGAAATACTTTTTAATATAAAATTAACTTTGCAATAGCTGCTGAACATAACTGTTTCTTCAATAAACATTGGCTGGAGAATGCAGAAAATTTTTGTCACCACATCACAGACCAAAGAAGCAAACACTGAAATATGTAAAATATTTCTAACAGAAACAAAAATATATGTATACAATGTTCTTAGAAATATGTATAATATTTATGAAGAGAGATCACAGACTCAAACCATCCAAACTAGAAATTAGGCCCTCAGTGACTAAATTTTATCATCACAGCTCTGTTGGAGACCTTTGCAGTGAAAATCAGAAACCTCTCTTACTAAAGCCAGTTCTCTTATTTCTGAGAAAGAATGCTTGTATTGGTAAAGGTTGGGTCACTCGGATAGAGGATATTTATGAGCCCAAGAAACACACACTAGCCAGAGTACATGGTGTTCCTACTAAGGATTCTGTAGGACCTCCTGTACCAGCACAATATGGTGCAGTCTCCAGTAACAGAATGGACAAAACTGTGTAATTGGCAAAACTGTATCACTTATTTTCCTTTTTGTTTTTGTTTGTTTGTTTGTTTGTTGGGTTTTTTGTAAAAAGGATATTTTTCACAGTGATTTTGAAGCAAAACCATGAAGGCGATTCCTTAATCTGGCACATTATGCCAATTAAAATAATGCTCAAACAATGATTTTATTCTTATTTCACTCAATATGGAATATTATGTTATTCTGAAATTTTGGTGTTTTGATTCCTGACTTCACCCAAAATATCATTTTTTTCATTCAAAAAAGAGTCCCATAATGCTCTGTAGGCAGAAGGAAAAATCTTACATTAGTAAAGTATCTTAACAAACTGGTACCTAACACTGCTGTTTTTGCAGAACAGCAATTCCATTTGACTCTCATCTTTTTCAGTCTCTGCTGCAACAGATTGCATTGGTGTTATTAGGAAACCATCTATCAAATATGGGTTTAACCCTAAACTATCCCACTGCTGATGATGACAGCATTCATGGTGAAGCTTGGGAATGGCTGAATATCCAGGGTGTTTGGGCCTGCCTCGTCCCTTTGGAGAAGCTTTGGGTCCTATGCTGGCACAGGCAATAAGAGTTCAACCCCTGCTTGTTTTGTAGTGCCTTGACAATGCCACTTCACCATGGGGGGAAAACAGGTTCCACCTGTGGGAAAATAACAGCAGGTTGACAAGGAAGATGGCAAACACACTCAAGTGACTTGCAGCTGGGGTGTAGAAAAACACATACATCGCACTAACTGTTGTTTAATCTCACATATTTTAAAAGTACAACTTCTGTGTTTAGATAACATAGGCCTGTGATGGACGTAGAGGTACTCAATCAAACATGCTTGAGGTTGCTGCCCTGCTGTGGGAAGGATCACAGAGCAGTGGTACGTTACCCCTGTGTGCATCCCTGACATACAGGAGGTGCCAGCAGGTGGGGTGATCTCTAGCATGGACCATGGTGCCTGCATCCGTGCTCGTGTGTCTCTGTCCACATCCTGCTTCGGACATCCCACAGCTGGCAAGGGAACAAAAATTAGTTTACTCTTTGTATTTCTTCTGCGGTTTTGTGGCTGTCCCAGCGTCCTGCCCATGCCAGCTCACACATCACCCATGTTGTAATTCTTATCTGGGTCTCCCTTTAGTGGTCTAGCTGCTCCTGGGCACTGTTTCTTCATGTAAAACAACTATTTAATACTCCCAGGATTCTGGGAGCTGTAAATCACATACTGTTTCCCCTGCCTGTATTGCATTTGTACCCTTTCAATTTATTTTCACCTGAGAAGTGCTGCTAAAGCTACATGTGTAGAGATTAAAGGCAGGATCTGCTGTGACTTAAAGACATCAAAAGCCAAGAGCAGTATGATCAGAGTAAATTGCATGTTACTGGCTTTTGCTAGCCTCCAAAAGCCTCTTATTATCATTCTTGCTGTAAGTGTTTGCTACTGCTTCTCTAGTGATTGTAGATGCCCATCAGAGGTGATAAATACTGCCTCCCAAAAGAGCACAGGTGATTTAATTGACATGCAAGGGCAGGAACTGAGGCGGGTGGGCTTAGTGACCTGTGAAAGCTGTTGTTCGTGATACATCGCATGTTACATTTCCTGGCTGAATTATTGTTTGCAGAAAAAATTGCTGTTTATCTAAACCTGGATTTCAAACATAGGAAAGAATCTATTGCTGGTAGTTTAAATACACTATGAAGCCATGCTTTCTCCACTTGATGCAGTTCCACTGGTGTAAACACACACCTTTACACTTATATCCCTCTCTCGCTCTCAGGTGGCAATTACCCTTTCCAGTGCAAGCTACCTTCAGAGCAGTATAATGAACACCTTTATATAATTGCATCCCTTGAATGCATGAGAATGATCATACTGTGTTTTTTAAAGACCCATCCATCCTAGTGCCACACCTGCACCAGCTGTTAGCAGATCTGGATGAAGTGTAAGACTGGAACAAGAACATACAATATTCCCCTGAGTGCTGTCCCATCTCCCTAACCCTACTGGAGGGGTTCTCTAAGCTTGATGTAGTTTCTATATTTAAAAATTTAGGTTACAAACCGTAACATAATTTTACCTAATAACTCATGAACTAAGTAGACCAGATATAAATGGCTGGGGATTTTTTAATTTCTGCACAATTTACTATATTTTACCTCATCTACCTGCAGTTCAAATTCTAGATTTCTCTGCTGGTATTCAAGATGGCTTATGGATTGTTCATTCCCTCCATATCTAGCTCATCACGCTCCCTGTATTTCGTTCCTCTCTGTCCATTTCCCACAAATTTCAGAGGTACTGCTTTGTTATTTGTTCTGCCATGGTAATCTAATTTTACTAACTCATCTTAAATCTTTCTTCTTTTGTTCTTCAATCCATAAGTGACTTTAAGTCCATAAGCACAAAACTCTTGCAATAACCTATGTGTAAACACCAAGATATTTTTTTTTTCCTGCAGGTACAAATGAAGATTAACTACTTTTATGTTTCCAGTGGGACTCTACACATATTGTATTCTTGAATTTATTGTAGAAATGTCCCTTAAAGATGCTGAGTGCTGTCTTTTTTTACAGTTCAATTAAAAATAAATATTTATAACATCTTTGGATGGCTTTAGAGATTGTTTTTATAGTTTTTTTCCCTTTACTTCTAATTTTTTCAGATAGTAATAAAGTTATATATATTTAACTGCAAAAAATTGTTTCAATATCTTCTTCGGAGAAGATATTTAAGATATGTGTAAGTAAAGCTTACAAATTAGCACATCCTTTTTGCAAAATTTTATACATGAAGAAGAATTTAGTTAATTGTAACTAGGTATGCTGTTGACAAAAGTTTATGGCAAAATATGGAGAGAAAAGTAAATAGTGAGTGATAAGAACAGGATGTGTATATTTTATGACAGTGGTGACATGGGGAGTAATTAATTTTGCATGAGTTATTTGTTCACACTAAATATTCGTTATTAATTTGTGCTGGACACAATGCCTTTATTTACACAGATAAAGACACTTGCTCTATGTTATCTGCATTTTTCACTAACTTGTACAGAGTCAATAATTTACAGACTGGGTCTCAGATCTTTTTGGAGAGATTTGTCACCAAATGAGTGTTTTGGCTGCTTAAAGAAACACTGTCAAAGGTATTGGCAAAAGCAGGGATTAATAGGAATTTGCAAAAATGTGTTTATACACAGTTTGATGGCAAAGTTTATGGCTTGTGGTAGGGCCTAGGGACACTTCACTGTTTAGACGGTGCTGTCAAGGCTTATCAGGAGCTGCTGAGATCAGGCCTGAGGATGGGGGAAGAAAGGAAGAGGAATGCACCATCACAATACTGACCACTTCCACACAGCCCTAATGCTTGGCTTGAGTCTGTTTTCCTTAGGTAGTCACCCAAAATTTTTGATTATTTTCTGTGAAGTTTTGAAAATGAAATAATTTGAAATCACCTGAGGTTTGCATTTCAGGACTCTAAACCAGAGTTCTTCTAGTATTAGGCTACAGATGGAGGACTGTGGGGCATCTAGGGTCTCTGTGTCAGAAAATATCTCTACAGGACAGGGTTGTGGGAACTGCTTTGTGAAACACTCTTGACTGGTGAGATCACAGTGCTAACAACACCAAGGTTGAGGGCTCAATCCCCATATAGGCCATTCACTTAAGAGCTGGACTCAATGATCCTTGTGGATCCCTTTAAACTCAGAATACTGTCATTCTATGTGTCTTTTACCATGTATGTATACTCAGTGAGTTCTCAAATAGACTTGGGGGTTTCCAGAGAGGGCCTTTTCATGCAAAATCTTGGTATTATGGGAATAAATTAGAAGATGCAAGAAGTGGGCAGTATACTTTGTGGCATAGATTTGGACAAGAGGAAAGGGATAGTAGCAAATTTGAAGGTAAACGAAAAGAAGTTCACATGGTCACAGTTGGAGACGAATACAATAGGTACAAGAACTCTGAAAACATGTACAGAAACCTTGGTGATCTATTCAAATTGAGTTTGTTCACAAGAGAAAACCAAATCAGATATGACACTAATGGGTTATGGGTTTGTGGGTTTATATTACTATAGAATATATACAAATGTATAGAGGAACCTGTGTATACTGTTGAGTATTACCACATTATCTTACTCTGCTTTTCCTGTATATATATATATATATTTTTGTCTAGTTTCAGCACTATAGCAAAAAAATAAATTTCAGAAAAAAGCAAGATAGAAAATTCATCTCAGGCTGTCAGTCTAGTAAGTGGTAGAAAACCTACCACTTGCCAATTCCCGAGTTCCATTCTGATTCATTTCCTTTTCACTCCTCCTATATGCATTGGAGGTTATGCTAAAACTAAAAATGCAGTGGACTCGCAAATATATATCCAAACAGTCCAGCCTGACAAATTCCTGTGTGGAGTAAGGCACAGGAAAAAAATTCAAAAATTACCTGTTAGAAGAATGAATGACAAAATAAAAGGTAAATACAAATACAAGCTCTTTCAAACAACTCAAGGACTCAAAACCAACAACAAATAAAACCTCTAAAAAGCAAGAGCAAAAACCCCTAAAATTGCTGGTTTCTGCTCTTTGACATACCTTTTTTCTGTTCATAAGGAGCTTAGACAAGCATTATTGATCATCAAAGGATTTCAGAGTGGTAAACCAAGACAGGAGAGCAATGTTTTATTTACTTGACAAAGCAGTCTAAAAATTTCAGAACAGCTGTTTACCCCTGTGGTGGGTTGACACTGACTGGATGCCAGATGCCCACCAAAAGTGTTCTGCCACTGCCCTCCTCAGCTGGACAAGGGGAGAGAAAATATAACAAAACATTTATCGGTCAAGATAAGGGCAAGCTGACATCCCTCACTAGCTACTGTCACAGACAAAACAGGCTTGATTAAGGGAAAAATTAATTTAATTTATTAACAATCAAATCAGAGTAGGGTAATGAGAAAATAAAAAAACCCCAAATCTTAAAAACACCTTTCCCCCAGTCCTCCCTTCTTGGTCTGAAATTCACTCTCAAATTTTCTACCTCACCCAAGTGTCCCAGTGGGACAGAGAATGGACACTGCAGTCAATTCATCATACATTGGCACTTCTTCCTTCTCGGAGGAGCTCCTCACACTTGTTGCTTATCCCAGTGTGGGATCCCTCCCATAGGAGACAGTCCTCCAGAAACTTCTCCAACACTGAATCCTTCTCACTGACCCCATGGTATGGCAGCTCTCTTTGGTCATCCACCTGCTCTGGTGTGGGTTTCTCTAGGTTGCAGGTGAATTTCTGGATCTCCATGAGCTTCAGAGGAATCCCAGCTCCAGCATCCAGAGCACATCCTTCCCATCTTCTTCTCTGACCTTGGTGTCTGCAGAGCTGTTCCTCTCGCATGCTCTCACCCCGCTCTCCTTTGGCTGCACTCACTCATGCACCGTAGATTTTCCCCATTTCTGTGTTATCCCACCACCACCACTGATGGGCTCAGCCTTGGCCAGTAGTGGGTCCCTCTTGGAGCTGCCAGACAAGGAGGAAATGTCTGACAGCTTCTCATAGAAGCCACCCCTGCGTCCCCCCAATACCAAAACCTGCCAGGAAAAAACAATACTAGAATATTTTTTAAAAGGGTAGTATTTCAGAATATTATGTCATATTTTTCATTCATTTTCTCCGTGCTAGATATGCCTCCATAAATGTGAGAGGCTGCAATGGCATTGTTTGCTTTGGTTTTTGGTGGGGATTTTTTGATAGTGTCTCTTTTTGTGTCTATATATTTGCTTAGTTTAATCCAAAAGTGCACTTATCCAAATTTAACAAATACATTTCTGAACATAAGGTTATGTTATGTGATAAAAACCAAGAAACACAGAACAGTCAATAGCTGAATGATCACTTTTTAAGTTTATCTATGGATACACAAACTGCAGAGTAATCTAATTGTTCTTAAGGAAGTTTTGTTCTGAAAAATAAATTACTTTGAAAAATCAAATACCTCATATTTGGAATCCAACTCTATTAAGTTTAATAACAATATAAACCCAAAATTTTCAGTAAGATTTTAACTGGGAAATGAGAAATTATGAAGTTGGGGTTTTTTTCTCATTGTAGTATCTTTTAGAACTGAGTTTTGGACTCAGACTGAGCTGCATCTACTTTTTTTGAAAGAAAGAAATCTTGAGAATGATTTCTGGGTGGAACTAAGAGAAAAACACTTTTTTTTAGCAGACATTGTCTGTATTTCTGCTAGTAGTAGCAAAATCCTACCACCTGTTTAAATCATTTATTTTTAAAACCTTCCATTTTCTATTCAAAAGGTATTATAATTAGCACTTATCTGTCATTTTGAAGTCTAATTACTTAGACTTGCATTCTTATTAAATTATGAAGAGTTGAAGGTCATGTCATACATCGTTTCCAAAGTAAATGTCCCCTAAGTTTTTAATACAGTCTTGAAATTTACCACTTTTACAGATATGACATTTGGCATTAAAAATTTCAGCATCATTAAAATGCAGGTTTAAAAGAAAATTCCAGGTTTTATAAATTGCATTGATTTTCTTATTTCATGAGGGGAAAATTTATTTTCCCCTTTATAACCATTTCCAAAAATCACTGAATACCATCATTCACCATTTTCAGATGTTTCATACTAACTTTTCTCAATTATTTTGTTGGAGTTACTCCTGTGTGTTTTGAAATGATCAACACAGAATTAGGTCCAATTACCTATCTATGCTTTTCAACATTTGCCTGGCCATATTTGATGAACAACACAATTCCTCTGCTCCCTGCCCCACCAATTACAGAAGCACGATGCTCAAATGGCAATGGAAAGCCTAAGTAATTTTCTGTGCTGGAGGAAGATACAGAGCTGTGAAAGTGTCCAGAGAGTGGGCAGAAAAACACAGAGGTGTGGGACACAGTTTCCAAGTCTCCTACAAACAGACATGGGGAGAGAGCTCTGGGTCACTCATGGGAGAAAGGTGGGAGCCTGCACAATGCAGGTCTTACTTGTGAGTGTCCCCAGGAAAATCATTGTCTTGTGGAAGGAGGAAATTGAAGTCAACAGATGCTGCCTTCAGATTTTACACCCCACAGCTTTGCTCAGACACTGTAGGGCCCTTGCAGCCTTGTCTGGGGAGTCCTTGCTTGAGTTCAGCACCTACTGGGTGCTCCTTAGCCCAAAAGGTAGCCCATGGAACCTTTTCTCTGCTGTAGACAGACTTCTGGATATGAACAAAACTTCTCATCAGCCTGAGCACAGGTCTGTGTTTACCAGCTGCCTCTCCAGTTTTGGTACAGCCTGTTAGGGGGAGACTTTACACTTGGAAGAAACTGTTCATTTGACAATCAACAGCAAAATTTCAGCAGCTTTGGTGGTTTGGCTTATTCCTAGATTTTCCATAGCTGAACTCTCAACACTTGTTTACACTGAATGCAAATATTTGTGCCGTAGAATTGCTTAATTTTTTCAAAATAATTTAGAAATAAAATTCCATCTGTGTTCTGATTTACATTTAGTTGGTGCTTTAGACATTACATTTGGGTCTCTATTGGTATAAATAAAACCAATAGATTTAACAAGATAAGAAGAATTTGGTGGTTTTTTTCTGTAATCTCTTGGTTTTGCAATCCTTGGCTCTCTCATGGGGTTTTATTTTCAAGGCTTCACTGTGTGTTTTGATGCCAAAGGAACAAAACAAATGGTTAAACATGTTCACTTGCACCACACCTGCCTTCATTAGCAGCGTGTTCAGAGAGAAACAATGGAGATGAGAAGGAACTTGGCAAACCAAGTTGCAAAGTGATGAATCCAACTGCATGTCAATGTGGGGAAAACTTAAGAACCCCTTCAAAAGAAGGCTGGCATCTCTTCCCTTTCTATCTTAACAAGCTGACAAGTGTCTTGATTGGGTTGAACAGATATTTCAGTAATTATTTCAGAATTATGGTCCACTGTGGGGGTCAGCCACTTCTTTGGTGGCTACAGCTGATAAGTTACCACTGAAGATTATTAATTGGTTCTAAGCATAAATTCATAGAATTTATGATGGAAAATAGGGCACATATCAAGGAATACTGATTTTACATTTTTTTTTAATTTCTACATGGAAATAAGAAGTGGAAGAAAGAAGAATTTAAAGCTGGGACAGCTGGGAAGAAACATGAAATTTTTCATACCACAAAGGAAATTTCTATTTCAGTGACTTGGAAAGAAAAAAAAAAAAGACAGTACCCCCTTTGGAGCTCCATAAACCTTACATTTAGGGTCCAGAGATTTCAACCTGAAACCCAGAGTCTGATAATGGAGTACATTCATCTGCAGCCTCATTGTTTTGTAAACACAAGCTCATCTTTTCACTTGCAGTTAGAACAAAAACAAACAAACAAAAATAAGCAAAAAACAAAAACAACCAAAAAAACAAAACCAAACAAAAATCAAAACAAACAAACAGAAAACCAAACCAAACAAAACCAAAATCTTAATCTCAGATAAATTTCAGTTTAGATTCAAAATTAGATTCAGGTCATCTCAGCTTTAGGCAAAAAAAGGAATGTTAGGAAAATATATAAGGGCACAAATTTTTGCCTGTGGCTTGTGCATGAAAAGGTGGTTTTTTTCCACCATGCCAAAGGTAAATGCAAGGTAAACGATGTAGGCCACCTGAGAAGCAAGATCTCCATGCATCCCTGTTTAAAAAAGTAAACAGACATTCTGAAAAATGTATTGTAGCTCTCCATCTGCTGAGCTGAGAGGCTGAAGATGACATGACTGCTGAGTCTCCTTTTCCACTCTATGATAAATTTGAACTACATAGTTTTTGGCGTTGTTTAGGACAAATCAGAGTCAAAGCAAGCCTGGTTAATGTCTTAGGCCTAGACAAGCAGGGTAACCAGGGGACATCATCAACAAATTGCAAAGCAATCACAATGCCAAGACAAAGGTAAAATCAATTACAGTGACAATTAAAGTGGTCAGATATCAGACATGAAAGCTTTGCAGTTAATAAATTTTCTCATACAGGATGGTAGACCGTAGCCTTCCAAACAGGCTAAACTAAATTGTCCCTGGAAGGAATAAAGCTATTAGTTAATAGAAATTATTTGTATAATAAATTAGACCAAAAACTATGTATAGAAATTAAACTAAAGCCTGGACATAGAATGTTGTAATGTGGAGTATGTAAAACCCTATTGACAGAAGAGCTATCACCAAAACTTGATTAAATAATGCAACAGGTAGCTGCAACCTGCCTAGAAAGTTTGCTGAGGGTCAACAACATTCTCTGTGAAACAGTTTAGACTGCAGGGGTGGAAGAAAAGCAATTCAGCAGCTAAAAAGATTAGAAAGTCCAGTGAGATATTCACCCTGAAAAACAATGTCCATCCAGCAAAATCTGTGTTATATGTTGATATAGATAAAGACATATGTTCTCACTCTAGATTGCAGTGTAATATTGGAACAACTTGACTTCATTTTAAATGAGCTAGCTCAGGTACAGTAAGCTATGTGAATGCTATGCTAGGTTGCAGTATTTATTCTGCAAGGGCAAGCAGAGCTCTTTGCTTCTATGGGTGGTTTTCCTCTAATGAGTTTGCTTGCTATTTGCTTATCAAAGCAATCTAATTCACTGAAAGCTATTTCCAATATCTCTGCAGTCTTTAGAAGGCACATGTACCCAGATGTCACATCAATGTAAGACTGAAACAAATGTTATTGAGACTATACTGCCAGTTTCCTATCTGTTAAGAAAAAGGTTAATGAAGAAATTCTACTAAGATTGCAAAAATAAGAAAATAGTCAGAAAAACTGTGTGAGGGCAATATCAGAGACCCAAAATGACTGTGTCTGTTAAAGGCTGAAAATCACACAGGCAAACGAGAGGCTCGGTTTCATTCTATGAAAAACATTTCCTGGGAGAAAATGGTGTTTGGCCTGATTTCAGTTCTCACTGCCAACACTCTGAGAGAACTGGGGCTGGTCAGCCTGGAGAATAGAAAGCTCTGGGGGACCTTAAAGCAGCCTTCCAGTACCTGAAGGGACTTAAGAGAAGGTTGAAGAGACATTTTCCACAAGGACATGTAGCTGTAGAGCAAGGCAGAATGGTCTTAAGCTGAAGGAAGGTAGGTTTGGATTAGATATTAGGAAGAAATTCCTTACTGCAAGGGTAGTGAGGCACTGCAACAGGTTGTCCAGAGAGGTTGTGGACTCCCCATCCCTTGGAGATCTTCAGGAGCAGGTAGGATGGGGCTCTGAGCAATCAGATGTAGTGAAAGGTTCCCTGCCTACATCAGGGTTGTTGGAACTAGATGATCTTTAAGGTCTCTCCCAATCCAAACCATTCTATGAGTCTATGAATTTCTTCCCGGCAACACATAAAACTTGTGAAACTAATCTTCTGCAATTTAAAATAGATTTTGTTAATTTAAATAGCAGTTTATGGTGTAGTCAGTCATTCTGGCAAGGCAGAAGTCTTACTTGTGATGTTCAACATGGAAAAATTCAGTCTAAATAGATAAAATTCAGGAAAAACAGAAGAAACTGAGCATCAGATCTTATAATGGAAATTTCCAGAGTCATCCATTTCTGTCACACAAAGATGTATATACATACAGAATCATAAAATAATCAATCTCTGCATTTATTTTATTATTTCCTATAACACAACACAATTTTTACTATATAAGCAGCCATGTGAGCAGTAGACATTATATTATTACATGCACAGCTAACTCACACAAAAATGGGGTCCAAAACCTTGGGTAAATTCCACCGCTTGGCCACATGTTCTTGTTGCATTAAAAAACAATTGGAAAATGAAGGGAAGAAGTAGTGCTATACAGCTAACTTAAATCCAAATAGATTTCTTTGAAAGAAAATCACTAAAACTTTAATAATCATAATCAAAGCAAGGCTACAAATACAGACTGGGGGAAAAGAAAAAAATAAAACAGGGAATGATGAGAAAAAATAAAAACTCAGGAATAAAAATAAAAGAAGGGAATAAAGGAGAATGAGGGCTAGAGAAAGAGTAGAGGGAATCAGTCAAATGAATGGGGAGAAAATAAGGAAGGAGATAGAAAAGGGAAACACAGAAGGGAGATGGAGAAGGATAAGACATAACTAACCCATTTATTATAATTAATCCAATTGATTTAAAAGCTATAAAGAATTATATGAAATCCCTTGTGTATGGTAATCACACTCATAATTCAACCTTGTTTTTGCAAATGTTTAAAGGCAAAGACCAATACAATTGTTTAAGATGTATTAAACTAAATAAACTAATAGCCTACAGGTTGATGACATTAGTATCCCATTTTTGTGAAAGCTAGATAAATTCAGCATCTCCATGGGAAAACATGAAAACAAAGGCATCTGTTTGATTCATTACATATGTAAAACTAGTCAAATTTTGCACAACTTTGTCAGTAAAATGTATCAAGCTTTTCTATCCAGCTGAAATATGAAACGAAAATATTATTATTGTAGCAAAATGAGTCAAGAGGAGACATAATACTCTAATTTAAGTTTCTATTTTTTACACTATTTCTATTAAATCAGCTCTGTAGATGAAGTAAAATTTGTGTCAACATGGGAGCATTAATGACTGAAATTTGAACTGAAGAAATCCTAATGCTTGAATTTGAATGAAATGTGGCAATATCTATTTCATTCAAGAAGCCTTGTTTTTGTCATTTGCTGTTCCTTAGTCTTAACCTATATCAGATTCTCTAAAATTGCTTCATGTAGGAGGAAAAAAAAGAGCTGTGAAATGTTATCAGCTTGTAAATTATTTGCTGAAGGAAAACATAAAATGGGCCTGCTGCGTGTACACTATTTTTGCATTTTATTCCTGAAAATATGTAAGAAGGCGGTTTATAGCTAAACAAGGTATGTCCTTCTTAGCAATTATATTCTGCCATAATCCTATTTGCTGGGGTAAAATCCATTTTATGAGGAGACAAAAAATATGTAGGCATGTACACTGATGGCATAGAAAACATCCCAATACACAACATACTACTGAAATCAAGTTGGCACTTTGAATTTATCGCTTTCTCACTAGCATTAATTTCACATTTTTCTGTGAGACACTATGCAAATTCAAGATGAGTTTATTTCACAGGGTTTGTGAAAGACCCAGACTAGCAAACAAGAGAAACTCAAGCACATTTTAAAATGTGATCAAATTCACCAGAAGACTAAGAATTTCTAATTGCTGAAATTTAGTTGGTGTGCCCATTTTAGACAAGGACCTGTAAGACATTCTCTTGAATGTCAGATACTGATACTTAAATAATAGGGTAATGTCTAAAATCTTTTTTCAGCTTTTCAGAATACACAGCTTCACAGCCCTTTAGCAAGATATGGTTCCATGTTAGAAGAAACCTTTCTCAGTACACTGTCAGGATTTCATTTCTGGGAAAGTGAAAAAGTACATATTCTGCTATATTTCACAGTGCAAGGGAATTATTCACAGTAAATCCTGGGGCTTGTCAACTTCTTATGTTTGCCTAGCTATACAAAAAAAAATTTTCACTTGGCCCTATCCTAATAGAAAAGAAACTCCCTTGCTTCTACTCCCACAGAACTGGGACAATTTACTGAAAACACCTGACTGCATGTGTGTGTAGAGGTCTGAGTACCAGCCACAGGAGTGAGGCTGAAAAGCTCAGAGCATTCAAATGGGCAGAGGCAGACAAGTGAAAGACCAGGGATCAGAGGCCAGCTGCTGGGTTGATTGAGTGACCAAGGTGAGCAGTTGGAGCGTGTATGTGTGTATAAATACGTGTGTATGTATATATATATATATATATATATACACACGTCTAGCAGACTGCAATCCTGACCAGCAGGAGGAGAGGAGCAGCGCTGGGCAGCCCACACTGCTCAGGTTCACACAAGACCTACACATCCACGTAGGTCCCTCCTTTCCATCTGCACTGGCCCATTGTCTGTGCGCTCTCAGACGTGCATGACTGTCCATAACAAAGAGCTGAGCCTTGCTGCTGGCTGACCCTGGGCACAGGGAACCTCAGAAGTCCCACAGCTGTGGGGTGAGTGAATACTGTGCCGCTGGAGCTGCTGTCTGCAGAAGTCCAGAGCATCCCTTGGGAATTTCTTGCCATCTTACCACAAGGTTTCCAGCCCAGCTCATCCTAGTGAGGATTGCATGAGCCCTGCCGACTGCAGCGGGGTCACATCTTGAAGAACACTGCCACATCTCCTCAGGCAGATTACTGAGGGGTGACATCTTATGAACGCTAACAACCAGGTCTGAATTAAGAAGTTCTAGATCATCTGGGACATCTAGTTCCCTGGAATATGGTGTTTTATGTACATCATCTTTGCTTTAATGCAAACGAAACTAATTCTTAATTTTTTAATTTATTTCAACTGTTTTACTGGAAAGTCTCCTCTGAGATAAAACAGCTAGTATAAAGGGGTGTTCTAAGAAATAAATAAAGACCATGCATTCATATTTATATCAGAATTTTAAAAAATATATTAACATTTTAAAAATCCACAAATAGTTTTTAGATTTAAATTATAGAGGTAAGAATTATATAAGCAATCTCTCAAAATAAGGCAATTATAGACATGAGATCCGCACTTTATTTACTTCCCTGAAAGCAGCAGCAAAGGGTGAATCCGAGGTAGATCAAGAGAAAACCCACAAGGAACGCAACAGAAATTTCACCTCAGTCAATGATTTAATATTTTATTAAATCTAATCTAATCTAATATTAAATCTAAGGTCATTATGTTTCATTATCTGAAATTGTTGTAGATTTATAGAAATATTTATTTGTGACAATTATTTTAGCTAATAACCAGAAAATCTTATTAGATTGTTAAGTTCATCTGCCTTCAAAAGCAGCATGTTTTCTACTGACAAGGGGAAAGATCAGATATTAAAATAATAGCTTGTTCTTAGCCAAAAAGCAGGAAAAAAATTCTTATTAGCATATCATTTTTTTTTTTATTGGAGAAATTACAGTCTAGTTCTAAAAGAACAAAGCAGAACTTTTAACAGCATCTTTTGTGGATTTTTCTCATGTGCTTGTTTGGGTTCTTTTTAAAAGAAAAAGCCTTGTAGATGTACTGTGAATACTCAGCTCACCTTTATTTGACAAATGACCTTGACAGTTATTCATGGAACTTCACTGAAAAGAGACTCTGAACTTAAAAAGCGCTCTGGGCTATAAAAACACATGGCATTTTGAGTGGTCTATTAGCTCACACTCCTATTGCATGGCTAAGGCCATGCATTAAGGCACATCTCATTCTATGCAAATACACCCCAGCTCCTTTTATTTTTTTATGTATAAATGCCATCTATTTTATAAGATATAGCTATCTATTGTGAAACCACAACAGTATTCATACATTTGCTTTAGTTTCCCATTTCTATCCAAGACATTAGGTAATTCTTTTTTGAAATTAATTTCCTTCCTCTTCCTGAGCCCTGAGCTCTGTTCTTGCCCTTGACAGATCTCTCAGACAGTTGTACCTATAGTGAGCACTTAACATTTCCCATCTTTCTCCTCTCCACCCATTCTCCCAATCTGCCCTGTTTGCTTCTTTTACCCTTTCATCTTCCCTGTTGTCAGGTCCTGTCTCTTTGTTCTGTTTTTCTTTGCCTGCCAAAGGTACCCTTTCACCACATCTGTGCTACCAATTCCAGTTATTCCCTATGGAGAGTATCTTAAATGGAAATCAATCCCAGAGTCTATTTTACATGTCATAGAAGAACTGATGTTGAGAATGAGTTTTTCCTTGATGATTTTCATAGGCACATACTTCTCTTCATTTACTGATTATGTTATATTAATAGGAACAGCTATCTCCCCAGCAAATGTTACTGGGAGTTTCCCATCTAAGATTTTGATGAGAAATATAAACCAGTCCAAATCTCAGTTTATGTGAATGAACATACATTATTGTCTCAAAACCAGAGCCTCTCTGTGAGGGTGGTTGACAACCTGGAATTTGGTTAGCTGAAGTTTAAGCTTGTTTATTCCCAGAGTAAGGGAACTGTTTACCTTAGGGCAGTTTTATACCTCAAGTTTCATAGATTCTCAGACTGAAATAAAGAAGAATCTTTCTCTTCCTTCTTCAACCTCTGTCTTCTTCCTCCTTTCTGGACATGAGAAAGCTCTTATGATAGCTTCCATTGGGCCAGAGCTGTCCTGTAATTTTTGTACCAGTAAGACAGAAGCAACTACTTTTACCTTTCAAGGCAAGAGCTTTAATCAAAATCCCTGCTGAATGACACTGACCTGTAAAACAAAGATCCTGACTCACTAATGAAATGTCTTGAAGCACTCTCACTGAGGATGAACTTTCCCACAAAATAGCAGAGAAAAGACTTTGAATTATATTTTATAGTTTAAATAATGAGAAAATATGACAAATATATGAATATCCCAGTGATCAATAGGACAAAATATGGAAAAGTTATGTTCATGTAATTTCTCTTCATTCATCCATTCTGTTGTTTCCTGGGGGTGTCAGCCCACCAGCTCTGGCTTCAAATATCTTGATCATACACACTGTTGTTCATTTGTTTGCCATCACTGAAGAAAGAATTTGAGAATTTAAATGCTTTATAGCTTTCCCTATAAGGAAGCCTTTTTTTCTGAGAGCAATAAGGTGGGATGGAGGAACAGTTATATTTTTGCCTTTTCCTGAAAAAGTGTCATTCCTTATTCCACTGGCAGCAATGCTCCATCCACCTGTGAATACCATCCAGTGTAACTTCTTTTTTTGTGCATTGTTCAGGATTTCACCATCTTCCTAACTCCATTCAGAAATGAACTGAAGAATTTATTCTTACCATCTGTCTAGTTAGAGAGCATTCACTATCTTGTACAACTGTGGGGAAAATGTCATTTTAAATGGCTTTAACTCCAATTTATTTTTCTCTGGTTG
This sequence comes from Cyanistes caeruleus, assembly GCF_971803275.1. Classification (NCBI taxonomy): domain Eukaryota; kingdom Metazoa; phylum Chordata; class Aves; order Passeriformes; family Paridae; genus Cyanistes; species Cyanistes caeruleus. The sequence goes on along the minus strand of NC_141702.1, from coordinate 25,503,306 downwards.
TCAAGCCATTCTCTTTCAGGTGCTAATGAGAATAGCAAAAGCAACTATTTCCACTAGCTGCTGAATCCTGAGCATCAGGAAGTTCTATACATCTACTCTTCTCTGTAGCTAACAGTAGCAAAGGTAGTAATTAACTGGTACTTTGCTACTTTTTCGGCTTTAGGACACAGAACTGTATATTTTTAAAAAAATAAAAAAGAGCTCTAGCTTTTGTTCTTTTGGTTGAATTTTAATTTTAGATCTCAGTAAAAATTATCTGACTAAAAATAGCAAAGAATCAGGACAGGCATAACTTGGATTATGATTGGCATAAAGAACAACTGACTGGGATGACCATTATGTGAGGTATTTCATACTCTGGAGGAGGCTTTTCTAACAGAATAGTAACTGAGTCAGCACTCCTTGCTTCCCACTTCTTGTTTATAGTGTCTCTTGTTACTTGATGTGTGAGACAGAGAAAAAGAGTTTCATTGTATACATGGTACATTTTAGAGATCATGTTTGAAACCCTTTCTCTTTTTTATTTCTTCACTACTGACATATAGCAGAACAGTGATCCAAATTTCAAAACTAGTTCATTTTAACCCAGCTTCTACAACACAGTAATTGACAGAAGGCTGCTGCTTGTAACTCTGCTACAGTTAAAAGCACTATTTTGTAAAGAGCATTCTCACAAGAAAGCAAAGCTACTACTCTAATTGAGTTTATCACTGACACCAGTGACAATTTATTTTTACTTTGAAGTCAGCATGTAAGATCTACTTCAGGGAGGGCTGTGAAACTTGTTAGTGCTAGAAATCACTTTCCTTTAAAAGAAAGGGCTGCCTTCAATCTCTCTATTTAAAGACTCCACTACCACCACACCACAATGACCAGTGTTCACAGGTAAGTTTTTTACTTGGTTTTTCACCTCCAACTTTTCTTTTCAGAGTCAATAGTTTGTCTGCCTCATTATGTACTTAAAAATGTCTTGGGCATCAGTGCTAGCTAGCTCTTGCCTTATTCTCCCATCATTAGTACTTTTATTATATAGGTCTACCCACTTTGAATTTTCACTTACACTGTACCTCAGTCCCCAAGTACATCTTATTAACACTTCTGAAGGTCATAAAAAAGGGAATATTATGGCGCAGTATCCCCAGGCTGAGATGGACAAGACTTCCAATTACCACTGTCACAGAGAAAAGAAAAAACATGACTTCATTCAATACAAAATGTAGACTTCTCTGCTAGAATTAATAAGAACATCAACAGACCAAAAGTAGAGATTAGCACTGAACTACTTAAAATTGCAGACCAAGTCCAACCTCCATTGAACTTAATGGCTGAGCTCTTGGCTGACTTCAATGCATTTTGACACAGCTGCTGTAAAAAATTAAGTTTCTACATGTCCAGTATGAAGGAAAAAGAGCTCACACAAAGGTATCCAGTGTAAAGATTTTTAGTAAGCATCTCTGACTTCTCAGCACTGAGAGAGAATGTTTCTAGACATAGTTGTGAAATTGTTCTGGATTTATTCCATGATTAAACTTTTATGAATACAGTTGTCACTTCAACTAAAGACCTGGTTTTTTTCCAATTACCTCAAGACTGAACAGGATATGAATGTTATTTAATAGTCCTCCATCTACTGTAACACTCATGTTTACATCTAGGCATGCTAGTCAACAGGAGATAAAGCAAGGTAAAGATCATCTCCACAACCAGTCTTCTCTATGATGTGAAAAAGGTGATCTGTATTTCCTGGTATATTAAAGGACACCTTTTATTTTGCAAAGTATGGACAAAAAATGATATTAACAAGGAGTGAATTATTTTGCATTTTGAGAGCAATATATATAGAAAAAACGGGCACTCATGATAATTCTTCCAATCAACTTTTGTGTTCCAAGATATAAAATGCAGTTTCATGTTCAAAACAAATTTTAGTAAATGGTTTATGTGACTCCAACATAAATTTGTACCACTACACTATTTAATCTCTAATATGTTTTAAGTGTTGCTTCAAAAATATTCTGAACAAATTCTAACTTTTTAACACCAACAAATAAATAACCTGTAGAGTGTACAAAATACATACCTGACAATTCCTGTGTGAAAGAATAGTAAGATCTTCCATATCCTGTTCTACAAAACCTTTGAAGATTTCAGAAGACACTTTAAGGAATTGTATTGCTATAGAAACTACAAACCAACAATGCATGTTATTTCTGGTACTTTGTGCATCTCAGAGACTGACCTGCATAGTTCCAAAAGCACAATGCCATGACATTTGTCCGTTTTGTAAACAGAGAAAGGCCACAGCAAAGGATATGCCATTTTTTACTGCTCACAGCCTTGGAATAAAAATGTATCTGGTGAAATTTATTAACTCTATACTCTTTAACTTGCAGATTGAATATAATAGAAGAAATGGCAAAGATTTCATAAATATAGTACTCCATTAAAAACTGTATGGGTAAGCAGACACCAAATTTCTATGTCTTCCGTCTTCCCCAGACACATTCAAATCCTTCTACAAGACCATCTTCCCAGGGCTCTTGATTAAAATTAACAATCTGTTGATTCCAATCATTACATGTCTACAGCTCAGCCTTTCAGAGTTTATGCTCAATAGCTCCTGTCAGTCTGGGATGTAACTCCAAAGAGCACTAGATGGGCACCAGCCGCAGTATGGAAGTTCTCAGGACTGGTACAGGTTGCACATTATCAGTTTGCTGTTCTCATGCAAAGCATGCTGAAAAACCAAGCTGGCAGCTGCCAGACAGGTATATTTACTGTACCTCTTAAGTCCCTCCCAGATTTCTATCACAGATATTTAGTTCATGAAAAGTTTGGTTCCTATGTCTGACATTTTTATTATGCAGCATTGATTATCACTTAGCACAACTCGTCTCAGACTTTTCCATTTATAACATAGAGCAGAGCAGCCACAAACCCAATAAAGCCAGCAAATTTTCCTATTATGTTAATTTCTGGTTGTGAGCATGCACATTTACATGTGTTATTTTAATAAATATTTATTTGTATTTTAATAAACTATAGTTATTAACAAAGAAGATATTTAAGTCCAGATCCTACCTGAAATTTTTAATAATTTCTTCATCCAAAATCCATTTATGTGTTTCCATATAAGGGATGATATTTTTTGCCCTTGTTTGGAATTTAAAAATTAAATTCTTGAATCATCTAACTGTATATCCACATTTTTATCATATAAAAACTCTACACACATATTCAGAAAACCAAAATATACAAGGGTAAAGTAAAAATGAGGAATTTTTATTTCATTTTACATGGAATAGCTTTTGTTATGTTTTTCTTTGAGGTTTGTGATCAAACCCATTTGAGCCCTTTTATCATATGTCATGTTTTCCCAATTACATGGAAAAAAATAATGCATGTAACATGGGAAAAATAATGCATAAATTAATTCTGCTAGATCTTTCAGGAGCAGATTTACCTTAATAATTAAAACCAGTTCATTTCCAAGTAATTTCAGATTTTTTTATGAGTATTTCACATAATGCTAGTATGCATCAGATAAAAATTCAGTGTGCAGTTATATAGGACTTGTCAAGAGGGACCATGTTTTATTTCTGCCCCTCAAATATTAGTGAATACGGTGTTCTGTCAGCTAACCCCTGTGTTCATTTGGAAGCAAGACTCTGAGAAGCAGTCTGCATTGCAGAAAGCTTCAGTAGGAAATTATATAAGCAGAGATGATGGTTTAAGATCTGTTTAGAGTGAATTTGACTTTCAGATACTCTCAGGAATCAGAACATCACAGAGCAGTAATACACAAGCAAGTTTTACTGTAGTAGCTATATATTTAAACTTCTTGAGTTACCATTGCATAACCTTGCTTCCAATTGCATCATAGGTTTCAAAACTTGGCTGTGTACTTCACATACAAAAGTTCTTTTTTAAGCAAAAGGGTTTTTCCTTCTTTTCTTTTTCTTTATATTTATGCCATGTTTCCTTTTATCTAACAGCAAAGTTCCTTCAACTCGAGCAAAAAAAGCCTCCCTTCAAAATTTGTCTCTCAAATTTTAGTATTCATTCACACTCATAAAGAAACAGCAGATGAAATGTCATCTCTGAAAATACTGAATAAAAAATATCTCCTTTCTTAGATGGAATCTTTTCAGCAAATTAATTTTTATCTTACTGTCAAAAGCCAAATTGTTTACTATGTGCTTGAAATTATATTATATTACTTAAGACATGGAAGTGATTTTTGGAGGTCTTAGAAGTGGTAACCCTCATATCTAGTATTACCCTTCAATCTTTTGATGTTTCAACCAAAGCAAATGGCCTTGAAAGACTACTTCAACTATGAAAAGCAACTGATATTACAGCTAGTATTGCTACTATTAGTAATACTAATATATTACTAAATATACTATACTACTATTAGTATATTTACTTTCATCATTGTTGTAAGATACACTATAGGCAAATGTCTCTCATATGACAAGTAACCAATTTTTAATAAAATGCTGATAAGCATGACAACTAAAATCACATGTAAAGACAATTGTCTGTGCTGTGAGCTATCCCCAGGCCAGGGTCATATTTCTGATTAATATACTACTCCAGTTTCTATTTCCCAAGACACTGAGATTTCAAATCACAGAGATTTAAACCAAGTAGATTTTCAATTTTGAGCACAGGTTGCTCCCCTTTCACAGCCAGGCTGAAAAATACAACCTCAGGCTGAAGGAAAGGTGATTCTTTAAGGACTCTCACTGTGGAAGTAGTCTTTCTTGCCCTTCCCTGTCTCTACCTGTAGCCATGTTCTCCTTGATCTCTTGGTCCAGTGACAAAAATAATCTGAGTCTTCGTTTTATTAATACAAGAAAAAAGGTGAAGGGTTTTATGAAACTATTCCCTCTTGAGATATGATTTGTAGCAATGCTACCAGGAAAGAAATGGGAGCTTCTGACCAAGTGGAAGATCAGAGTTGTCCCTTTTCAGCAGTGACAAACATGTCCATCATGCTGCCAGAGCTCTGTGTCTATCCAAAGTGAAGCAACACAGTACACAAGAGAAGCAACTGTGAAATAGCAGGGAATTTATGATTTTTATTTTTTTCTTTGCTCTAATGGAGAGAGAACAGCTATGTGAACACCGGCAAATAATATTTTGAAAATATATTCTTGCTCTGTATAGTATCAGGTAGCTAGGCATAGTGATGTCGCTGTCCTCATCACCCAGCAAGACACCATTTCTTATCTGAGTTTGCATCTTTGGGTCAATTTGTACAAAATTTTTCTATAAAAAAGAGCAGCCCTTGCTACATAAGAGACAGCAAAGCTGACCAAAAAAAAGTTGTCATGAGCTCCCACATAGTGGCTTAGGAGCTCCATTGGAAAAGGGGTTACAGATATCTCTACCATGCTGTTCTGTGAAGTTTTTGACAAAGACTACTGCTATAGTACCTATCAGGGTCCTGCTGTAAAGTGAACTTGTTCCAAATGAGTTATCTGATGAATGTATATCTTTTCAATATGATGCTCCTGTGATAATTGTGGCTTCAAATACTTCTGTAGATGTAAATAATGGGCAGCTGTCAGAAGAAAAGCTATAATTGTAACAAGTTTCTGTTAAGTATAATATGATTAAGGAAAATTTTTATCTTTTTTCTTTTTTTGAAATACTGTACTTTCAGTGTCCTTGTAAGTCAGTCTCCAACAGAAAAGAAAATTAAATGGCTCAGAATATAATTTTATGATTAGCATTATAGAAGTCTCCATCCTGTATTGGACTTCTCTGCCTTTCAAACTCCACACATCAAGTTCAGCTACAAATTTACTCTATTTTCACCAATACAAATTTCCCTAATAACAAAAGATTTATTTTGCCACCTGTTTTCATATTCAGTATATTGATTTGGAAAAGCAACAAGCTGCAAAGAAACTGATTACCTTATATAATACAGGGATGGAAATGGAATTTCCCATTAGAACTTTAATTGTTCATTTCTTCAAAACATAAGCTAGAGAATTGTGAAATAAAAACCTCAGAAACAATTGACCATAAGGCTGATACTGAGTTCTACAACCTGGACTTGAAGTGTAACACTTCATTATGTAAATAAGTTCTTTCAGGTTCAGCAAACAATTCAACTACTACCAAGACCAGGCTGCTGCTCTGATGTGTGAAATGTGACAAGCCTACAGAATCATTGCTCTCCATGCAATGGTAACACCTACTCAAGCAAACTTTAATATTTTTATGCTTTATTGCAGAAGTACTTGCCATAGGGATAAATTACACTCCATCCCCATAGTGCAGTGATTGTAATCACTGATCAGCAGAATGTCTCCTCTGCTTCCAGTGCTTTTAGTACACACATTCATCTGTGCTAGCATTAGTAGAGAACCTTGGCCTGCAGCACCTCAGGCCAGAGCATCAGGATATACTAATTATTGACATGCTAGCAGCAAAACTTTGAAGTATTATGCTGTTAAAAAGTGTAAAAGTATAAAAGCAGGAACCATGGGAACTCCCAATACTTTTAATTCTGGGAAATGCTCAGCTAGAAAACTATGGATTATCTGGTAAAGTTCTGATATTCATGATTTGCAGTTTGCAAAACACTGAAACAGATACAGAAAACAGAGAGTTATCCATCCGTGCCTATCAGAGCTTATTGCACCCCTCAAGCTGAAGATCCTTTAGCATTTGATTTAGAGCAATTTTAGGATTTGAATTGAAACATGCAGTTATCATTCACCATCGACACTCAACACATTGAACAGTCCACTTCCCAGAGCAGGTGTGGTGCTCACAGACAAGGTTTGTTTGGGAAGCCTGTCCTTTAGGTACATAACAAATGCTCTTCATCACCTCCTGGAAAACATAATGGTCCAAAACAGTGTTTGTCCTTTTGACAATTTTAAACCACATCCATGATAAGGACATCCAATTGAGGAGACTAGACTGGATTCAGTCAAAAATTAAAGCCTCAGGATAGAGCTAATGTGGTGGCCCTGGCACCAAGGACTTCAACCTGTGGTCTACTCCTACTCAGCCAAATGACTTGCAAATGGAGACAGAGCCTTAGGCTTTGAAGGGGGTCATGGGGTCTGTAATTTTCAGAACTACTTATTTAAAATCTTATTGATGTCTGTATGTTCATGATCTCGACATCAAATACTTTCTAAAATGCTGCTTGATAATTGCATTAGGTAAAATAGTATCAACCAATATTATTAAGTAAGGCCTGTACAGAAAATTCATTAGAAAACTTGTGTAAGAATAAGTTTACAGGTACATTATGCATAGATTAATTGTAAAAGAAAGACTTAAATTCAGCCCAAATACCTAAGCTACAAAAGGAAATGTATCTCGTCCCTTTTCTGATATCTGACTTCACTGGTGGTTGCTTTTCTGCCAGGGACTTCTCAGCAACTTGACTTCCCACAGCGTGATTGTCTGACACAATATCTGCTCCAACTCTCACTCATTTGTTCTTTATGCTGACTTTGTACGGGTTATCTGATTGTGCATGTTATCTCAAGTGTGTAACTTCACTGAAACAAGGTTAATATTTATCAGACCTTGGATTTTCAAGTTTTCAGCTGAGTCACCAGCCACTTCATTCCTACTTGTGCTGTGGTAATCTGTCTTTTTAATAAGGTTTATTTTGTGCCATTTTTCTAGTTTATACACGTTATATATTTCTTTATGACAGAACAACTGAAATCCTGGCTATAAATTAGAGAGAGATTAATTCTTTTGTTAACATTTATAACAAAAGGCCAGTCCTCAGCAGGTCAGCTCTCTCTAAAGTAAATTAGGTTATAATCCATCAAACAGATGTCAGAACCCCATAAAGATAGGAGCATATGTGTACACTGACAAATTAATTATGTGAAAATCATACAGATGATGGCATGAGGATAGTTTATTCTTCCCTTAAACACCATGCATGAAACATATTTTCTGAATTGCAGTTTGCCATATTTTGATATGCCATATTACTGAATTTTTGATGATAAATAACATTATCTGTAAGTGGCTTACCAGTGGCAATGTAAGCACAGCATGTTCACTTCTTGTGATAATGACAGCATTTGCCAACACAAGGCAAAGGCTAGCCAAGGACCAGCTAAAGCAGTTGGCTTTCAAACTTTGGGTTTTATGGTACCTTCATCCTTTTGTGCACTCCCAGAGAGATATCCAAGCACCCATGAATTTTCTCTCTGGTCCCCACACAAAGGGGATCCAAGTCCCAGGCTGGAAAGGAGCTGTGGTACGTCCTGGCTGGGACACAAGTGGCTGAAAAAATCACGTTTCTGGGGTGTACCATGGCACTCATACTGCTTTGTGTAGTTCTACTCTGATCCTCAGACTCCCAAAAGTACCTTGTTTAGTAGTAGACAGAAAGAATCAACTGAACTTCCAGCTGGAAGCTACGGGACCCACTGAACACACTTGTAAACAGCAAAAAGACTCATCCCATTGAGTAGGCCCAGAAAAGTCCAAAAACCCTGAAGCTCCTCACAAAGGGACTTAGGAAGCATTCAGTCCCTCTCTGGACACTGTCATATACTTTGCATCACTCTCATCTAGGACATAATTAAAAATTCACCTGACATAGTTTTGTAGCTATATCATGACCTAAAATAGGTGCCTAACTTAGGTAAGAAGACTGCAGCAGCGCTAACGTTCAAGAGAGCAATGAGAAAACACACTGTGTGTTCTGCCACACACTGGCTCCCTATGGAGTCCATCCAACTGGGAATTCTGGTCACTATGCTTCCTGTTTTGGGCATCATAATTAATTTATTCCTTAACTGCATAGGGAATCAGGGTCTAGCACCTCTGTGCTAAGTAGTCCAAATCATAAACCTCATCATAAGGTGGCTGTCATGCTGGCCATTGCAGTTATCTGCACCTTATGTAATGGTATACAACCAGGAGTTTCACTTGTTATACCCATTAACCCTGAAAACCATGGACAGATTGTATTAAAGAGACTCTAAACACCATGGGTAACTTTAAGCAGTTTGCTTGAAATAATGCTTGGCCTACATTTTATTTTCAAAATTAATGATATCTCATGAAAATTATAGCATTAAAAGATTATATGAAGAGCAGCTGCACAGAAGCATTTAAATTCTCTAAAAATTTCTATACAGTTCATTTCACTGACTTGAACTCTTCAGAATAAATATTTTTCTGAAAAATCAGGCAATGTCATAAAAAAAAATGTGATGGTGGTTAATTGAAAAAAGAGAGGCACTTATTGGGGTTCTAGATAACTGGCATTCAACTATAATTCAAAATTGTTATAAATGACAGTATAGTATTGGCTTTTACATTTGTGTATTAGCTTTTGCATAATATTATTAATCACAAAGATGCTGATATGTTGATATATGTTGTACAATTTATATTTCATTTTAACTGCTTTTTGGGATAGTATAATCTGTGAGTTTATGTATGCACCGTATAATTTATATAAATAGTAAATAGTAATTTGATAAATATATCTTAGGCCATAGCATAATATTAAAATAGAGACTATGTGCTTCTAAAATGCTTTTATGTAACTAACTCAGGGAACGGTGTAAGATAATTGGGTAGTTCCTCACATTTGAAGACTGAGTGATAAGATAACAACAACAAAAACCAGAACCCAATTTACTGACTCCTCGTTATCAGGGAGTGTAAGAACAACAGGATGGAACCACAAGAATAAATAAAATATACTGGTTTAATCTACAAGATGGCATGAAGACAAGTCAGAAGTTAAAACCAAGCAAAAGAACATCTGAACTCAAAGCAATGTGTGGATATATATAAACTCTTACAAATATGCATGTACCCCCTGCAACACAAGAGTATGTAAAGAACACTGTTTTAAGCTAAGGGTCTGCTTTTAGCAGATAGCCAAGCACTCCAGCACTGGATTTTATCCCTTTTATCCCTTATTAAACTTTTAAAAATTTTAAAGAGTGAGCTTTGTTTTTCACAAAATTTATATTGTAACTAAAATTTGAACATTTCCTGGAAACCTAAAAATTATTTTTAGCTTTCTGTTTAACTGGAATAATATCACCTATGGATTTTTTTTTCTACCAAATTAGGTTTTGCTTAATAAGAGACATTAAAACCATTTTACATTAAACTGTTAACATGATTTTTTTTAATTTGTTTCTATTTTGGGCACCTTTTGAGGTCTTTTGTTTGTTCCATCAGAGCTGCTTTGAATTAAAACACACGTAGTCCATGAAATGCATGATAAAAAGCACCTGACAAAGTCAAAAGGTTAAGTGGCCATGATCTGTGCACTGTATGTACTGCAGCTGAGAAGAAGATGCAGTTTGACACAGTATCTAATTTGCTGTGACATTCAAGTTTTAAGTGATATTCAAGGAGATGGAAGTCCTGGCTCTAAACATATCCCAACGTGTGCTGGTCTTCTGTCTGTTAACTTACTAATGAACCATGATTGAGTAAAGTAATGAAGAGTTTACAGAGAGCCCCAGGAAACCAATTTCCAATTTTGCAACCAGCAGGCTCTAACTTCACTGCAGTCTTTGCTAATTTTGTCTAGGAGGGGACTTGGATACTAAATGCCATTTCTGCTTCGTGAATCAGACAGACTTTTCCAGTCCCTGAATACTTACTTGCTAATGAATGTCTCTTCTACAGATCCATTTTATTTCCATCTGTAGTTGTTAAAAATAGGCTGAATAACTAAAATGATTACTGAGAGAAATGAAATTATAATCACTGAAAATCAGAGGCACTGTTAGGCTCATGGTGAGAAGGAAATTTTAATCTTCAGTCTGATCTGGGATGAACCATGGAAATAGGTGTAAGAAAAATGCAGACGGTTAATTTTGAGGGGACAAAAATAAATAATCACTGTGAAAATCTTTTATACATAATGTCTCTGTGTGACTGTAAAGAACCAGTGCTTCTACCTACCCTGCATACAAAACAGTTCCATAAGCAGTGCACAGAATCACATTTGCAACAGGACTGTTTCTCTTGAGCCAGTATCCTCAATGTTTGTCACACAAGGCAGTTGGAAAGAACAGTAAAATAGGAGAGAAATCAAATGTCAAGAGAAAAGATACCTTTCTAAGGACAAATTTGTTACATATTTCTCTGCTGAACAAAAGGGTTTCTGTAACCAGGCCCCTATAAATTACAAAGGCCTCATGTTTCTTTTTTTAACAGTAAAACATAATTTTAAAACATAGTTTTCAAAGATTATAATACTAGTTCAACATTTCAACAGTTATGTCTGTAAATAATAATGCAGAAACACTTCTGTACTATACCTATAAAAACAACTGAAAAAGCAGTCTGTATTTCAGCACCTTTTAACTGAATTAATGTACTTCACATAAACTGCAATCTAAAATGCTACCCATCGTACAGAAGGGTTTTTTCCCTCCTGTTTCTTCCTGATCCTGAGGTCATAATTTAGAAAGCTTGCAGCTCTTTCAGGGGATGTAATCTTGCACTCCTCAAAACAGCTTTATCTGCTATTCATGCTTGTGCAAGTGCAAGTTGAGATGATTTAAAATCATAAAGCACTTTAAATTATTTTCTTAGTGAATTACTCTCTTGTATTGACAGAGGAATGACTTGAGATATAATGATTAAAAAAATGAGTAAAAGTGAAATCGTGTGTTCTGTGGACAACGGAGGGAAGAGAAAGCTATAATCTAAAAGTCATAAAGTGTGTATTGGTAACTATGTAGCTCCTGTGGCTGAATGTGACTCATGCAGCTCTCATGAATTCTGGGTGCTGCTTTTGATTCTCTGTTCTAAAAGGCACTTAAATATGGGGTGTATTTTAACATTTCAGAGCTTCTCCAGATTAAATATTTGAGATCATCGCAAACTGCAACCTCTCATTGAAAGAATCATACTGCGTAATTATCAACCAGAAAAGAGACCTTTTTTAGTCTGGTTATGTAAAAAGTAAAAAAGCATTACCAGCAGACCATCAGTCTGGATTTCTGCCTCCGGTGCTATTATCTCAGTCAACCTTATCTTACTTGAGTGAAGAATTCTGGGTTACTTTAGGTCCTGTTGGCATTGAAGCAGAGTATTCAATTTATTATCTCCATGTGCTTAATATGCATTCCAGTTTCACAACTAATCACAATGGATCCATAATCTACACACAGTATTAGCTAGTAATACATGACATTTTGCTTTCCAAGTTTAAAACATAAACAAGATATTCACTAATGAACAGAATTCTATTAGAATCTCAGGAATCTAAGAGAAACACTGCTAGAAATTATAGACAGCTTCTTAAAAATTTTTAAAGTCTTAGGAAAACAACTCCAGGCAAAAGATATTATGTTATTCCAAACAACTAAACCACTGAGCTATGTGTGTGGGCTGCAAAGGTGAAATAACATGGAAGGAACAAGATTGAAAGAAGGGAAACCTGAATCTCCCAGATTATGTATGTTATCTTTCAAATAAGGAAAGGTAAACCTTTGTTTCAAGAGCCTGCAGAAGGCAAGTCCTTAGATGACTAAACTTCTTGAGTAAACAGACTAGTGCAATAATTTTCTTTGGTGAAATGAAATTTTTTCATTATTATGGAACTATTATTAGTAGTTCCATACTGTAAGTCTCACTATGTCTTTTTAGAAATGCACAATTATTTTTAAAAAAAGCATGAATCTGCTTTGTATAGAATTCCAAAACCACTAATTGAAAATGCATTATGAAAAGGAATGCATGGCTGAGGTACTTTATCCAGTCCAGTAACAGATTCAATGACATTTGCAGCAATAGCTCTCTATTATCCACATTGTATTACTTGGTAAATTTAGCAGAAAGAAGAGGATGGGAAAATATGAACACAAGAAATATGAAAATAATGAAACTTTAATGTAGCACAAAAAGTGTGACAGATGTAATACCACAAAGAGTCATTAAATACTTCCCAGTCCATCTCTTTTTATCTCTCTCATCCTGCCACTATCAATTATTCCTTAAGTTTCTCCATGTTCCTGTAAGACTTAAGGATGCAAATTTGATTTATGGTTTCTGCTTGCTATCTCTCCATCTAAACTGGCTACTGGCACTTCAAGATGCTGAACCATGTGATGCAAAATCTCTTTAAGTGGAGGAAACCATAAACATTTTATTACATATGCCATGAGCAATTTTAGTATTTTTTTTGTTTCTAGTGTTCACATCTTAAAAAAAAGTCTTAACAAAGCAATGGTTACAGTTCTTATCTAATCTCCTTATCATATACTTGCTTCTTGTTTTAATGTCCACAACATATTTAACTTATAGTAGTCTTTTTAGTGTGGATCAATGAAGATGAAAGAGTGCCTTGAGCAGAACTCATTTGTCCTTGTCAGCTGTGGATAACCAACTAATACACTTAAAATAAAGTTATACTGGAATAGCCTGATCTTGCTAGGCTTATTTAAATTAATAAGTACTATGAAGTCTTTTAGACCTAATTTAAAGTTGTAATAGTCCACAGAGGTGTACTGAGTTCACCAATATTTCATATGGCAAACTGAAATAGTCTAGCATTTCACATTTCATGTGAAACCAGCACGGAATGAAATCACTTTTTTCCATTAAAATAAGTTGCTCATTCTGAAGACAGACACTTAATTCTAATTATTCTTCTCAGCTCAAAATTTTTCTAATAAATATAACCCATGAAAAAATAAACAATAAATAGTAAAATATTAAGAAACCTATTTTTGCTTTAGAGGCCCAGGTTATTCCAGACCAATTTATTTAAATGTTTAGAGGGATGCATTACATATGGGGACTACATAAGTGCAAGACTAATGTTAGTCCTATTTCTACTGTGCAAGAGTAGTTACTTTCTCAGCTTGGCAGGCTCAGTTATGGACATTTGTGCCTAGCTTCTATTTCCATCTAAAATATACTCTTACAATAGCCACTCAAATGGGATTCAAGAGCACATTATAAAATAATAGGGAATGTCTTATTAGATAATCTTAAAAGAAAATATCATTAAAAAAATTAGTATTTTACCATCTGCTTTGCATTTTTAATGCACATAGTCTTTTTTAAATGGCTTTTATAATTGGAATGAATTGCACTGGTTCTATGTGAAATAAATACTAAAATTTTGGGAAATATATGGGGCAAATATAACTGTAATGAATTAAAATTCAAAACCTGCAAAATACAAAAGTCCTTTATACCTTATTCAAAGCACAAAGTGACATACATGAAAATATTTTGCAGGAGCTGCATGATTATGAAGAATCAGAAAGATTCATGTAATCTACTCTATTGGCAAATTTGATATATAGGAAATCAATGTCTGTTGCTTATTTCAGCTAGAACGATATCCTAGATATTTTCACTTCATAGGCTGGGATTTTACTATGCAAATCACATTTCTGGTCATGAGAGTGGGAGCAGCTACTTTCAGTAGCAATTGCACAAGATATTTTAGACCGAGGTAGCAAAAATGGACATTTCTTAGGTTCCAGTGGACAAAAGGATCAGTTTAAGGAATTGCAGTACGGACTAGACTCCACTGAATAAAATATTTTTATACATGAGTAGGAGCTTAATTTTAAGCATCATAACCTTGAATAGAATCCAACTCATTCTACACTGCTCTACTGAGCCCCTTCTTGTACTCTGTTAAGTGCCCTGGTCTGACACCCTATTTGAAGTTACATTTGCTAGCAGACAGGTCTCTTTAGTGGAACTGATGGGACTCAGGTGTGGAAGCTTTCCCCCCTCTATCACATCAACCACTTTTTGTTTCTCTTTTCTTTCCTGAACACTCAATTTCAAATATGGTTTCAACAGGAGGTCATAAACGTTATTCCAAAGTTTAATTGACTTGCCAGCTTTCTGACAACCCAGATTTCCTCAGGATAAAGAATACTTAAGAACTTTCTGTTTCGAGTAATCTGAGAGAGATTCCTTACTCATCTATACCAACTGGAAGTTGTATAAAATCATCTACATTAAGCATAATTTCCTCTATCTTAGAATAGCAACATGACATAGAAACATGTAGTCTTTTAAGTTAATAAAGCTCTTCACATTACTCCCCTTGCTGCTGCCTGCTTCACTGCCTTCATGACTCTCTTCCCTTCTCTTAAGAGGATGATAAGTATTGACATTCTCATGCTGTGTAGAGCTCTGACCTCGGCTAGGTTCCAGGTGCCCACCAAGCCACTCTGTGACTCCCCCTCTATTAACAATGCAAGGGGGATAAAAATACAGAAAGCTCATGGGTCAAGAAAAGAACAGGGAAATAATATTACAGGCAAAACAAACTCAACTTGGGCAAATTAATTAATTTTCAATAGTGGAGTAGGGAAACAAGACACAAGAACAAGTTAAAAAATTCTAAAAAACTCAAACTTTCCCCCACCCTTCCCTTCTTTCCCTGTTCAACTTTGCACTCAATTTCTCTGCCTCCTCATGCTGAATGGCCTAGCAGCATGGTGACCAGGTGTTTCATTCAGTTCATTACACATCATCTCTGCTGCTCATTCTTCCTCATGCTCTTTCCTCCTCCTGTGCTTTTCATGCTCCAGCATGGGGTGTCCCCTGAGGAAGACAGTCTTTCACGAACTTCTCCAATGTGAGATCTTCTCACAGGATGCAGCTCTTCATGAATGCTTCAGCACAGACTCCATCAGCGACAGTCCTTCAGGAACACACTGCTGCAGCAGGGCTCCTGTCTCCTTAGGGCCACCAGGGGCTGAAACAGAATCTCTGCTCCAGCACCTGGAGCACCTTCTCCCCTCATTCTCTCTGACCTCGGTGTTTCCAGACTTGTTCCTCTTACATATTCTCACCTCTTTCTAACAACTGCTGCTGTCAACCTTTTTTTTTTTCCACTTTCTTAAATGTGTTATCACAGAGTTGGTCCCAACAGCACCATTTGGCTCAGCTTTGGCCAACAGCTGGTCCACCTTGGTCCATTGACTGGCACTGGCTCTGCCCAACACAGCCAGCTTCTGTAATCTTCTGACAGAAGTCACACTTGCAGCCCTCACCCCTCTACTATCAGAAACTTGCCACATAAACCAAATAGACACTGAAATGCAGACCAGATATCTATGGGTCCTCCTAAAGGAATTTTGCCAAGCTGAGGGCAATATTCATCTCAGAGGTCCAGGACATCCCTTTGTGAAAGGCTTGAACTACCCCTCTCTGATGGGGGCTAGAAACCCATAGGTGTGGGACACAGCACTGTGGACTTTTTTCTTACAGAGATATCCTAGAAGACCAGAATGGTTTTTTGAATTCAAAAAAGACTGTGTTATATTTTAGAATATAAACTAGCATAGTTCACTCTTTAAGTGAAAAATACTCTAAGGAATTGTATCAGGTAAAATATAAATAGCTTTTTATTTTGTACCATGCTGCTCTTGGATACTTTAGGCTTGCCCCATGAATCTCTGTTTGGTGACTTTGCTTCAGCTGCCTAACTCACAGAGTATCTGAGATGCAACAAAATCTGCCCAGTGTTCTCTGATCCCTGGGATACTTTTTCCACCCTCCATGACTCCTGAAGCCTTTCTGCCCCCTCCTTCTCTTTCCAGTAGCCTGTCAGTGTCTGTACTAACTGCAAGCACCCATCTCACTGCTGTGCCTCCCTGATTACATCTCTCTCTCATGTCAAGCCATTCCTGTGACCTTCTCTCCTTGACCAGCTGCTGTAAGAAAGAGCAGCCATCCCTTCTGAGGAGGCTTCTGCCCTATCTAGTCCTGTTTCTTACAGGAATGCTACAGAGAACAAGGTATATATTTTTTTGTCAAAGACTTCTAGGATGTTTTTCTCCCTTTCTAATCTTCCTTACTATTTTCAGTCTTTCTGTCAGTGTGGATGTCTCACAGCTTCTAACCTCTGCAGCACTATGTTTTGAGTCAGTTCTTTCTGTTCATCTTAGAAGCTAACATGGAGTGATGCTTTATGCCCCCTAACAATGAACATTCATCACTGGATGGATGGCATTTTGGTTTTTTAAATAAAGTAAGAAATGTGAAATGAGATATTTAGTACTCATTCCAGACAGATAACTAAAGAACAGAGGTGACATAAAAATGCTATCTTTCTCAAAGTTAAAATTTATCCCTAAATAAAATCAGCAAAATTATATGCTATATTGAAGTAAAAATTGGTGAACAATTTCTTGAGTGCTATCTACCTGACAGAATACCCAGTTAGGGGATTTACTCCAGAAATATCAATTTGCAGATGGAAAAGTATTTCTAGACCTTTATGCAAAAAGAGGCTTATAAAACTAAACTATCAATATGGTTAATTTAAAAAAAAAAATTCAGAATATTTAAAATGCTATTATAAATGTGGATAAGTGTGAAATCCATTTACCAAACACTGGTGTCATCTATTTTTCTCTTTGAAGATATTAAGAGCTAATGATTAGATTTAAAATTCAGATTTAAAAAAGGGTATAAACTTCTCTTCCATAAGATCCTGAGGCAGCATTTAGGATATGGTTACAGGCTCAGAGAAGAACCAGGTTGCTTTTCAGGAAAAGGATCTTTGTCCAAGGGGACAGCATGAGCCCTAGAATCCCTTGGGTCAGGTGCCAGGAACTGTGGGGGCTCCCCATGGAGGAGCAGCACAGGGCCCATCTCACTGTTGCTTTCACACCCAGGAAAAACAAATGTTTTGCAAGTGCAATAGGGTTGGGCATACATTGTAATACACCAGAAGTTGCAAAAAAACTAAAAAAAAAATTAAACCAAGCCAGAAACCCCTGAAGGTTTCTAAGGGGAAACAATCTTAACCAGACTGCAGTTGTTTGCAAGCCAGGCCAGTCAATGTTAGATATGTATTGTACCTGATAATGCATAATGTCTAAGAATGCAAATTCTTGTCTGCAAAATTCTATATCAAAGCATGACTTTTCATTTCCCCACATTAGTAAGGAACTCACAAAGATGGTGTTGTTACAGAAAGATTTATTTATTGTGGACATTTGCCTTGTTTGACCCCTGGAAATTTCACCTGAGTTAGAAACTGTTTGTTAAACAAAGCATTTACACTTAACTTCCTCAAGGCAGTGAGAAGAGACTAGTAGGTTCATCCCATCTTGACTGTAAAATTTGTCAGTTAATAAGAAACACTGAAATTGAAACTTTTGATCAACTCCTAAACACTAAAACTAAACTAAAAGACCAACATCAATATCAAAGGCTCATAAGACTCCACTCTAAGTCCTCCTCTGCTTTGGAAAGGAGCTAAGCATGTGCTAAAATATACACAAACATTTTGTTGCAAACGATTCTGCGTTTTTGCCTCTATGTGTTCATATTCTGGGCACACTCTAAATTGATGACTGTTGCCAGAAAATAATGAGATCTTTGTCCTGGCTCCCCTTAATTCAATGGGTTTGAATTAGTCAGCTGAGAAACTGTGTAGATATCTATGTACTATCAGAGATACTCAAAGACAAATTCTCTTTTCTGGTCTTTTTCGCTTTTGCTCAATTTTTTACATCAAGTATTTGATCTAAAAAAAATCCATAAGTCCATTCTTATGAATAGCACTATTTTAAAGCAGACTGACTAATGTACAATGCAGTTTTTATATTAATATTCTATATTCATATTTTTCAATATTCACATTTTTCCCATGACATGTGCTGCATGGGTACAGTGTCCTATGCTACTGAATTGTGTATCAAACAGTTTAATACAAAAACCTTTTTTATGTGTATCCCAAACACTACTTCAGTGTTACTATGTATCTTATATTAGTGAATGTAATTTTTTAATTAAATGGAAAGTGCTAAAGATGTCAGTTTAAGTATGATCAAAGACATGACAACCTATGGATCTTCAAACAAAGAACTTCTGGGGAGTGAAGACATGAATTGTTGTCCAGATGTTTTTTGGCCTCACAAATCTTGGACTTTCTGGTTTAAGTTATAAAATATATTTTAATCATTTTCCAGGGTAAGATGTAAGAAAAAAAAAGAGCTTTTTTTTTTTTCTTTTTTTAAAATCTAGAACTTCTGCTGTGCACGAAACAGAAGATGGACTGCTATGTTAGCATAAGATGGAGACACTAAAGCCAAGATCTTAAAAATGTTTCAGCACTACAGGGAAAATTTTTTGTTTTCCCTAATTTGTAGGTGTTTTGTGAGACAGTCTCTATATTGTAAATTCCTAAGTACTCTATGCTTTCAATGAAGAGGAGGATAGCTCTTCTGGTCATAAGAGCAAGATCTGACTGCTGGTCTCCATTTAAAATTAAGTAATATATTTAACAGCCCTGCAACCCATTGCTAATCCTTGCACTGTTATTTCAGTCCTAGTCTGAATGATAGTAAAGAATGGGAAGGAAGGGAATGCAGAATATTTTTTCATTTTTTGAATGCACCCAACATGATGACTAATGCCAGCTAAATGAATAAGCAAAAACATACTGAGATTTCAGAGAATCAGTACAAGGAGACCAGTTTGAAGCAGAGGAGAGCTTGCCTCATGCAATAATGGGACTTATTTGAGCTGACCAAGAGGAATGAAGTACAACTCTGGCTGAGATGACTTTGGCTGTATGTTTTATTCCTACAAGCTCCATAAGCAGGAAAGAATAGGAATTTGGCAATCAGAAAATAGAATCAGAAAGCTTGTATTGAAAAAAAATTAAAAAATAGAGAACTACAGGGGGAAATAACCACACAAGGATTCAAACTGGCTTTGTCCTTAGTGGATGTGTCTGTAGGAAGGCTTTGCATGTAGAGCAAATTATCTGACAACCATAAAAAATGAGCTAAGAATCCAGAAACCCCTGTGGTAAATACAAACTGACAGCATCCCTCAGATGATAGGTTTGAAATAACCTTTAGTCCCTTATAAAAATGCACAGAGTTTTTCATGCTGTTCTGAAGCAGAATGTTTACATATCTTAGTTCATCCATCACCAGAGTAAGAGGATAGAGAATGACTCACAGCTGTAATTCAGAAGTACATATCTGGGTCTTTGAACTAGTTTGGTATTTGTAGCATGGGTTTTCACTGCACAAAACTAAGTTAGGCTGTTGTCAAGCACGTTTGCAAGTATCAGGGAGAAGTTGATGTGTAAGAAGCTGAGGTATGCACCAATTATTCCATTGCTAATAATTCCATTTACTATTGCATACTCATTACTGTCAACAACTTTCATTACAATCTGTGGCATTAAAATTCTGCACTTTGTTTCTGCGCTGACTTCTGCTGAAAAGAGTAGAGATTTTTTGGCACTTTCACCAAAATTGGGGGAAAATTGATGAGGCAGCTGGAAATCTGGAAGATACTTTAAAAGTCAGAAGTCATGAAACTCTTTTAGTCTTTTTCTGTATGTATGTATGTAATTCACTAAAGCTCTGACTGAAACACTCTGAGTTTAACAAATCCCCAACAAATGTCCAAGAGGATCTGGTCTGGTACCCATCCAAATGGCCTCAGAACTCACTGCCCTAGTGCAGTTTATCAAGCCCACCCTTGTGGCATGGTGATATGCTTGGTGTAGGATACAGTCTCCAGTCCTAACATAATGCAGTCTGTGACTGGGGCAAGTGCAGCAGTACCAATGGCTCAAGACCAAAGAATGTGCCAAGTCCCCTTGGCCAAGACAATTGCACAGACTAAAGGAAAAAAAAAAAATAAAAGAATAAAGGGGTAATGTTGCTTGTATTCATTTATTAAAAAGAGCATGTGAGGCTGAACTAGTCTATCCAGCAAACAGAAATAAGAACAGCCATGGAATTTGATCTTCTGCACCTTACTTACCTGTCATAGAACAAATGTCTGTTCTTTCTTTTGTCTACAGGAAGACATGGACATGTAGTCAGACTGCAATATCTGTCTTGTGACAAACATCTCATGTAATCTCTGTACTTCTAGTTAGCCTAGAAACCTTGATCAGAATTTACAAAACAGTAATGCCAAGCAGCTGGAATCCTGAAGATGCCCCGCCTCAGAAGTTGCCTGTGGAAATACTTGGCAGGGAAGCTCACATCTATCAGTACTGATAATTTACCTCAGTTAGAATCAGTGGGATCAATGGCACTGTTTTAGAATTATTTGGAGCAGAACAAAGCTTTTGAAAAGGAAGATTTTTGACAGGAAGGAAACCCCCCATTCCAGTCACTTCTTATAAGGGACCCTGCTTCTAACACAATCCACAACAACTGAGGGAAAAAAACCTGTAATCACAACTCTCTAGTATACACACACACACACACACACACACATATGTATGTATGTATGTATGTATGCATGTATATATGTATATATGTGTATATATGTATTTTCAGAATACAAGAATCAATTAAGCATATAGTCAATATTATTTGGCATCTAACCCTGATTTATAAATAATATCTATTTTACTTCATATGTTAAAACTAGTTTAATCTCTCTTGCCAGATGAATAAATACATGAACAGCTATATGATGTTAAATTTTTTTTAAAAAAAAACATGTCCACAAAAAGTGCTGTGAAAAACAACATTACAATAGATGCTTTTTCTCCACTATATTTTGTGAGTGTTATCTGCTGTAATATTTTTTTCACTGGCAAGTCTTAGGTGTGTTATTCTATACAGCACTTCAGAAACTACTTTGTAGAATATAAATATGACAAATCTTCTATTCGGTCACATTTGAATAAATTCTAAACACCTTTGAAGTTTTCATGACCTCCTTTTGAAAACTTTGAGAGCTGTAGATGAAAAGTAGTCATGATGCTAGATAGATATTATCATCTCTTTTTTTATACGCTTAGGGACAACTGTCATTTATTTTCACCTATTTGTCACATCAAACAATATTTAAATTCCAGGTTTTCTAAATGTTCAAAAATGGTTTTGATCTGCATCTTTGAAAGTCACTCTTTGTCTTGGGGAAATATTATGGACAATTTCCAGAATCATGTGGTGAAAAGAACATGATTATGTTTTATATTGTTTGTCTATAATTTCTTTGTATACATATATTTATATAATGATAATATAATAGCACAGTCTGTCCAAAGACCAAGGATTTGATAGAGAAAGTAGACTCCATAAAGTACCATAAGCATGTTCTGCCTACACATCAAACAACAAATTTCAGATAGACACCAATATACAATGCCAGTTGTGAGTGTATTGTCTTTGACTCAGTATGGACCAATTCCTAATGAAAGCTACACCTCTTCTGACTGAACCATGGTAATATCCTGCTATTTTGGCAAATGAGAAAACAAATTTGTGATGATTGTGTTCAATAATCCTTGTAGATGTACCCTAAATATGATTTTTTATTTTTTTTATGACCATAAAAGAGCAAGGAACTAACTTCCTTATTTGAAAGACAGAATAAATGAGACAGGGAAAATTATTGTCATCCTTTATCCTTTAGCTATTAGGAGCACCAGCTAGCACCTAATTTTTTAGTAGCTGGCTACCCAGAACATCATTTGCCACATGAACTTTTAGTAGGCCATTCTTAGTTCTTTTACCCCAAAATAAAGAAATAACCTGTAAACTCCTAGTCCTCTGGGGAGTATAGGTAGGCACACCAAACATGGGAGCAAACTGCAGAATTTTGCCTGACACTAAAAAACGAAAGGTCACTTACTGTCACAAACTGTGTCCTCTGCTGTATTTGCAACTATATTTCTGCTGGGTTCAATCTCTGTTATCAAATAGAGGATGTTGTCCTAAGCCTTCACTGACTGACATGGAAGTACCATTGCTAAATAAGAAAATCTGCTGCCTTTATTTTGTGTATAGTATACTGCATTTCCAAAAGGAGGGCTATGACATCACTTATCATTTTCTTATAAAAATAACATAACCTTTAATGAACCCTAAATGTAAGATCCTCTGGCCTTTTGGCCCAAGAGATCTTCAGATGTCTTGACACTGTCAAAAATTGGTTGGGGAACAAAAGCAAAGTAAGTTCTTCTGGGCATTACTGAGTAGAGGAAATGAAATTTGTTTGTGGGAAATTAGGCTACAATTAGAAGGTAAAATCAGATAAGACAATTCAACTGCCTATGGTCTAAAAATGATAAAATAATTTTATACAACTACCAATAAATTTGTTTAAACTATCGATGTCATATTATATATTGCAATCCAGGTATAATATCTGCTTTACTATATCCATTCCTTTCTAGAATTTCCACTTAGAGGTGATCTAAATTTTATTGTTCTGGACACCAAATGACAAGAAATAATTCTTTGTTAACAGTATCATCTTTTTTACCAAAACAATTTTGGAATTTCCTTCAAGACATTTTTGATCTCTCAGGTGCTTCCACAGTATACCTACATACACCAAGGACATAGGTCAAGAAGGAGCAAAAGTAAGCTGAAAGGCAGATTCTGTGCAAGCCCAAAGAGGGACAAGCTGGTGGTGAATAAATCTAAAAATAAAAATTAAACCAGTAACTGAGGAAATTCTTCTCCTTTGTTCACACAGGTGACAGATGAATGTACTGTTCAATCTGCTTAGGCAACAAAATATAAGGCTCTGTGGAAATGAGCTTTAAAATTACAGCAGGCAGTAAATACCAGGAGAGGTACAAGGAACTATATGAGCTAATACTGCAGGCCTGTGAGCAAATAACAACATGAAATTCTCTCTTTGCATCTGAACATTTTAATGGACCAGACAGGAAAGTTCTGAGGCAGTCTTCCTTTTGGAGCAGAGAGAACACAAACCAATTTAATATTAGTTGTCAGCTTGATAAACTTATGAAAGGAAATGCACAAATACTTGTCTATGATTGCTTTGAGATTGTAGGGAATGGAGGACCCATACTACTACTATGTGTTCTCTGTGTGTTTCCAGCTTCTAAAACAACACCAAATTACATGAGCCTTATTTTTCTTCAGTAGGTAACTTCAGTCTAAAACCAACCTACATTGGACATTATAAGTTAGGGTGGGGGAATTCAATGGCTGTAGTGCACAATGTGTGAGCAAGAAATTGAGGCAGGGAGGGAGATCTACTGCCTGACAAGTACAAGAACTTAGAAATGTCAGCCTGGGTCTACAAGCACAGTGGGACTCCAGAAATCAGAAGTAAAACCATAGAGTGGCCAAGCCACAATTTTGTGCTAGGCACCAGAAGTTGTACATCCCCAGCAGGGACTCATCCCCTGTCTCCAGTGGAATGATATTTTATGGACTGCATCCACACAACTAGACTTACCCACCAGAACATGGGAGCTCTTCCAAACTGCCTGCCGAGAATTCTCCCTTGCCCATGCCGAATCTGAGACACAGTTTGGGGTTTTGTCTGGAAGAGTGAGCTGACCCAAGGCCAACATCCTGCCAGGGCTGCATACTGTGAAGCTGGGTACATGTGCTCTGTACACCCTAACTCTTCACAGCTTAGTATTATAGATGCAGCCACTGGGACCAATAGAGCTGGACACTGTGCTGCATTGATAGGGCTGTATAAATGAATTCCTATTAATTACAAAAAACTTCATAACTCTTACAAAAAACTTCATAACTCATATAATTTTGACAGGATTTATGAAAATATTAATTGCATTTAGAAACCATACTTTTAAGTTTATAAAACAATTTTCCTACTAGGCAGTTGAGGGGCTTTGATAATGAAATAAGCTCAAAATTTTGATTTCTTTGATTATTATCTTTGATTATTATCTTAGAGTTTATTTCCAATATCTTTACATCTTAGCATGTGAAGAAAATAAATATTAAGTAGAGGAAAGCAGTTGCAGTTTTTGTTGTTAGAATCTATTTGACAGAAACTTTAACTGCTTTGTTACTGTATTGTGGATATCCCAAAATGAAATCTGTAGAATTATTGCAAGGCAGCCTCTGGGAGACTGCAAGAGTCTTCATGGATTGTCTGCTCTGTTATGAAGTAGTCTGAAGGTTGATAGAAGATTGCAGATACTCTTCATCTGAACCATGTTTAAATACGTGTTGTGGATACTTTTCTCACTTTGCCTTCTGGGCTACAGTGGATGCAGAAGCCCTCAAAGTTAAGAAAGTTTAAAAATGTTTTTCCTGTGTAATGCACAGTTTAGATTTTGTTGAAAAACCAAAGTAAATCCAGCTTGTGTAGAAGTAGCCTGTATTTGCTTTGAGCCACTGTAGCAGTCCTAGCAGCTGCAATTCCTGTTGTGTAAGGCCTGACTGATTGCAAAGCAGAGTCAGTCTGTTGTTTTCCTGTGCTTTATTTCAGTGACTGAAGAAGTCACTCTGTAACATTGCTTTCTCTAAGACTCACAAAACTCTGGCTCTTTTGTTCACTTGCCACAGATCTTGCCTGATTAAGATGTCTCTGTAAGGGATGTGTTATATAATCTTGCTTTGGAAAAGCCAGAGATGAACAAAAGGAGCTCTGACAATATAAAAAAATATTATTTAGATGCAAATATTTGTGTTTAAATTAATTATTTGAGTACCAAGATAACATTTTTCAACTAATACAATCAGAAACTAAATAATGATGCATTTGCTTCTGAAGATTATCAAATAAGTTGAATTTTGATTGACAAAACAGAATAGAAACATTTCATACTATGAAAAACATCTATTGTTTCAGTAAGTTGCTCTATCTCTAAATTTTGTAATAGCTAATCCTGTTCTAGAAAAACAGATACTTAATTATTTATATTTTATCTCCCTGAGATAATTGCAGAATTTTACTTTACTTTTACTGATAACCATGCTGAATGTATACATAAAAAGATATATAATACATTTTTATAGTAATTGAACATAGCCAATTTTGACTAAGAATCAGGCTGGAAGATTGTTGCTTCATGAGTTTATAATTTTAATAAAAAAGTGCTTATCTTTAAATTTCATTAAAATTGGGCAAGTATTAAAAAGATAGATCTTAAATTATTTATGTTTCCTCTCTTCCAACTTAACAAAAGTATTTTTACCTCTGCTGATAAAGTGAAGAATGCATTTTCCTCACTTCATAAAGTATAGGCACCAGAAAATGTGCAGCACTGAATTACAATGACATACAGTCTCCTCTGAGACATTATATGGTATATCATCAAATGTCATACAGTAACTCCTTTTTGCTTCAGGGCATCATTGTTCATCCCTATAATTAAGAGGACCAGTAAAGCTGGTGTTTCTGGACTGGAATGGGAAAAGTTAAACTTATTCATGATTCTTTCACTAGAAACTGGGTTTCATTATAAACATACAGCCCTTAGCCCATTTGTAAAAGAAATATGAAACTATTGCTTGGATACTTAAATATACATGTTTGTTCTAGAGCCAAAATTTGGGGTAGAAAACAATTAAACTTTCTTATGAATTAGTGTATTTTTTGTAATATCCTTTAACAAGCTCAGCACAGAAGATCCACTGCAATGTGCTTTTCAGCCCACCTCTAAAACAGGCTAATGCCTTACTCCATGAAGTCCATGCTGGCTTTTGCTTCCCATAAGGACTGGAAGACTTGCCCAACACACAGACTCTATAGGGATTTAGGTTTAAGCAGTATATGTTGACTGTGAGGACAAATACAGGCAAGCAATTCTAAGATCATAACAGGTTCTGGTAACCTGGAGCCATTAATGAAAATGCCAATGGCCACAGCACCACAAGAGGAAGAGCTGAAGAGGACACACAGTGCACTACCAGGACCCCAGCAAACATGCTGCCATCACCACTGAACTACTGAGGATCCCAGAGAACTGACACGCCAAATGAGACACTGCTGAGTGGCACTCACCCAAAAAAATGATTGGAGGTAAGACTAATGAGATGATACCAGATGGGTAAATTCAGTCTGCATCCACAGTAAATGTTTTGGCTGACTGTCCATCCATGGTCTGGACTGCTGACAAAAATATTAGTCTTTCAAGTCTTGCAAATGTCAACAAATCTGTATTTCCTAGATTGCTTCTCTTCCTCAATTCCTCTTTGTGTCTATCTGTTTTGCTCCAGGAAGATAACAGCAGATGTTAAAGGTGAGTTAAACATCCTCCATCAAGGGATGTATGACAAATCAGAAAACTCCAGTGGAGATGTGTGAGACAAACACTTTTTCCTTTCCAATAAATGGGAAATGGAAAGCAGCATTTTACATTGGGATTTTCCATTCAAGCTTCAATTTCTTGAGAGTGATACACTAATACTGCTAAATTTAAAAGCAAGAAAGCACTTCAATTTCACTTGCAGGAAGCAGCAGGCAATATTACTGTTATCTGTTGAAAAGAGCTCAAGGTATTCTCAACATTTCAGTTTTTCTCTTACTTCCCCCAACTTTAAGCATACTCTTTCTTGTAAAACTCTCCAGCTATCCCAGAGGTGGGCTAACTTTTTCCTGCCTTGCTCTTCTTCTAAGTTAGGTCAAGTTTCTCCTTTTTACTCTAATTTGGTGTATTTCATTTCTTTGCTTCTGGGGATTTTTTTAGAAACTGGGAAACAGTTTCTTCAGTTCATAGAGCAACAGGATTGATTCAAAGTCTTGTTCCTATTTCCCTTCTGGACTAAAGAGAATTGAGGCACAGGAAATCTATTGCTTACCATTCTCATATCTTTGTTAGGTCTCCTACATGCTTTATTTGATTTCTAGATTATTGCTGTGATCTACCCACTGATATTTTTGTCATCTGCTTAGCCTGGAATCTCCCCATAGCAGAGGTATCTTTAAGAATATTTAGATAATTTTCTACTGGAGAAGCTTTGAAGAAACCCAGAAATAAAATAACAGTAAATATCAATATACAGAATTACATCTTACACTACCACCATTTGCATATGGTGCTGATATTTATAGTTACAATTTCTACTAGCAATTAGACTCTAGTATCACTCTTCTGTGAGTCTTCTAGCATTTACCAAAAGTGCCTTTCATCTAAAAATGATAGGACTTTGAGATGGTTGACTAACTTCTTTTCCACTGCCGGTTTTATTTTAAAAATGTTTTATCTTGGTTTGGTATAGTTTCATCTGTAAATAGCCATCAAATCATGTAAACGGGTGAATAACAAGAAATATAAAATCCTTATAGGCATCGAAATTAAAGGACAAAATAGGAAAAATATAGTATCAAGATTGCTCAGCTAGTACAGTGACAGTGACTGAGAGAGGGTGAAGGTGATTAGAAGCTAAGGAGAAAAACCCAGTTATGAGACTCCATCTACTATGATATAGACTGGATAGAAATAACTTTTCAAGTGTGAAATCAAGACTGCTTTTAAGCCAAAATGACAGCTTTGTAGACCTGATTTAAAATTTATTCCGAAAAATCCTAACGAATAACTATCAATTATCTATTGAAGAAATATAAAAAGCAATGAAGAAGCTGTAGCTCTGATTAATGTCAAAAAGAATTACATTAAAAATGAGAAAAACCTCCTGGAGAGAAAAAAACCCCAAAAAAACAAAAAAACAAAGCAACAAAGCCAAAACTGCAAAACACTGGCAGATAACACATTAGAAATTCAAAACAAATATGCATCATTTGCCAAAATGCTTGTAGAAACATCAAAAAGAAGAAATCCAGCATGGCTAAAAATCACAGCAAAAAAGGCTATTTAAATATAAGAAGGCACACTACAAAAACTTGAAATTGTGTTGCAAGGGAAAAAAAATAAGCAAAAATGGTTTGGGTACAGCATATAAAAAGGCATAAACACATTTACTAAAATCCTGTTCCAGTGTTTATGATTAGGGATCTTTTCCAGGGATGCCTTTTTCTTGCAGTAAGACTGTCTTCAAATAAAACTGATTTTCTCATTTCTATCAATAGGGCCAAGGCTTTCCCCCAGGCTAAAGTTAGCAATATGGAAATCTTTCTACATTTCTAATCTGAACCAGCTGGAAAAAGAGTTCATGGACTCTCGTTCATCTCTCCTGTTGTCAGAGCAAACACGGGTAAATTTGTTGTAAGCCCCATCAGAAACATGACTTAACTTTTCTTTTAATATGTCACAAAAGGCTAGTAAGAAGTGTGACAGAAGGGATGAAAAAGAATAAATAAACTCATGTAAGTCATGTATTACACTGAAATTAATGTCACTGTGCAGGCATTCAGATGTGATAAAGAACCTTGCAAAAACATGATTCAATTACAAGAATACCACTCCCACAAACATGTGTAAACAGTACTGACATTTTCACACCTTTTAAACAATCAGTTCTACTTTCACACATCAGTCTCAAGAGGACCATAACTCCTTAATGCCATAAATCATATTTTAAAGTCTAAAAATAGAATATGCTAGGACTAGAGAAGTGACATCAATTCTACAAGGTAGCCATGAAGACTTTGCAACTCCCTTTTGCTCACCTTTTGCTGGAAGATGTGGCAATTAGGAAGTAAGAACAATAAATCAAATAAGATCCTCCTCTTAACTTTACTTCCATTTAAAAGGACTGACTAAACAATTCTCCATCTTATCAGCTACAAAGTAAATATTCCCAGCCAAGAACTGTTATTGTTTGTAAACAAGATGGTTCTGAAGGAAATCTAACTTCACATTAGCTGTGACTTGTCTGAAGAAGACAGATTTCTTGGAAAGCCATAACAAGGGGATGATGTTCAGCTTTCTCTCCAGAATTTCCAGAGATTCACACCTTTGGATGAAACAAAAAAGAAGTTTGTAGTGGGCACAAATGAGCAAATAAGCACAGTATAGCAGAGGGTAGGGGAAGCTAACTGGTATGTTTAATAACTATTCAGGTGTTACTAGTATTTTATAAAAAGATCCGGCACTAAACGATCCATTCTCATTTTACCTAAACCAGTATTAAAACGTTAAATCTTCGGAAAACTTTCTAAAAGACTAATCAAGCACTGATATAATTTATAATTTCAGTAGGGACATTTCATAACAGAAATTTTAGGGGATAGAGGGTTGTTCAGTTCATCATTTTCAAAAAGAGATAAAACATAAGTCTGTCAGGAATTGCTTAAAAACACTTGGTTCAGCTGTAGCCCATGAAAAGAATTTGCCGTTTTCCTTTCAACCCTCTTTTTTACATAAAATTAATTCCAGAAAAAGTTTTGCTTCGTTTTGAGCAGTTATATAAAGACGGGAATAGAAAAAGTGATTCTTCAGCAACTTAAAATTGTTAAAATTTGTTTCATTGGTGACAAGATGTGAAATGGATTTCTGTTGCAAAGATGGTTTTAGTAACCTAATTAGACTCTAGCAGATATATATATATTCAAAGTAAGAAAATGGAGAGTTGTGGTAGCTTGTAGTCAAGAACGCATTTTTCACCTTGCTGCTATTATATATTTATTTTCAATTATATTTACCTTTCTATTTCATCATTTGCATTTAATTTCCAGTTTGATTTGGCAAAAAAAAATTATTGGCTTCAGTATATTCAAGAGCCTTTTAAAAATAGTATATACTTCAAGGAAAAGTCCTGAATTTAGATGCTTGTGTTATTAAATAAGATTGTATAATCATCTTGTACAAAAGCTCTGATTGCTTTTGAAATTAAATTTCCCTGTGTAAATGAAATCTAGTAGATATGTATGCTACTCAGTGAAAGATGGACACATAGCCCCTTTAAAGCACAGATTTACAGATCTTTTGAACAGATAAGATATTGATCCAAACACTTTGTTATTAGTATTTTTTCTACTGTGTGGCAAAGATATCCCATTTCACCAGACAAAACTATGGCTGCAGATGCACAGCAACACAGAGAAGATGGATATTTTGATTTATGAAAGAAAAAGGGTACAACAGACAAATCAAATAGATTAAATTA
Source organism: Cyanistes caeruleus (assembly GCF_971803275.1). Lineage (NCBI taxonomy): Eukaryota > Metazoa > Chordata > Aves > Passeriformes > Paridae > Cyanistes > Cyanistes caeruleus. Next base: position 25,472,578 of record NC_141702.1, on the reverse strand, counting down.
AATTAAACAAATTAAATTAAACGTAATTAAAATTAAATAGAAGATTACAAAAAAGGAAGAAAAAAAGCCTAAGGGGAGCAGGTGGAGTGGACCACAGAACACAAGCTGAAAACAGTCATTTAATGTTATACTTTGTTATGAATGGAGACAAAAGCTCAGACAAGTCCTGCTGTTGCGTCGGATTTCTGGCAGTAGCTCTGTTTGAGGCAGCCAGCACCCCAAATGGCTTTCAATCACAAGTTGTTAGTAATGACCAATCAGGTCTGTTACAACAATGAATTGTTTATTGAATAGACACAAGGAAAACAGATATAAGACTTTAACAGACTTCTTGCTACACAGGATAAACAACAGCAGCACTACTAGTAGATTCATAAGACAGTGCGCAGCAAGAAAGGTACCTACATTACAGCTAACAAAGAAATGTAGATTAGGAGATGATGTAACTTATCAAGGAATGACAGTGGTGTACAGAAGTCTCCTTTCACTCAACTTCCAGAAGAGTAACTTGAAGCCAACATCTTGACTTTGAGGACACATCCCCACACACTCAGAGAGCATATAAGAGATTTCTGATTTTATGAAACTTATTGTGGGCTTTTATATTTTGTAGAAGTCCTGTGTCTGTCAGTCATGAATTTTTGCTTATCCTTTCCCAGGCATTCAGGGAAGGATGTTTATTGGTGGCTAAGGATGTTTTTCAGCAGAGGTAATTCACCACAAGGCAAGATATTCCAGCTTAAGTGAGCCATGAAGGGAAAAATGAAAAGTCTTTTCTGTATCAGGGCTGAAAAGTTCTGTCACATACTTGAAATAAAAGAATCAGCCCCAGCCAATTCAGCTGACTCTCTTATTACAGAGTACTGGGCACATAGCTTTAAAACCAAATACCATGAAAAATGTCCAAGGAGGAATGGGAAAATATTGCCCCAAATCAACCAGGCTTTCTTATTTCCTTTAGCCCAGTGGCACTAAAAATGCCTATCAAGACTGACAAAAAAAAAAGAGAGCCAACTAGATACTTAGAAAAGAATGTCAGGTGAGAACATTGAACAACAGGGATCTTACTGCTTTTCTGGTCTTCTATTCCTATTCTATCCTATTCTTAAGACAGTTTCTCAATTCTTCCTTTATTTTTTTCTCTTTCTTTCTTTCTTTCTTTCTTTCTTTCTTTCTTTCTTTCTTTCTTTCTTTCTTTCTTTCTTTCTTTCTTTCTTTCTTTCTTTCTTTCTTTCTTTCTTTCTTTCTTTCTTTCTTTCTTTCTTTCTTTCTTTCTTTCTTTCTTTCTTTCTTTCTTTCTTTCTTTCTTTCTTTCTTTCTTTCTTTCTTTCTTTCTTTCTTTCTTTCTTTCTTTCTTTCTTTCTTTCTTTCTTTCTTTCTTTCTTTCTTTCTCTCTCTCTCTCTTTCTTTCTTTCTCTCTCTTTCTCTCTCTCTTTCTCTCTCTTTCTCTCTTCTCTCTTCTTTCTTTCTCTCTTTCTCTCTCTCTTTCTCTCTCTCTCTCTTTCTCTCTTTCTTTCTCTCTTTCTCTCTTTCTCTCTTTCTCTCTTTCTTTCTCTCTCTTTCTCTCTTTCTCTCTCTTCTCTCTCTTCTTCTCTTTCTCTCTTTCTCTCTTTCTTCTCTTTCTTTCTTTCTCATGCTTAATTTTTCAATTTGAAGAGCTATTGGTATAAAGTATGCCTCATTAGCTTGTGGGAGGTAGTAGTCTCCATTAATTCAGTTCTCACTTCATTTGCTTTGCATACAGTTATAATTAGCTTCAGAATAACTCTGGTAACTTCAGAAGATTTATAGCTTCAGTTTTAGTCTGCATTTGGCTTTTTCCTCTTGTTTCAATATGCTGTATGAGTTTTAAAAAAAGCAAAAACAACGATTGCTTTAGGAAGTGATTTAATGTTGCAATTTTAGAGTGACAGTCTGTTTACATCCTTCTGTCTGTTGAGGTACATAAACAGTTAAAACACTAAGCTTTAGATAATTTCCAATCATGTTTTCTTACAAATAGGCAGAAATTCACACTGTCTGATGGGCATTCTCTGAAGAAGCAATCCTATGCCATGTATGCCAATCCCCACCGGAGTGGGTGTGGCAGCACAGTATCACACCCCACTCCCCATGCTATTCTGAGCTAAGGAAACAATCATGTCAGTCTTTTAGTGACATCCTACAGTCAAAAGAGCAAAGTAGACAACAGAGCCACAGCATCTTCTGATATCTTTGTAAGATTGATACCACAGAATCACAGAATTGTTAGGCTTGGAAAGGACCTTTGGAAATCTTCTAGTCCAACCCCACTTGATATTCACATATAAACTGTGTCAGCCCACCCCTGGCCAAGCTGATTATTGATTTCTTCTTGTAGCAAAAGCACAGTGCTTTATGCCACTATATTGGGCCATATGGAGTAAGAGGAGGAAATTAAACCCTTCAGAAAAGTTTGAGAACTTTGTATAAATTATAATTTTCTTGGCACATGCCAAGGAACCACACCAAGAAAGATGCAAACACTTCCAGGAAGAAGCTGCAGCCTCTACTAGAGATATCCCTAAGGATTATCTGATGCTGTAAAAAAAAGTTAAAATGAGAAACATATGTGGTAAAAATAAGGTGTCCAGTCCCTCCACAGTCACCATCTGAGAGCTGAGCAGGTCAGCACAGGACAAGGGTGGGGGTTATAAGTGCAGTGTTAAGAGCAATGCTGCCAAGAGTTCTATTTTCCTGGCTTAAATACAAGTCAGTCACAAAGCTGTGGAATCTGTGCATTCACAGTGTGTTTAGCTAGCCTGAACTGTCTTCAGAGCCCACTGAGAACTCCAGTACTTGCCAAAGAAAATCAGAAACCTATGGGTTAATGCTTTGTAACTTCTCCCTTATTTCCAAAGTCAACTAGCAGACACCATCAAAAACAAAATCAGGCTGCAAGGAAATTCTACCAATAAGTTTCCAGTGGTTCTGTTTGTGGCAAGAAAGAAGTAAAAAGGTATTGTAAATGTTGGTAACCTGCCAAATCCTATTAACTTCTCTGCATGGACTGCTAAGTTGTGTCTTCTCGTAGCAGCCCATATGCTGACTCTCAGATCTTGGAGACCAACTCTCCCCCATGGTTCGCCAGCATGGGATCATTCTACTGAGCCAAAATTATGGCACTCCTGGCTCACTCCATGTTTCTAGGAGAAATGTTTTATTTGCTCTTCAATACCATCTTCATTACAGCCCAAAAGTTAGACTCTCAGGGATGTGATCAGCCCACATCACTGCCACCAGATGAGTACCTGGCAAGCCCAAGCGCAACACTGAAGTAGTAACCTTACATCTGCCATAAAACCCATAGGTAATTTCACCCTGCATGCTCACAGAAATGATTAAATGACATGCCTTCAACAGCAGACCACCTCGCAGAGAAAATTGTTGATGGAAATGCAAACATGCAGAAAACTGAGCTGACTTAGTACTTGCAGGACTCCTGGCAGAGCCTCATGAGCAGGAAGTATGTTTGAGCAGCTTGTTGTGCTGATCAAACTTCAGACAGGTCCTGGCATCTGGAAAGATACAAGAACAGTTTATTTTCCATAAACCCTGAGTCACCTGTCCCAGATGGCTGATTTTGTGATAGCATTCCTCCCATACAAGTGTCTTCTCTGAGACAGCCAGTTAAAGAATTTTGTATCATATTGGACCTGCTTCCTTGTGAGCACAAAAGAGAGTCAAGCTCTGTCATTGAGGAGACAGTTATGAAATCATTCAGAATTTGTGATCAGTTTTGATGTAGAAATCTCAAGAGTTGCTCATTTGTCTGCACAAATGCAAGAGATTTTCATCCTGCTAGCACTTTTTTTTTTCATTTGTCAGATAAAGTCTCCAGCCTGGAAAGATTCCAGAGAAAGATGATCCAATGACTGGGAAGGCTGCCATATGAAGAAAGTCTGAGAGAGCTGGGTTTGGTCAACACTGAGAAGAGAAAAGCAGACCTTATCACCATGTTCCAGTATTTAAAGAATGACTAAAAAGCCTTTTTAAAAGGAGTCATGTGAAAAAGAGATAGGGGAATAGGTAAAATTTACTCGTGGGATGCTTCCAGTTGGACACAGAAGGAATATTTTCCATAATAAAAACAGTATCTATTGGAATTTTCTTCCCAGGGAAGTGTCAGACTCCCCAGTATTGGACACTTTTAAGATTTGGCTGGACAAGTGCTGGGTCATGTCTAGACTGTGTTTATGCCAGAAATGGCTGGATCATATGATCCTAGAGGTTCTTTGCAATGTGCTATTCTGTGATTGTATGATATTAAAATATATGCTTTAAAAAAATAGAAAAAATATAAGACTGTAAATGAGAGTAAATCTTACATCTCTTCAAATGCTGGGAATCTCTCCATCTGTGTGCCAAACCATTGGAAATTTGGTGTCCATTTGGTGCTTTATGAAACCAAGGTGACATCCAGAAAGAGCCCTGTATCTCCTCTCCCTGCAAGTCCTTTTCCACCCCCCGAGCAGGACATGTATCTAAACAACAGTTCCTACAGGTCAGCTGTGGCACTTGGAAATTGTGCCCTGCTGTAATGATTTCCCTGTGCAAGAAGACCATTCCCAGTGACACACTTGGCACACAGACAGAGGCTGCTCTTTGCAGCAGAACAGAAATGCCTGAAACCAATTTAAGACACTTTATTTCCTGGGCCTGCCAGTGCTAGAACAGCCCTGTGTCGGTCTTCAGAGTGGTGATCCTGTTGTTATCATCCCAATTTTCCATCACATAAATGGAGAGGTCTTAGATGAAGTATCAAAAGTTACCCATCCCTCGATCTATTGCAGAACCTTTCTTCTATAAACAATAAAATAGATCGTGGCAGACCTAGCAGGATATGGGGACTAATTGCTGAAAGATATTTTAAACTGGAGAAAGCTTTGCAGAATTTCTATTAATATTTGAAAAATACTATTTTTCCTTTCTTAATGCATCAGACTATCTGTCTTCATGTTTCCTAGTTAGAACAAAACAGTGAGATGCACAAAGCCACAATCAAATATTTTTACCTGAATTTTCTCCACCTTTCATAATTATTTTCCATTTAAGAATTCAGCCAAAAGATTTTAAAAGATATCTATAATAAGATTAAGGCTGCAGTAGTAATAGACTGACTCTCAGTTTTTTGAGAGATGCAACAAAAAAATCACAAACAATACTGTGAAAGTTCCAACATCTGGAAAAGGATTTGTGTTGCTAGCTACCATGAATAGTCTCTAATTGTACTGAGACTCTTAATACCAAGAAACGGGGGTTTTCAGCGCAGGACAGTGGGCTGCAATCAAATGCACACAGTGAATTCCAGTTCCAAGAAGTTAAAGGTGCATTGAAAAGTAATAATGAAGGGTACAATTGGAAACATTTATCAGTGATTCTGTTCCAGCATGAACCAAGCAATTGTCTGAAATCACTGGAAGCTGGTCTGTTGGCTATTCAAAATCTAGATTGAAGAGCTGATTGAGCTTGCATATAATTTTTTAACAACTTAAGCTTTCTGACTTCAAACCAATGGGAGTACATTCTGCATGATTGAGAGGAACTTTGGCTAAGTACATCCAAATTCTGCCATTATATCCTCACGGAGTCCAGATTTTGAACACTTCAAGCTTGATTTCCCATGCTGAACAGACGACAGCAACACAAGTGGAGGGCCTGGGGCCATTCTACTTGTTCTTTTTCATAATTTAACATGAAGAAGAAAAATAAAGCAAGAAATTTGGACCCAGATCCATGTGGCCTATAAAAGCTTTTGTAGTTGGGCTTTGTCAGCAGAGACTTTTGCCACATTCTCCCATATATTTTCCAAAAGTGTCATCAGGAACCTGAAATAATTACATTGCCTTTTGCCACCTGAAAATACAATTCCTTGATCATCTAATCCACTTCATATTTTCTTTTTTTGTTATAAAGATCTGTTACCTGATGAAAAAGTACAATACTATTACAATTCTTCTGTCAATTGAAAGCATCAATCTGAGCACAGTTCCTTCATAAACAATCACCTTTTAAGATTAAAAAGTGATCTCTTGTCATTAATAAAGAAACTTTCATGTAAGAGAAAGATGGAGATAATATTTGGAATGCCATCGACTGAGTATATGTTTTAACCAAGAAAAATCCAGCAATTTTCCCTGAATACCAAAAGCAATGGATATACAGGAATGGAGATTACCCAATATTGTTCATCATTTAATGGCAAAATGGGTGGATCAATCATCAAGGATTATTATCTGAAAGATGGTTCAATTTCTGCATTTTTAAAACAGGAAAGAAGGAAGGTTACCTATGGTGACAGAAAGCTTTCACTTCTTCCCAGACAGCTAAAGGCCTCCTACCACACAATTTTTCAGCTGTGATGAGTTGAGTATTGTGAATTGAAACAGAGAATAGTCTGCAGAGAGTCTGGAAAAGGCTCTCAGGAAGCCATCCCTTGACCAGAAATTCTTTCCTTCCCTTTTACCCTGTCCAGATGCAGCTGAACCCATCTTCTGGCTATGCTGGGCTAAGGTGTCCTGACAGAGGGGTTTTTAGGATGTTCAGTACCAAAGTCACCTGAAGCCTTGCAAAGTGCTCCTTCTCCTAGAAGGGCAGGCACAACACAGCCTTTATAAAAGCACCATGAAAAGCCAAATGATTAATCGATGTTTTTTCAGCCTGAAATTAAAACCTATGTCAATTGTAATGGCAGAAATATATGTTTTAAATTGGACTCAAATTGCTTTCAGCAAAAAGACATTTGAAAGCACCATGAGCAGATTGAAGTTTCCAAAAACATAACAGCTGCCAACATCAAAAATCCCTGGAGTGCAGTAGAGAACAAAAAAGCCTCCTCCATTGAATTTTGCCTGCAGAAAGCCACTGCAGCCTGGTGTAGCTGGATATGTGGAAAGAATATATTTTTAAATGAGCATTAGTATCTGAGTAGGTCGAAATACAAACATGAAAAAAGGCTTGATATTTCAAAGACTATGGAAGTGTACCATACATTTTACAATTGAATGCAGCCTAAATTACAAAGCTGCAGATTTTTGCCCTGCCAGGATTCAGTTCTACAAGTGCTTAATCAGTCACCCTAACAATAGGACAAAGCTGAGAACTGCTTTGCTTTCTTGAGGGATTATGTTGTTGGCATTATCCTGTAATGACACAACAAATTCTATAGACAAATTTTGCTGCAAAAGCAATTTCTCTCATTTTCAGCTTAAGAAAACCTGCACAGTAATTAACTTCACAGCAGTTTCATTTGGCAAAGCAATACAGCACATATAATATTCATTAATAATAGATTATGAAAACTGTAGTTAAACTATGATCAGCTAATGTAATAGCTAACAGCTATAAGTATATATAGGACTGTAAGAATATACAGGGCATGGTTCTTCACAGAAACAAAATATCTCAGTCTAACAGTGTTTGAGGGATTTTGGAAAGAACAACTCTAGTATAATTGCAAAGGACCCTCTACAAAACAGATTGCCAATGGTGCAGTGAATTCAAAATTTCAACACATACTACAGAACACTTATAAGAATAAAATCACTGATAATTTCTCCAAAAGCAAGTAATATATTTCTTCTAAAGATTTAAATGACCAGTCAATGGTTTCTTCTCAGTGATGGCTCAAATTGCAAGGAAACAGAACTGCATCATAAATAAAACCTGATCATGATGTATGACAGAATACAGAAGGAAATCACCAATGACTGTGATGAATCAAGCCTTTTGTTTCCATGATAAAGCTTTACTCTTTTACACTGTCTTTCACAATCCCCTTAATTCCAATTTGTTGTTGATTAGTGGGAAACAAAACAGAAGTCTACTAACTATGTTTGACTGTGATATGGTGAATTTTTTCCTCTCTCTTCTTTCTTTGCAGTATCAAAATTTGCTAACTAATTTCTGCCAGAAAGAGAATTTGAAGCTCAATGGACTTCCAGAATAATGCTTCAGCTTTCATATGTTAAACACCTGCAAAACCTTTTAGTCAGGAAGGAAAACAAAGGCAATAGGAATATTTTGTCCCAAGCTGTTGGTTTTTTTCAAACTGTATAACTCACCTTTCGTAATTATTCTACCCATGCAGCCTGAGTTGTGCTGGAAAATAAACTGGAAACTGCGAATTGACATGTTCTTTCTGAAAAGAAATGTTAGAAACAAGCATAAATGAACTCCAGAATGCAGAAATACATTTTGATAAGATAAAAATCTACTTTAAAGAATGTTATCTCTTTCTTCACAAGGGATCCAAGGCATGAGTCTGAATATGAGGTCAAGCTTTCTTTGGTCCATGGATAAAGCCAATACAATCTAAAATGCCTGCAGAGATACGGAGCTTACCAGCCACAAAAGCACCAATAGAGATGCCCATGCCAGCAGATCGTTTCTTCCATGTCCCAAACCTGCACAGACTGGCAATATTATACAAGATCTATAGGAGAGAGATGCATTTAAATGATAACCTATATAATGTAGATCTATAAGACAGCCATGAATATAGGTGGTAGCACTTTTGGATGAGGTGAATGACCAGCCCCCCTTGGCTGGGAGCAGGATCCAGCTACCAACACCACAGTGTGTCCAAGATGTCACAGGACATCCAAGACACTTCCACAGGACATGAGGTAGGACTCACAAGGCATCTTTTCTTCCTAGAGAGGCTGCTCAAGCCCAGGCAGCAAATCTCACAAAATTACGTAGCACAGTTGCTGTTACAAGGCAGCTGAATCCCACACCAGAATCTTCAAGCAGGAGTTTGGACAACTGGAAGACTTGTGGACAACTAAAATCAGGAGGTTCTGTTTTGAATTAAATCCCAACATAAAGGTCCGCATGGGAACCCAACTTCCCCAAGTTTCAAATAAACTCAAAGGGTTCTAATTCATAATATAAATTTATCACCAGAGTCCCAAATAATTAACCAAAATGTTCATAATTAATTAATTTAAACCTCCAAAACTTCTCTCTTGCATTCAATGCCAACTGTGTATCTTATCAAAGAGAATCATCTCTGTCCCCACCTGTGCATTAGCAACTGGACTTGAAAGGAGAACTTCTATCTGCTGAAAGAAGTTCATAATTCACACATAGATTTAACCAGGATTTTTGTCAGTCTTTTCTAATGAAATAAACAAACAAGCAAACAAAATAGACTGATATTTATTCCTTTATCAATATATTGACTGAACTTGACTGGATTCTTCTTCTTCACCCCCAAAATCAACTGCCACGTGATTTGCATTAAAAGCAAAAAAATCGAATAGACTATTAATGAAAAGAGAACAGAATGAAAGGCTATCGCATAGCCAAGACCAGCAACATGTTGAGAAGCAAGAGGTAGTTCTACTAAGTGCAAGGATAACATTTATTCAGTCTTATCTAAAGACAGCATTCATTTCTTTTCAAACTTCCAAAATTAAATCATTCACTGTTTGAATGAAAGAGCTGATCAAGAGTTTCCCAGCTTCAAAATATGATGGACAAGCAAAGATTTTATATTTGCAACTGCCAGCTACACTAAGATGTTTGATAGTACTCAAAAATGTCAGTGATAATTTATACACAGTTGTTGGAAGGGGGTTGTTGTAGATTTCTAAACTTTCAGTCTTAAATGCAGCAATTTTTTGTGAGCTTTACATGAAATAAAATCACATTCATAACTTGTGTGAGGGTTTTGGGATTCAGTGTTTCCAGGTACTCCTCCCCTCCCAAAATCAGGTACTAACTTAGGTACAGTTTCAGGTGTTTTTTTCCCAAACTTTTCAATAACACAAATATTCTTCTTCTCTACTAAGTAAAGCAGTCTATAAATATTTCATTCTGTTAAGTCAGTTATGATCTCAAGTTGAAAGACCCTGTCACTTTTATTTGTGCATCCTCTCTTTTTCTACATATACATGGAGTTATGTAATTATTTTTCCTGAGAAAAGAACAGTTGGCCTTCAGCTGTTTCTCTCTCTTCGAAGCGTATTTGCACATTTCATAAGCACATGAAGTTGAGGGTTTTAGCACAGTACATAATCCCTTTCAGTTCTGAGTATTACTAAACTCTGAAAAAAAGGTGATGGGGTTTTAGCTTATCACATGTCTTTCAAAAATAGCTCAGTATAAAAATACCTGTTATTGTTGGACTACATCATTGGAAAGGCTGTCCCCTATGCAGATGGAAAGACCAGATCAAACAAGCTAAAGTTAACTTTTCCAAAGCTGAGTGACCAATTATCCATGGGCCTCTGTGTGCCCAGTGTGCAGAAACTAAACAGGCCCACTGTGAAAAAGTAAGAGCAACCAGAGACACAAACATAATGCCCATTTCTGTTCTATCATCCTGATGCCCTTAAAAGTAGAGTTCTTTAGTGATCAGAGGAAAGGACAGAGAGTAGCTATAATTTTGGATTGCTTACCACCTGTATGCAAGAACACAGATGTCAATCAACAGAGGTATTTACTGGGATACAGAATATTGCCTCAGCTGAGCAGATCCAGACACGCATTTAACACTTCATGCAGGTTGTAGTGCTAACAGGATTCTGAGGAAGAAGATACTGCCAGCCCTGCACAGAAATAGCAGAATTTTGTGCAGGCACTGGCTAGCCAAGCCATAAACATTTGACAGAAACACAGTTTGGAGCAATTTGATCTTCTCTTTGGAGATGGACAGTGCTGGACTTTCTCAATCCATTTTGCTCCCCAGTTTGGCAATATGTACATCTCATCACACCCCCAGCCTGATGTCTCTAGGCATTTTCAGTCGTGAGCTCATACTGAAAAGTTTCTGTATATTCCATATTCAGTGCCACTTAGTGGCAGTGTGACTAGATGGGTGAGACCCAGGTACTTTGAGTAACCCCAGGGCAGTCCAGGAAATTGGTGCCTGATGAAACAAGTGCGTCCCTAATGGTTTACTATTCTGGTGTCCATGTGCTGGTGTGAGAGTGGCCCAAGCTATTGAGCACCTTTTGAAATACACAGTTCTGCACAGACCTGGAACTGCTGTGAAAAGGACAGGATCCTTTCATGTACAATGTTTATCCAGACATAATACTGTTCCTGCAAAAACTAGATTGAGTGTAGCCATACACATCAAATTTGCTTCTTGGGGCATGCACAGATGAGCAGATGCCAGGAACACTTGCTACTAAATAGCAGGTTTCAAGTCATATATTTGAACTCTTGAGGAAGTTTTTTGACATCCTAAAGGCAGCCTGGTTGTTGTCTTCTAGCATTTTCCAACATGTGATTAAGATATTTATAACATGTTCCAAAGCTTCACTGAAATTCTTGGAAGACCTTACATTAACCAGGAATGCATCATCAAAATTGATATGTTGGTCATCAACATCTGCAGCTTCCTGAAACCGTGTGTCCTAAGCTTCTTGCCATCTCAGTGCAATAGAAATGGCATCATGCCTGGGGAACTGGAAAGAGTATAAAATGCCACTGCTGAATTGAATGTTCAATTGTTTTTTAAAATCATCAAAGGCATGCCTGTGCTAGTTATCCCAGATGGCCACAAGGTCTCTTTTATGTAGTTCATAAAGAACTCATTCCTCTGAGGAAACAGAAGGTCATAGTTTCCCACACACTATTGCCTTATCAGAGATCCACAGAAATTTGGATGTACTAGTGAACAGCAGCACTTCATTTACACATTTTGTCTTGTCTCTACTATCACATTTCTCAATCACATATCCAAACTACCAAGACAAGATTTCTCATACCAAGTGTTTTGCTGCCTTTGACTTTAGACTTGCAGCTGCATTTATGTCAAACCTTTTTTCAACATTGCATTACATTATTTTTTTCCTGATAAAAATAATGAACATCATGAGTACTAAATTTCAGTCCTATCAGCATTTCAAGAGTTTCATATGTTTTATATTGAACAGCTTCTTCCTGCTCTTGTGATAATGAGTGACAAATAGTAAAGGAATCACTGAATTAAATCTAGTCATTTTGATCTGATCAGGGCAGGCTAAAATTAGGAAGAATATGTCATCTGTGTCTACTCAGAAACTTTGGTCTATCTACTGTCAATCTACTCACCTATCATCAGAGGATGTCTCCTCCCCTAGGGTGCAAGCAAAACTTTCTAGCTTGCTTTGTTTTTATTGCATGCAACCATACTATATGCAAATATTGATTTGTCAGATAGTTCATCTTATGCCATACTTGCTCTCCATCTCAGTACAGATTTCCTTGCTTTTGACTGTGACCTCCTTAGGACAATTCTCCCTCTTCTAACAAAATCTGTGTTAGCTATATTTGAAAAAGGCATCTGTGATTACCATCATCTTACCTTCCTCTTATATTTTGTGAGGTTTCATTTGTGCATCTCTTTCTCTTCTGTCTTCAGTAATTGTGCTCATATAATCCTAAACTTCCTTGCAGGACAGAGGATGTGGAGCAGATTTCAAGAGGTATCCTTCCAAAGAGTCTTTCATCTGGGTTATTTGCATCCAGTATTACTCTGCACTTTTCTTAATAAGCATTATTAGGAATTATTCTTTCTTTCCTGCTGCCTGAAGAAGCTGGGTGTGCATCCAACAGATATCATATTTCAGGTTTATGTGCCCTCAGAAGGACACATAAATTATCTGCTGATTAGGCACTTTCAGACCTTGTCTGCCCATTCCAGGAATGAGACTGCCTGTACTAGCAGCATTAAAGCCATAAAGACAGAACTGTTAAACAGTTTGGGAGAAAACAAATGAGTAGAATTTCACAAAAAAATACCTCTCTGGCACTCCCAGTTTTTACTCTCCAGTACTGACTCTAAGTAAGTTTCATTCTTCCATCTGTCTATATATGCTCTATGTGAAGCTTGGGAGAACTTAGACTAAGTCAGTGTTGCAATAGTCAGATGCATCTGTTGGTGAGAGACCACTAATCTTTTCACATTTCTGTGTCTGCCTAAGAAGAGTTTCTTGACCCATGCTTCAGGAGCCCTTCTGGAATATGACATTGTATTCAGAAATCCTAGCACTAAAAATACTTTTTATTCCACTTCAAAAGCCAGAAAACATGAAAAGACTAATTGAAGGGCATGGAGATTTCGAAGTCTGGTGCCATTCCATGTTGTCAGCAAAGTTAAGCCAAACATTTATTTTCTAAGATCCTTACCACAGTTAAAACAGCATCTTATAATTTGGGGGATTTAACACAGAAAACAACACATGGCATTTGATAATAAAAACACAACATACTGAAGTAAAATGGCCACTATATAGGATGAATTTATCCATCACTGTTCATTTAATAAGTTTTGATTCATTTTCCTGGCTACAAAGGGGACTTATTATTCCTCTGTTATGTACAAATTTTATAATTTGGAGGATAATACATTGCAAACCTCTGAAACTCTGTGTTCTCTTGAAGACATCCTAAGCAAACTAATGATTTTCATTTCAGACTATTTCACTCTGAACTTTCATAGCTATGAGGGCTTTATAATGATCACAAAATGCTTACCCAAGCAAAATAAAACTGAAAGTCATCTAAAGTACCCAGAAGTCTACTATACAACCCTTGAAACTGTGTGGGGGTTTTTTCAGCATTTTGTTGGCTTAATGCAACTGTGTAACCATTTTTTTTTCTTTTATCCAAACTCACACTACCATTAGCAACAGAAAAATTACATATTTTCAGGTGCAGAAAGCAAGGTACTCCTCTTTCTCTAGCTAGTCAAAGTCACCTTCATTTCTATTTTTAGGCCAAAATCTGTAGCAAAATTTGTCATGTGCTTCACTACATACACATGCTACTTGTATGTCATTGCAAAACAGAAATCAGTTTACAAATTCTAATTTTTGCTTTATTACCAAATTCTCATTTCTGATTTCCTAATGTTTTTGAAGAAAAGTTATCTTTCAAATTTTATCATTTTTACCAGGCTTTTTTTTACTCAAATCCTTCCATAAATTTGTTTTCTAGCTGCATGTTTAATTGTGGCTTGCGGGGCTTTTTAAAATGTAAATATTTTTAAATATTCTTTCTTATACATTGCAGTTAAAGGGCACCATTACATATTTCTAAACTCTGAAACAGTGTGTGTTCTTATGGCGACAATTTTACATCAGGAATAAATCATGAAAAACTGAATAAACCTTTGATATACAAATTAGGTCATAAAAATAATGACAAAGAAGACAATCTAATTCACACACACACAAAATTGTTCAAAACATAACCTATCATACTCTGAACCTTTAAACAAACCTGTTAACATAAAGGTTAATGACTGTGAGTTCTTTAGATATGTGCAGTTTCCAGGTTTGTTATTATACAGCAATAGCAACAATTCATAGACAAGCAATACCTGAGATGTTATTACAGTTGTTAAGCTTAATTGCTTCCAATCCTTGTCAAAGGCAATTCAACACATGCTCAACACAAAAATATGTATTGGACACTAATATTGTTTCAAAAATAGGTTCCATGTCCAGATAAATTATTTGTGAGCATGCTGCAAAAACTGGATTTGTGAGTGTTACCCCAGTGTAGAAAAGCTATATTAAGCCTTTAAATATTTCACATTAAATGCTTATGAAGATAACAGTGACAAAATAAGAGGTCACAACTTCAGTGTCCAAGCTATTTCTTCGTAAAGATGTCTAAATACACATGAAGAACAACTCCTTTACATGACATCTGTGATTATTCCTTTCTAAAATAAATTTATCTGAACTCTTTTCTGAGTTGATAACTATGGAAACAAAATCCTAAAGCTGAAAAATAATATAAGAAGGACAATAAAATGACCTTTCTAACATGCATATGGCAGAAAGGAGAGATGCTGAAGTGAAGACAGAACAAAGAAAGGAGACAGCATCAAGTAAACATTCTGAACAAATCAGCCATTAAAACCACTACTGAAAATGCTGTTGTTTTGTTTTCCCTCCAGCGTAAAATTTCCCTCCTGAAATATGCTGTCTTCTATGTAGTACAATTTCTAAAACCTATACACAATAATTTGCTTGGCAGTCACAATTTAGTGATCCATTAAAGACTTATCTTTAGGCTCCAGCTCCCTGAACCCATCAATCAGAGCCAAAGCAATAAAAGCTTGCTGAGGGCAGAAGATATGGGGCTCATTTTGAGAGCAGCTGAGCACCCTCAACTGTCAAAGTCATAGGTACAGGTCCCCAGCACAATAAAAAAACCCTACTTCCCACATTCTGTGTGTTGGTTTCCTTGACCTGCAATGTCACTGAGCACAGAAAACCTGCTTTAGTGTATTTCTCAGTAAGTCAGCTCTCAAATTTCCACGAGTAATATGCATGCCGGTGTGTTAGGATCAGAATTCAACAGTGGTAACATATTTTGCTTGGTCACAGTAAAGAATTTCCTAAAACTACAGTAGGCAAGGAAAGAGCAAAGAGGAGACAATAAAGTTGTGCTATCATGACAAGGAGTGTCAAGGAGAAGCTGGACAGTCACTTCTCTTGCCACTGAACCAACATCCTTCTAGGGGGAGTAGCTGCCAATGATCCATGAAGAAACTCTCTTCAACAGCATTGAAACTGTGTTTTAATGTGTTTTAACTGTGCAGTGGGTTTACTGCAGGGTCTGAATTTTTATTAGGGAGAGTTAGAATGACAGTACTTTCATTTGCACTTCAAATGTCTTTCTCTTCTCCATAGATTTAGACCTGTTTATTATATGAAGGATATTGACTTAAACTAGTTTGGACGTATGACCTAAAATTCAGATCCAGAACAAAGAACTGCTGATCAGAGTTTGAAAGTTTCTGAATTGGCAATTTTATTCCATACATGCATGGTTCTGGATGACCCCAGGTAAGAACTGACCAAGCTGAATGCATTTTACCAAGCTACAGGTGCTACACTTAGGCTGAAGATCTGCTCTGGTCAAATAGCAAACTTTTCTGAACAAGAAGCTGGGATGTGATTTCCAAGACTCCTAAGATGCGTACAAGATAACAGTGTTGCCAGCTCCCCCACTGTTGCTATTTATCTTCTGATAATAGTATTTTTCTTCAAGCTCCAGTTCCTGAAATGAATGTCTCAGTTTTCATTTAAAAAAAAACCAAACAAAAAACAAACAAACAAAAAAAACCACACCTCTTCAGATTTCTAGCTCTTTCTGTTGCAAAGAAAAGTTGGAAAATGAGACTTCAGAAGACCTGAACATTTTAGAAAGCCCAAAACAAATATTATTACTTGGAGGTGTTTTATTTGGATTAAATAAATTTACTAAAAATTAATCTGGGGAATCTGATTCCCTGTTTGTTAATGCACAAGAATGGTAATGATGAGAAATACGCTAAGTCCCTAATGCAGGCCAGTGGGACACCAGGAGAGATGCAGAAGATATTTTGGGCTTTTCTCTGCAGTAGCTTTAAACTAGTCAGTAAAAATTGTCACTGGGAAGGAAGACAGTTGCTGTGACTTGCCTTCTTTATGTTTTATTTTCCTTTCAGAGCAAGGCCTGTATGAAGAGCTTGCATCATATATGTAAGCAGTATAGCCCTAGCTGGAGACCACCTGGAACACAGCTAACACATGTGGAGAGGGCTGCAAAGGTACATAAAGTCATAATCAATTTATTACCAACCAGCAGAAATATAAAGACACCAAACTCAAGACAAGAAATTTTTTGGTCTCTTGGATAGCAAATGCCAAGGTAACAAGAAGAGTGAAGTGAAAATTCCTGTGGATAAGAAGAAATGTGATTTAATTTGCGTCACTAAAGTTAAAAAAGAATAATTCTTATGATTAGAATGGTAAAATCATTGGGATAGGTCTGAGGAAAAAATGTGTCAGTGCTACATGAATATGTTGTGCTACACCAAAGAGAAAGCATTTCTTCTGGAGTAAATGAGGACACTGAGCAGCAGGTTCTGATACCTGTTGATGAATTTATGTGTTGAGGAAGGTCAAGACACTCTAATTAACAGGGTGTGTTACAGACCACAAAACAGACTTGTTAAAGAGGATAAGTCTATCCCCCATAGTGAGAAAAAATAAAAGCTGTGTACAGAGGATAATTTTTGGACAGGAGACCACAAGCAGCCAATGGCAAACAGGATTAGAGCTGTTCACAGGTACAGAGGATAATGGCCCAGCACAAACTCCAACACAGAACTTACACAGATGGGGTTTGTTTCACCTGAATCGATGGACTGAAGGGATGAATTGGTCACATGCCTGTGGTAGGAGCTGTTGTCTCTTACTAGATGTCAAACTGAGTTAAGACTACTTAGGGCACCACTGTCTCTTTGTTAGAAGTTCATCCAGATGAATCCTGAAATTATTACAGATCACCAATTGATTTCAACAGTAAGAAAGAGTACAAGTCAAGTTTTTGGTGAAATCAAAGCATTTGTTTATTTTGTTTTATCTTAACTCACCGTGTCAAAATACAGCTGCCCCTCTGGAAGAGTGTTTAGAGAAGAACCACCTCATTATGCCTGTACTATGTGCCCCAATGTCAGTTGTGCCTTTGTTAAATCTTTTCAGTATCACCTGGAACATGCAGGCAGTGTGCATGGCCCCACAGAAAACATTGGAAGACAGAAACAGAGTGTGACATTTTGAAATTGTGGCTATTTATAATCAAACCAGAGCAGGGGAGAAAAGTGAGGCAGAGTGCAAAACTCAGCGTCAGATAACACCTAGGGATCTATGGATGCTCCTGGGAGAAATACCTTGATCAGACGGGTCTGACAAACCTGTGACACGTCCCTAAATCTGTATATGCTGTTGATGTCAATGTGAGGTGAACAGGGCTTGAATCTCATGCCATCAGCCCTATATGCTTCTTTCTGATACCAGCAGGAGAGCCTGAGAGAGGCAGCTGGGCCATGGTTCTGTGCCATAATACAGAACTTTTCCAGTCCTGTCCAAGGATAAACTGAATCTGTGTTGCAGTAAAAAGGCTCTTTTACTTATCTGGAAAGTCCATAGCACATTCACATACAATCACTAGAGACATATTCTGTTGGGGTGGTCTCATAGATCTCCCAGCCTTGGTTTATGCAGAATTAAAATCTTCATTCTTAAGCAGCATTTTAAAAAGAAAACTACACTGACTCGTTTTTTTCTGGATATATATAGTTCTGAAATAGGTGGGCACGGCATTCCTTTTTTTGTCTTCTTCTATTCAGATTGCAATAAGAAATGTCTATGAAACTGTGGAAGCCATAAACCAGCTTATCCTAAACCATTTGGGATTTTATTTTGCCAATTTGTATTCTTAAGTACCACCTCCAGGCAGAAATTTGAGAAGAATGCTTTGTGTTTGGTTTATTTTGTCACAAGGTAGATATAGATTGAGTTTTTTAAATGTACTTATCTTATTTCCATAATACCATTCCCTTTAATGTGCCCAAACTGGAATTGCCCCAAAAAACACAGAAGTATGAGAATTAAAAACCATCAGTAACAGGAAGAGACAGTGAAAAAAAAATTATCTGCCAGTTACAAGGTTCTGGGGAATGCTGGAGAATTCACACAGAAATTCACAGTCATTAACTCATTCCTCTGCCATAAGTGCATTTGATGAAGCTCCAAGAAGTATGTCAAGGTCACGTTTACCCAATTCTAATGAAGCAAAGCAAAAGTCACAATTTGTTAACTATCCACTGGGAACAAAAGTGTAATTTTTTTTTTTAACAGCTACAGCTAAGTAATTAAAAAGGCAAATGTGTTCCATATTGCAAGAGTGTTACTATATTAGATAAGGGAATGGTTCATGACCATGTGACACTGTTAATATGACCAAAATTATCTGGTCTCCTAAATTGCAATATTTCCCTTAGCAGAATGTTAATTTCAGGTTAGTAATTTTAAGTGCACTAGTATCTGACTGCTTAAAATTTCATTTCATGTCTTTTTTAAGTTGCTCCTCTTTGAATTTACTTTCCTCCTACTCAGGGTTCTGTTTATTTAATTGGGAGTTACTTATGCCAGATTGTGTACCGACTCCCCATGATTTTTTAAACAAGCAAGTTTTTTCAAACACACCATACTGTGGAAAGAGTCACTATAAATAACAGAAAGAATTTAAAATCCAGTCTCCCTTGAATGGAGGATCTCTCTCTTCAAGATGCAACATGACCTAATAGTTCCATGGCACCACATGTTTTCCTTTGATTCTGTCACCCTTCCTCAGGCTGATTAAAGGTGTCTTTTGTAAGCAGTGCCACTGAAATCAGTGTAAGAGGAAAAGAATCCATTTTATTTAGTCATCTGTTTTCCACAACCATAACATGGCCAATTTATCCAGTGTGGAAATACAGTAGGAGAGAGTAATTACGTAATTTCTCCTTTTCTATTAGTTTTGCTACAAAAAATTACGAAATTGTCTTACTTCTTCCCCATTAAAGACAGTATTTGCATTATAATTATTTTCTTTACCAAAAGTTTTTTTTCTTGGTAACTAAAACCTTTACCACAAACTCCAAAGAATGACCAGCAAAGCAACCAAATAGTTAACAATGATGATTAAACCAGGAGCACTTACCTTTAGCAGCCATACAATGGTACCTAAAGTACCTCAGTTTTTCCTAATGAAGTGTAGGTTAAAAATTCAGGGAAGGCAGGTGACAAAGAGAGAGAACTGACAGAGAATGTCAGTGGTGAAGGGAGAAAATTTGGCACCAATTTTTCTAAGACAAAATGTTTCCTGAACTCCCAGGAAAGCTGAACTGAAGAATATGCAAGATTTTTTGATGAAGATTTTTACTGATCATCTATTTATTACTGTTAATGAGGTACTGTTTTGGTACCCACCAGGTGCATGTGCACGTGCAGGAAGCAGCAAAGGTGACAGCAATGTATCTTTCTAGCTGGTGATGTGACCTGCCATTTTGTACTCTCAACCTTTTAACATCTCAGTTAACATATTAGCTGAAGTATTGCTGGCCTTCCTTAATAACCCAGATCCCCCAGGGGTTGGCACCCCCTGTAACCACCTCCTGCCTTGCTATAGCATGCTCTAATGCAACACTGAACAAACTGCTCCAGGAATCGTGTGAAGGAGCTGTGATACCCCCCCTTAAACTATGTCAACATCTTCTGACAGAGATCTCCTCAGAATAAAAGATCTCACTTGAGTAACGAACTAAAATCACTAAAGACAGGAGAATGTAAGTAAATGGTCACAAATTAATCTTGTGTGTTTTACCAGGAGCAGTAATGACTGCGATGCTGTGTCTGATGTCTTTGTTACTCAAGCTCAGTTTCAGTAGGCACAAAAAGTGAGAATGAAAGTTAGAGAAGAAAGCACAAAAAATTATTCTCTCCCAGAATCTAGATGACTTTTCATTGTGGCTGAATCCTCATGTAAGGAGCAAAGAGGATTTTTTAACATTTTCTATAAAGTGTATTTGCATTTGGAGTTGTTTTCAAGACAAAATAAATAAGAGCTGTTTAAATAATAGAAGTTAAACCCACAAAATGGCATGGATATTCTTTGGTGTATGATTCTAATTCATAAAGAAAACTGATGAATTCACTGATTTTTTGAAACTTAACATATGTTCAAATACTCTCTGTTTAGTATAAGCACTATTGCTCTGAGTTCTGTATAAGCACTATGAATTGCTCTGTACTTCCAGATAATTATATGGGTCATTCTGACAATAGCAACTGAAATAATTAATGGCAATCACAATATACCATCTACCAGATATTGTAGCAGACAGATGTGTTCCTAAAGATTAAAGAAATAGGTGTTGTTTCTTCAACAGCATATTAGATATACAGGCAGTGTTTCCAGTTTAAATCATAGTCTCAGTGATTTTTCTTACTGTAGCATTTCTAAAAAAAAAGGTATAAATGAAAGGTTTTACTGGCACAGAAGAGAAGAGAGAGTCAAAAATGCATGCTGATTTTAAAACATTGAAGGTACAGGTGAAATCAGTTCTCCTCATGAATGGCAGGATCTGCAAAAGTGGTTTTGATTACTGTTTTGAGTGGTAGTAATAATGGCAAGATTTAGATAACTGTAAAAGAGAGAAAACAACTCCATAATCGGTTGACCATTATTAAATATCCATTGAAGAAGTAAACAAATTTTCTGTCACTGTTGGACACGAAATGAGTCACACAGACACTGTTCGAGTTGTGGTGAAAGAAAGAGAGTAGTTTATTTGTCCTTTCAGTATTTATAGATTTCTGACCACGACCAGGGATTGTATAGTCAGGTTAACACCTTCCCAGCCACACTGGCCATGAGAGACATCCATCAAAAGGCACATCTTTAATGGAAAGTATAAACACCTATGTTTATAGTTACTTTCCTGGGAAAGTGGCTAGAACTTGTAGAAAAACAATGTCAAAGGCCTGATTCTCAGGGAGAAAATTTTGCTCTTTAAGAACAAGTTCAAATTGGCTGCACTACCAATATCACAGCGTTTGGAATTCTCAGTTGATAAATGGAGGATTAAAGGTATCCGTAAAACATTATCTTTGTTAATTCAGATGCACTTAATGCATCTCGGTCCTCTGATTTTATTTGAAGGAACTGAATAACAGAAACTTGCTGCTCTATCTTGTGAAAGTCACAGTCTGGGGGGCACTAAAATAGGGTACATACCGTCAGAACAAACTACCAAAACAACTTTTATAAAGAATATGAGCAAGAATAAATTTGCTTTGCAAACCTATATCTGAGTAAGCTGCAATACCTCCTTTACTAGCTACCCACATTTTCCTATTTCAGTAGAAAAAGAAAGGTCTCATATTATTGTGAGGTCATGATTGTGAAGAACTTTTTTGTTTGTTTTTGGTTTCAACTGCTGTAAAAAAATATGACTGAACAGTAGGCAAAAAATGTCATTGTATGATCAGACCTGGAGCCTCCACAAAATATATTCATGATTAAAATTGCTACTTATTGCAACAGATGCATAACTGATTCTGAAACCCTTCACAGCCTTTGAACCTCAGAAATTCTGAAGGCTTTTGAAGAGACACAGCTCTGTTTTATAGGTTGTTTGTTGCAAGCTAGGTTAGAATCTTACAGGAAGTATCTTTGGTATTTTGTGTACACAAAAATATATGCGGCCCTTCATTGTGCACTTTCAAAGGTCTCTGAGAAGGTGGTTAATCTTTGTTAAAGCTCTTGAGCATTAGAGGCTAATAGAGGCTGGTGAGTATTGCAGAGTAGTTATTAACCTCATTGGGATCCAGTAACAAGATTTTCACTGTATCTGGTTCATATAGTGAGTTCTTCTCTAAGAAAGTACATTATTAATAGGCAGAAGAGTGTGCTGGCATCATCCAGTCCTCATGACAGACAGGGAGAATTTCAACACCATATGCTTTCAGCTGCAAAATGCCTTTTACTTCTGAGTTAAAAGTGCCCCATAAAATTAAAATTATCTTCCTGCAGAACTCAAAGTCATTTGCAAGTCTGCTTCTTTTAAACAAGCTCAGAAGTAAGATTAATGGAGTAATGAAATTAACTCTTCTCCAGACCAGCTTTATATTCTGGCTCTTCCAGCAGGTTCTGGATTTCCTTGACTCCTATGCAAATATATATTCACAGGACTCAAGTCAAAATTGTTTATCATCTTCCCTATAGCAAACACTAGTTGTCTCTTGCTATAGCAGCATTGTTCTTTTTGTGACATCTGGAGATTAGACAAAGTCAAACATTGTTTTAAAAAAGCCAATACAATGCTTAGCTTTACTCTTTTTTCACTCTTTCTTCAATTACTTCATGTCACTTAGCCTGAAGAATTAAAACATATCCTAAAATATACCTGAGAAAAATGGTGGTTTCATGTTGTATCACAAGATTTTGCTATCAGCCTTGTTCTAATTACCCAAACATTGCAGACAGACTGAAATCCTCCACCCTGTCCAGAGGTGATTCTACAGAAAGGCACAATTCACTTGTACAGTGCACTCATGTGATCTACTATTGTTCCTTTGGTAATGAGGAATCAGTGGTAAATCAATTAAAAGTGCTAAAGTTATTGGCAGACTAAAAAGTCAGTACTGACAAATGTGGCAAATTGAGAAACCCCTTTTGGTATCAAAGCAAGAGGGATGGTTTAGTGGAGGTCTAACCAATGGTTGAAAATTACTGCAGAGAAGGCCAAGGGCAAAGTCATTCTATGAGTGCAGCCCACATGTTAATTCTCACTCTTTTAAGAAACCAGTAAGGGATGTACACCAAAAATGTGCTGCAATGTTTAACAGAGGAATAAACAATGCAAATGCAGACTTCTGAAATATGATATGTCTACATTTTTATAGATTTATTTATGTTTCTCACTGTATTTTTCATGGCAGGGATGGCAGAATATCAATAACTTAGATATGTTTATTTTTTTTATACTGGGTTTACATGAGAAGCCCACAATAACTGAAAAAAAAACTATGAAAACCTATCATTCAAGCTGTATTACCCAGGACATTTTGTACCTTTCCAAAGTGGTCTGAGCAGGGCAATACAGAACCAGGGATGGATTGTAATTTCTTTTCTCTGACTGACACAAAAAGCTTGCAGTGGGAAGGAAATTGTGTTGTGAATCACACACCATCAAATGATTGTGGCATACAATGGGCTCCATATATCACCAGCAATATTTAAAACAAACAGATTTCATAGCATTATCAGCCCATCAGGAAGTGATTCAGCTCCAGAAAGTCTTAATTTTTATTTGGAAAACCCTGCCAAAAGGGCTTTGTCTTTCTCTTCCATTGCAGCAGGCTCAGCTGCCTGCAATGTATTACACAACTGTTTCATTTAAGCCCAACTGAGCTTTGCTACCAGAGCTATATTCAGAAACACTACTTCAGCCTAAAACTGAATGAAAATCTATTTTCACCTGTTATACTGAGTACATTTGCTTCTTCACTGGGGTAAGACTATCACAGACACACAGGGCTTAAACGTATTATTGATTTTTAGAAATTAAAGCCAGTTTCACATAGCTCGGGGCTTCAATGAGTCATAAAACTCCATCAACAGTAAGTTCAGACTCTTTTTGTTCCTGGAAGATATGGATGGGTTCATGTGAACTGACAGGTGGAAATGTATTCAGTGTGAAAACTTCTGAAGGAATTTTTGAAGTACGACTTAGAAGAGAGAGGTTGATTTTAACTAACCTACAACCAGCTGAGTAGAGAGACCAATTTGTGGAGAAATGAGGTCATCACATTAGGGAAGTGTGAGATTCAAACCTGCAGATGTTCATGCTGAATGCCTAACTGAACCTCTGGAGTCCTCAAATCTCTGCTTTAAAAATGTATTTTTTGGATTTTTTCTTATTACATTTCCATCTCATAGTAATGCAGAAAATGCTCAGACCACAATCTCCAGTTCCATCTTTTTTTATCCTTCTTGTTTCAGGATATCTAAAGATGCTAAGGTGAAAACCTGATTTTAAAATAAAATAAAAAAATTAAAATAAAAAAAAACTTACAGAAATAAAACCATGCATTTTGTGTATGAATAAGTATATTTTGTGTATTGAATAAGAACAAGTATCTTGAATTTGTTTGTGGTGTTTCTATCACATGCCTTCCTTTAGCAGATAGATATTCCATTGAATACAACTATCTAAAAAAAGCCATTAGTTGTCTCACAAAAAATATGTACCAGATCATGCTCCAAGTCAAACATGCTCAGATATGGAAAATGTCTGTTCCCTAATATATCAGTAAGTAAAAGCTATAAATGCTACAACCAAAATAGTTATTACTCAGACATAGGCCACCGACTCTGTGTCCCAGTCTAAATCAAGAAATTATCAGGTATTCTGATAATAGGAAAATGCACAAAGTTATCCAGCAAAGAGTAAAGAAGAACCCCCAGAATGTTTTTTTCTAGAATTCTTTGTAGATGTTTGCCTCCCATCTCCAACAGCGCACGTGACCAAGCCGTGAGCAGCCGTGAGTTCCTCCAGGAGAATGCTCTGGGAAATTATGTTAAAGGCTTTACTAAAGCCCAGGTAGGCAACATCCATAGCCTTTCCCTCATCCACTAAGCAGGTTATCTTGTCATAGAAGGAGATCAAATAAGTAAAGAAGGGCCTGTGTTTCATGAACTCTGGTTGTCCTGTACACACCACATGATGGCACTTGGAATGATCTGCTCATGATTGCACTCAGAATGATCCTTCCCCAGCGTCAAGGTCAGGCTGACAGGTCTGTAGTTCCTTGGGTGCTTCTTCCAACCCACTTTATGGATGGGTGTCACGCTGTCTAACCTCCAATCACTTGGAACTCCCCAGTTAACCAGGATTGCTGGTAAATGATGGAAAGTGGCTGACAACATCTGTCAGCTTCCTTAGTGCCTTTAAGTGGATGCCATCCAGCCCCACAGACTTCTGTGTGTTTAGGTGGTGTAGCAGGTCACTGATAATTTTCACTTGGATCATGGGGGCCTCCTTCTGCTCCCCATCCCTGTCTTCCAGCTCAGAGGCCTGGTATCCAGCTCTTACTATTAAAGACTGAGGCAAAGAAGGTGTGAAGTATGGCAGCCTTTTTCTCATCCTTTTTCACTGTGTTTCACCCCACATTCAATCAAAGACAGAGATACTCCTTAGTGTTCCTTCTGTTGCTGATATATTTATTATTTATTAATAAGATATTATTTATTGTCTTTTACAGCAGTAAATAGAGTTCTAGTTGGGCTTTGACCCTTCCATTTTTCTTCCAGCATAACCTCATGACAGCCTTGTAGTCCTCCCGAGTTTCCTGCCTCTTCTTCCAAAGGGCACAAACTCTCTTTTTGCCACTGAGTTCCAGCCAAAGCTCTCTGTTCAGCAGGTTTTCTACCCAACCCTAATGTTTAATTCTTCTACCTTTCAGACAGAGACCATTCACAAGACCTTAAAAACTGAGTTTTCTCTTTTCCCTTATTATACTTTAACAATCTGTATAATCAATGGATCTAAGATCATCTGTTAAAAGGCATTCATGGGACAGCAGGTCCAGGTTACAGTTTCAAAAACTCTCCACTCGTATGAGTGATTTGCACACCAGTATAAATCACTGCTTTCTCAGCAAGTACATTCCTGTAAACTAATATTAATGTCAAATTTATACTCGTGAAAGCATGCAGACTGAAAAGAGAAGTGACAGGCATTGATTTAATTTCTTGTCATGCATATATTTGCATAGTATTTACAGATTAATAAATGAGACATACCTTGTGTAAATCAATAGCTACCCTGTCTGTATAGTGTAAACCTCATTATTCATGGTCTTATGTTGAATGAAACATTAAAGATACAAGTAAAACTACTATGAATTGCTTTGAAGGGCATAAGGAAGGTCATTGACTTAGAAAGCTAGAACAGGGATGTACATGATTTCACAAATTTCACTCTCCGACCTTTCCTTGGTTCTTTCATAGTTTTTCATCTGTCAAACACAGACAAACGCATCTCAAGGGGTCATCATGAGAGGTTACCAGTTAGTGTTTGCAAATGTCTGAGAAAAAGACTAATATTTTACAGGCACGGATGCCTTCGAGTTTACAGCATCATTAGGCTATTCCCTGACCTTGTAAGTCCATATGAAGCAATTGCTTCATTTCAAAGAAGGGAGGCAACATGACAAATAGAGGACAGCATTTACTACCTGTCTCCCCATAGAATTTTATCACCATACATTGATATCATGGTTAATTTGTGATTACTGATGTAATTTAAGATTAAGACAACACAGTTTTAGCCTCTTTCTGCTCCCTTTGCAGAAACAAGACTCTGTGGAAAATGCTCTATGTATGAGGAAATAAATATCTGGAAGTCCTGTAAGTTCATTTCTGCAAAGCACATTGAATATGAGTAGAGTGAAGAGACAGGGAGCAGGAAGACTTATGATACACTCCATAAAACATAGTTTATACCCATAAAACATGGGGAGCACTGCCAGCAACAAAATGTTGGTCATGTTGGAATGCCTGCTCTTGGACAGCTGTGTAATATAATGGACATTGGGCTAAGGTTTTCCCAACTAACACACCGGACAGAAATAGTAGCATTCACTGTGATGAAACTTAACTCCTAGTCTGCTTATAAAAATAAAAGGTTGGGATTTGAATAAG
The DNA here is from genome assembly GCF_971803275.1 of Cyanistes caeruleus. Classification (NCBI taxonomy): domain Eukaryota; kingdom Metazoa; phylum Chordata; class Aves; order Passeriformes; family Paridae; genus Cyanistes; species Cyanistes caeruleus. The sequence continues at coordinate 25,445,524 of NC_141702.1, read as the reverse complement.
TCCTGTGACAAGAAATACAGGAGCTTTGTATTCCGCTTAGCCCAGATCCTGTTCAAGAAGCTGGCTTTCCTTCCTTTCCTCCAGGAACTGAGGTAAACCAGTCCCCATGGCCACCAGATATGGCTCCTGTGGACTAGGAAGAAGAAATCCCTCAGAGTTTGACCCAGTAAACTCAAGGATTTCCCCCACAAAAAAAGAATTAATGTGCTCATTCCTCACCAGCACATCAAGTATTTCTAGAACCCCAGATTCTAACTGAAAAATATCAAGTCATTCCAGTCTCTTCTTACCACATCATGAACTTCTGGTGCATTTTCCTCCTTTCTTCTTCCGTAATTGTTATATTTGTGTTATCTTCATAACAGAGATGGACTGAGTTGAGACTAGGAATTGTATTGGGTTTGTGTGGCCTGGTTTTGGTACCAGAGGTGTTACAAGGGTGCCTTCTGTGAGAAGCTGCCAGAGGTTTCCTTCATGTGCAGCAGAGTCAATCCCAGCCTGTTCCAAGATGTAAACACCACTGGCCAAGGCTGGTCCAGTCAGAAACAGTGATAACACCTCTGTGATAACATATTTAAGAAGATGGAAGAAAAGTTATTGTGCAGATGTAATTGTGGCCTGAGAAGATGTGAGAGGAACAGCTCTGCAGACCCCAATGTCA